>NW_022104341.1:12259015-12260822 GCF_000313985.2 Echinops telfairi | reverse complement strand
TTTGAGAATGATGGGGGCAACAAATGTACATATGTGCTTGACACGATGTATGTATGTATGTATGTATTGTGATAAGAAATTGTATGAGCAGAATAAAGGGACTTTAATATTTTTTAAAAAGTTTATTACAGTACAAAACTATTGCAGTAAAGTACTGTTTTGTTTGGTTGGTTTGTGGAGTGTTTTTAGTTGTTTAAATGTATTTTGAAATAATGTATTATAACAAAGCTCTAAAGTCACTTCTTAGAGAGAATCATTCAACATTTAAATAATAAATTTTACTCTAAACACCAAAGAGATCCCTTCCATATAATTTCTCACAATGCTACTTCTTTAGGAACACTATATATTTACTTCCTGGATATTATTTCATAAAGCTAAGCTTCATAATAAAGGTGAAAAATGCCCTCTTGTGCTCCTGAAGCACATATAAAATTATGAAATTAATTTGCATTAGGGACTTTTAAATACAGATTCATTACCTTGATATACAACATTCATATGTCTCAACAATAATACCAAATGCTGAAGTTGACATTTTACCAGCAACTCAAAACTAGAGGGAACCTTAGTAATAACTTGTAGGTAAAGGAAAATCATAAAACACTGCTTTTGGGGCTTACTGTCAAAAAGCCATTTTAAAATTTTATTTATAAAATACCACAGTTGTCCAATGATGTAGCTTTTCACTCTTTACTGGACTTGATAGCATCATGCTTCTGTAAAGAGGCAAAAGGGCAATTCTTACAGCTTAAAGTGACCTTTATTATGTCTTTTACTAAGTGCCTCCTCCAAAGATTGTCAAGTACAGAGAAAAAATTTAGAAAAGGTAGTAACTGGCAGGTTTTGTTCTTTTCTTCTGTTTTCAATACAAAACAATGTTTATGTATATGCATCATCTGATTGATTTTTAATGAAAAGCAAAATAATTTGCAAGTGTTTCTTCTGTCATTTTGACTACTCAATTTTTAAGTACCCTGTAATTTATTTTGTAACTTGGAAAAATGCTGTGTCAGTGATCGTTTACATTACTACATCTAACAAGTGTCAAACGCTGCAAATTAATGGTCAGATAACCATTATAAACAGGAAGACTTACAGTGATTTACATAATAAAATTCAACAATCAATGGGAAATTGGTACACAGGAATATGTTTACCTTTACAAATGTGTTTCTCCTAAAGTAGAAACTGTAAGTGGCAAATAGTGGGCCAGACACGCTTACCCACTAAGAAAACATCGTTATTCATTTAACGCCATCTATGCCTGCTACTTCAATATGCTTTAAATGTGACAGTAATGTCTCAGTTTGTAAAGTAACTTTATCATTCTTGTGGGATACTATGTCAGTGGTGACGCCTAATTAAAATGTGAAGTTTAGTAAGGCGATGCTGGAGGCCGCATGGTCTGAGAATCCCACCAGAACTTGCCAGTGTGCATCTTAGAAGGCATTGTGGTGGCATAATTGGCTACTCATCAGGTTGCTAACCCCAAGAATGTTAGCAGTGAAAATCCACCAGCCTCTCTGCAAGAGAAAAGCATTGCTTTCTGCAACTGTAGAGATTTAAATTGGTAAACTTCCAACCATTTCAAGAGGTAACATATGGTCAAGAAGAAGCACTGGAGTCATTATCAAAAAGCAAGGTTCCAGGAATTGACGTGATATCAGTTGAAGTGTTTAAAAAACTAGTACAGTGATGGAAGCACTCAATCTATACCAAAAAATTTGCAATAGAACTACCTGGCCAACCAACTGGAAGAGTGTGGTATTTACATAATCTGTTGTCAGTTTGAGAGTGTAGGGTG
>NW_022104341.1:12238010-12258571 GCF_000313985.2 Echinops telfairi | reverse complement strand
CATAGGTTACCATGAGTCAGAATAATTAAACATTAAGGACACAGTCATTAATCCACATCAACACCTTTCATCAGTCAGTAGTTGAGTTTATTTCTTGTCCTCAGTTTCTTAGCTATGTGGTCTCTAGGCCTCTGCTTCCATGGACCAGGAAACCTGCTTGTCGCTTGGCTTACAGGCCCATTCACTTGGCACTGCTTCTTTGTTCTGTCTCATAGTTTCTTTGCTTTGCTCTCTGGTCTCAGCCTGGCTCGTTTGATGTGTCCCATAGTATTGGCATCACAGTCTCTGATCCCGGCCTCTGCCACTTCAGAAAGAGATCTCAAATCCGCTCTTCTTCTGATGCTTCTTGCATTTCTCTCTCTGCACCTCCTTCAAGGATGATTCATCTGTGTAGCCAGGGAGGTGGTAAATAAAGTTGACCAACCCTTTATATTGGTACTCCACAATCCTCTCTATTAGTGCTAAACATCTATTTTCATATTACCACCCAATAATTTGGTGGGAGTTACAAATACATGGATAGAATGGCTATACTCAGACATTTTACTCTCTAGCATCACACTTATTCAATCAACTAGACAATATGAAGAACACAGGTCATGTTTGAATGAAGACTCATGAACAACCTATGACATGAAAATCATTTAATCTTATTACTAGAAGCAAAAATGACATGAATCACTCCCTAATGAAGAACAAAAACCATAGCCTTCAATATGGATTACATGTCAGTGCAAAGGAAACAAAGCTTCTCACAACTGACCCAATAGAGAACATCACACTAAAGAGAGGTCAGACTGAAGCTATAAAGGATTTAATTTTACTAGGATCCACAACCATAGCTCATGGGAGCAGTAGTCAGAAACTCAAATGATGCATTGTACTGGCTATGTCTGCTGCAAAAGACCTTTTTTTTTAAAGCAAATATGTTCCTTCAAGAAATCAGGCTGCACCTGAAGCAAGTTACGGCATTTCAAATGACATATACATGTGAACGTTGTCTAGTGATTAAAGAAGACCAAAAAAGATTCAATATATTTGTATTATAGTGTTTGAAAAAGATATCAAATATACCATGGGTTTCCAGAAGAATAAATACATTTTCCTGGAAAGAAGTGGTAAGACTGTCTCACACTTTTAGGATATGTTACTAGGAAGGTCAAATTCCTGGAAAACATGTACCATGCATGGTAAAGTAGGGAGTCCGTGAAAAGAGTAAGACCCTCAAGAGCTGCATTATCAAAGGGGCTGCAACAATTGACTCAAAGATAACAATACAGGTGAGCATGGCACAGCTACAAGTCTAGATTATCTGCAGGTCATGATTAAAGACCACTGCTAAAAATTATCGTTGTTGGGTGAGATAATCATTATCACCCACCCTAACAGTCCCAACATGGGAGGAGGGGCACGGGGCAACTTCACTGCTTTTGAGTGAATGGCTATACATACCAGCACTGCAGGACAGGGTAGCACTGCCACTTTGGGTTTCTGAGGCTGCAATCTTCAGGGGAGCAGATTTTTCCCCTTTACAGTGTTAGAATGCCTAGTGAGTTTGAACTCCAGCCTTATGATTCATTACCCACTAAAATATATGAACTATCTACTGTTTGAATAAGAAAAAACTTGAACAACTGTAATAGCTGTGAGATGTGTACATATTTTGCTCTAAGTTAAGAATAATGGTTATATAAAGATGAATATCAATTCCATGAATAAATTGTCTAGCGCACTACCTGAACTGAGATGTGTTTAAAATAGCTGGTTTCACTTTCCCTGATGATTTTCGCTTGTGAACTGTCTATATAAAACATGCAGAAAATTGTATGTTTCATCCTTTAGATAGTTGAACAATCAAAGAGTATGACTCTAAGAACAGTGTACGTTTTAGAAATACAGATAGGCTTTGAACCATTCTGCTTCAACAGACACTAATGTTGCTAATAAGTTCTTTAATAGTCAATAAATTCCAAAAGACTGTAACAATCTGTGGCCAGAATTTTTTCAAATCTAGTAATTTCCTATATAAATAAAAGAGAATCTATCTTAGACAAGGTGTTGTGAATATATACTTAGTCACTTGAATATTCAACTTTATGTATTCTTAGTGTCATTTTTACCAATCTTATTATTTTTATTTGGTAAAATGTTTTTGTTAGGACAATTAATATTAATGATCTGACTTAACATAGAAGAATGGTTTCATTAAATTTAATCTAGATGCTTAGTGATGTATGCTTTGCATGGTGCTTTTAAAATGTTTATCCTTTATATAGTTATGAGCATTGTTTACCAGGCTGAGAAAATGTTGTTGGTCTGGGCGTTTTTTGGAAGATAGATAGGGAAAGGTGATTGAAGATGCTAATAGCATGGGGATTAGTTCTGGCTCAGTAGGAACAGTTTCTCATGATGAATGTTTTGATTAATTGTATGACAAGCTAATTGAATATTGCTTACTAATTTTTAAGTATCTAAGCTCTCTGAGAAAAAAAAAATGATTTGTGGCCTTCCAATCTTCTTTCCTACTTTAGTAGTTAACATAGAATTTAGAGCACTAAATTCCAAGGAACCTAGATCACCCTAGTATTTCTTTACCCAATCAATTACTTTAAATATTTAAGCTGTGCACTTTGATGACACTTGATATTTCTTTTATCACAGAATGTATTATCATTACTATAATCACCTTTTATCCCAGAATGTATTACCATGGCCATAATCACGAGCTAAAACAAACTAAACTCATTGCTATCCAGTTGATGCCAACTCATCGTGAGCCTCTAGGACAGAGTCCATGTGAGCTTTCTGGAATGCAATTCTTTATGGGAGTACGAAGCCCTGTCTTTCTTCTGTGGAGAGTCTGGTGATTTCAAGCGGTTGACATGCAGATAGCAACAACTATACCACCAGGGCTTCAATTTCCCATGATGCTGTAAGTGCCATGACGTCTTAGGAATAATCTCTTTGTTTTCAAGTTTTCAACAATAATCTACTGTTTTCAAGTTTTTTAGATACCTCATGCTGCTATAACATAAATACTGCAAATGGGTGGTTTAACAGAATGGCCATCTACTTGCTCATAGTTCTGAAGTCCAAAAATCTAAATCAAAGCCTGAGCTCTGTTGATGTCTTTTCTGTAGCGCTGGAGATTATTTGGTTCCTTAATTTACAGTGTATCCTCATATGGAACTCCTTTTTCCTGTTTTATGCCTTAAAGTCTGTGTCAAATATGTTACATTTTTTAACTCAAGAGTGATTACACCATATATTAATATGGTTTCATTGACATAACAAAATACTCTACTTCCAAATGACTATATTGATAGATTATCATGCTAACATGCACCAATATTAAATATATATTTTTACTCCAGACATGACATTTTAGGCTTTTATCTAGTCCCGTACTTACCAAGTGAAGTATGAGCTCTGCAGCAGATAATCGAAGGTTAAACCTGAGGAGGAACAGGAGAGTGTATTAGTTAGCAAGCCCAGAAAGCTGGAAAAAATAACAATAGCCTGACTTTGGAATACTCTAACTTCAAATACAGTAACCGGAAGGCCCCTAGGTAGCTTTATCCACACACACACCCCAACTCAGATCAAAGAGTACTCCACTCAGCAATACCAGAGTAACTAAGTAAAACTGGCAAGAGGGAGCCACCAGCAATAGTAAACAATCAGGTGAATGACTGTCTGTTGTCGTTAGGCCTAATACTTCTTTGCTTCTACACAGACATAGCACAGCTGTAAATTTTAGTACAAGTGGTTACTTGCTGTGTTAGATAGGGATTATGTCAACACTCTTAGCTAGGGGTGGAGTTAGACCTGTCAATCAAGTCACAGCCTGATGACACCTCCTTGATATCATAAGTAATTTTTTGTATAAAATTGAGAAACCCTGAGAGCTGTTCATTCCCTACCACATTGTCTTCCTGCCTCCTGGAATTCTGCCTGTTTCGCAAGGTGGCCCCACATGGGCTTCCTTACCCTGAGAGCTGTGGGTGCCCTGCCATATTTCTAGCACCCTGGGATCTATGAAGTTTTGCACCTACCGGCCTGTGATCTCCCTGTGTCCCACTAGACCTATGGCATCAGCTACATGTGTCTGAAGAGGGACTTATGGACCAGCATTGCACCTATGAACTTGAGTTTGGCTGGGCTAGGGCTCTGCAGTGTCCTTGCACTTGTTTCTCTAGACAACTCAGCCTAACACACTCCACTAAAGTGCTAATAAGGACATGCTCATTGTCCCTATGGACCACCTAAAAGCATCAGGAAACCAGCTAATTATTTTCTTCCATCCTTTATTCAACACTGATAGAAAATTGGAAGTTATAGTACTTGAAATAAACCAAACAAACTAAAGTAGTACTACAAAAACTGAAAATCACATTTTAATATTAGAAAGGCAGACCACAAATAAATTGTTAGGTGTCCTTGAGTCCGTTCTGAGTCACAGCAACCCCATGAACACTAGCATGAAACACTGCAAGTCCTGTGCCATCCTCACAAGTGCACCAATGCCAGAGCCCATTGTTACAGTCACCGCGTCAGTCTATCTCATTGAGGACCTGCCTTTTCCCCCCTTGCCCCATGCCCTTTACCAAGCATGACTTATTTCTCCTGAAACTTGTTAAAAGTATGTAAGATGAAGTCTTACCATTCTTGCCTCTAAAGAGCATTCTGGCCTTACTTCTAAGACAGATGTTTGTCCTTTTAGCAATCCATGGTCCTTGCATTTTTCTTCCCCAGAGCCACGGTTCAAATGCATCTGCTCTTCTAGTCTTCCTTATTTATTGTCCAAATTTTACACTGGTTATTGAAAACACCATAGTTTGAATCAGGATTATTTTATTCCTCAAAGTAACATCTTTGATTGTCAATGCTTTAGAGCATTCTTGTATAGCATATTTGCCTAATGCAATTCATGTTTTGATCTCTTGACTGCTCCTTCCATGAACATTGATTGTGGATACAAACAAGATAAAATCCTTGGGAACCTCAACCTCTTCTCCATTTATCATGATGTTACCAATTGGTTCAACTGTGAGGTTTTGGGTCTTTTTCATATTGAGTGTAATCCATAATGAAGGCTGCAATCTTTTATCATCATTAGCAAGTACTAACGGTCCTAGTTTCAGCAGGCAAAGTGGTATCATCTGCATATCTCAAGTTGTTAATGAGGCTTCCTCCAATCCTGATGCCACATTCTTCTTCATATAATCCAGCTTCCCTGATGATTTGCTCAGCATACAGATCAAATAATTATAGTGAGAAGATACAACCCGGGCACATACCTTTTCTGTTTTTAAACCATGCTGTATTCCCTTGTTCTGTTCACACAACTGTATCGTGATTCATGTACAAGATCTGCACAAGCACATGAATTGTTCGGGAATCTCCCTTCTTCTCAGGGTTATCCCGATGATCCGCATAGTCAAATTCCTTGGCATTGTCAATAAAACACAAGTAAAAACTTTCTGGTGATTCCTATTGTGAGCCAAGATCTACTGGACATCAGCAAAAAGACCCTGTCTTTTGAATGGCCTTTTGCTATCTTCATGAGTGATGGGCTTGATGTCCTCCCGCACCTCATCAGGTCTTCCGTCATTAGTGTCCAGTGCACCAAATCTGTTTTTGAAATGGTCTTCAAGTTGGTTAGACTCAAGGTCTGATTTTGACTCTTGTGAACTTGTTTTAAGTTTTGTCAGCTTTAACCTGAAAAATAGGAGAAACAATATGAAAAAATGATGGTCTATTCACAGTCAGCTTCGGGCCTGGCTTTAGCTGCTGATACTGAGGATCTCCACCATCTCTTCCCTCAGCTATAGCCTTTCTTTTCTGTGCATTCCATATGGAGAAGTCCTGTATTTAGTTGCTTTCTGTGTTGTTGAAAATCATATTTGCTACAAACAAGTCATTGGTTTGGCAAAATCCTATCATGTGGTCTCCAGCTTCATGTTTATCATTAAGACCATATTTTCTAACTACTTTTCCCTTATTTTTGTTTTCTATTTTTGCCTTCCGCTCACCAATAATTATCAATGCATCTTGAATGTGTGTGTGATCAGTTTCTAACTGAAGACACTGGTAGAATACTTCAAATTCTTCATCACTAGCTGTTGTGGTTGGTGCATAAGTTTGAATGATTTATTGGATTTCCTTGATAGATATAAATCTGGAAGAGATAGCATTGCATTTCAAGACTGATCTTGAAATGTTCTTTTTGACAATGTGTGTCATTGATTGTTTCATTGTTTTATTTTATTGTCTTGATTGTTTTATTCCTAGGAGAGAAAATCATGATTTTCTGATTCAAAATTGCTGGTACCAGTTCATGCGAGTTTACTGATGCTTAGGGTATCGATCTTTGGGTGTTCCATTTCACTTTTGATGACTTTTAATGCTCCACAACTCATATTTTGCACATTCCAGGTTCTGGTCATTAGCAGAATTTTTGCAGCATTTTCTCCTTGCCTTGAGTCATGCCCCATTAGCAAATGAAGATCCTGGAGGTTCCGCTCCCACAGACTTGACCTGACTCACGTAACCATGTCCGCCTCTCCTCAGAGAAGGCAGCTCCTCCTCAGTAAAATTCGACTGCCCTTCAAATCCATTGCTCACAGAGCCCATCATCTGGCACTCGCTCCGACAATGTTCCGCTTCCATTAATTGGGTCTTTGGTATCTGACAATATTTCAAAGCTAGATTTTCAGTGGCTTCTTCCTCCAAAGTGCACAGCGGATTCTTTCTTCAATGTCTGAAAGCTCTCAGGATACTTCTCTTTGGCATCCTTGCTGTCTTTTGAAATAACAGTGACATAGCTTTCAGCATCACAACACACAAGCCGTCACAGAACAACAAACCAACAGACAAGTGGTAGTGGCAAACATGGAGTAGGACCTTTGCATTAAACTTAAAATGTGTAAGCTTATGTTAAAATAAAAACTTGAATAAAATAAATCATGTTTTATCCCATAACCCACAAAAATATCTAGAATACAAAAATTCACCTGCTTATTTCGAACCAAGAAAATTGTAACTTAAATGAGCAAACATAATTCAACTGGATATAACAACGAGGTAATTAATTATGAGGAAAATTAAAAAGTTCTTAAAAATCAGCTCTTGAAAAATTGAAATGAGGATCTGAATTCCCCAATGGTCATTAGTAAGTTTCAAACCATAATTTTAAAACTCAAAAAAATATTACCAGATATTTTCATGGAGAGTTGTACCAAATATTAAATAAGAATTAACACAAGGTTAACACTATTTCTTTCAGAAAATGTAGAGGAAAGTACACTCATTTAAGGAGACCTATATTTATTATCACACTCTTTTTTTTTAATCATTTTATTGGGGACTCATACAACTCATCACAATCCATACATACATCAATTGTGTAAAGCATATTTGTACATTCATTACCCTCATCATTCTCAAAACATTTGCTCTCCACTTAAGCCCCTGGCATCAGGTCCTCCTTTTCCCCCTCCCTCCCCACTTCCCCCTCGCTCTTGAACACTTGATAATTTATAAATTATTATTTTGTAATATCTTACATTGTCCAACGTCTCCTTTCACCCACTTTTCTATTGTCTGTCCCCCAGGGAGGAGGTTATATGTACATCCCTGTAATTGGTATCACACTCTTAAAGTCAGAAAAAAGGCAATATGAAACAAGCAAAATAGATATCAGTGTCTTCAGTCTAGCTGAAAGTTCATGTGACTAAGATCCAGCTCCACTCTAGAATGAATTGTCAAACTCCTATGCTGGCCATCTGCCAAAGAAGAACTTATTTTCCATCTGGAGCAGATGTGATTTACTTATTTACTCTAAACTCTGCAACTTTTGGCAATTAAATTGACTGATCTCTGTTATTTTTATTGAGGTTTATATTACATATAGTAAAATTACACTTTGGGTGTGTGTAACTTGATGTTTTAATAAATAATTAAAAGTTAAAGTGTTATTAGTGTAGTTATATATTTTAGAAATTTCTGCAACTCATTGTTTCTTCAATGGGCTTAGGAGTTTTTTTACTGTAGCAGGAAAGCAGTGGCTAAACTTAAAGACATTTTAAAAATTATTCAAAATGAAACAAAACCAAAATATTAATTAGGCAGTAAGAAATAAAAAATTAATATAGCACATGGGTAATTAAAGTAAGAAAAAGATTAAAGTAAAATCTGGATGTAAGAGATTATTAACTTTATTTCCTGAGGTTTGTCTCTTGAAACAGGACAACTACTTCATATTTATTTCATGAAGACTTTATTCATATGTGTTTATCAAAACAGTAGCGTATCATGAGTTTGGTTTCTCTTCCTCTCCGAGTTTTACATATATACAAATATTCATATTACTGTGTTGCTGTGATGGTGGAAGTTATGTATGCATAATTTCAGAATATTTGCAAAGCATTTTTACCACAATATATACCAACCAAATTTCCAATATTTTCAACAACTCAGCTACACAACCATGTGCTGCTTAACAAAAATAAATATCCTGTGAAAGAGTGTGATACAAAGATACCACATTATACATAATGCATGTGCTTGTATAAGTTTCATACACATATGTCAAGCCAACCCTTTTGACAGTTACCCTGGCTTTCAGCACTAGAACCTCCATGCTTGCAAACGTGCATGTGCAATTGGCTGCCTTTGGGCAGGAGACTCTCTGAGCAGTTGCTTATTAGTTCTAAGTACTTTGCAAAAACTGATGGGTAAATCTGCCATGAATAAAATTTCCTCTTTATTTCATGTTTGAATTCTCACACATTTAAGATGACTGAGTGTATCATGAATGATGAAAGCTAATTTACTGACATAATTAGTTAACTCCAACAATATACACCCTCTCCTCGTATTTTCTTAAAGAAACCAAATGGATTTTGAGTCTTTGTCAGCCCTCTTGGAAATCTAGCTTTCAGTGAGTGTTGCATAGTCAGAGCACCAGAGTAACCTTTAGTTAATTCCATCCCGCCAACTAGCTGAGTACCTACCCTGTAAAAAGTCTGCCTTCATGTTTCATAAGATAGCGAATCTACTTTGGAGAAACAGTTATAGCACTTTGCTCAGGAGATATTATGATTAGTATTAGAGTGGTAAAATTGAAGATGCAGCAATACACAAGTTATGTATTACCTATAGGACCTCGTGTCCTATATTTACTAGAGTTGCGATGTTGGGAGAGACAAAGGAGATGTCTAAGACATATGTGCATACACAATAATGAGCTGTAAAATGAAATATCCCAAGAGTCATCACCTAGTGATGAGTTAGGAGTAGGTGCATGCATTTTTTTATAATTTAAAGAATGAGGTGTTTATAAGAAAAAACTTCTGAAACATTTCCAGGAACCACAATCTGTTATAATAAAAAGTATCATAATTTGTTTTCCTTATAATCAGTTCATGATATAGTTATTTTATAATGTGAACATTCTGTTTTACCTATCAAAACTGTCAAAACAGTCTGGTCTTATGTAATACTTACCAACTACTATGCCAAAGAGCTAAGAGAATCTTACATGAGTCTGCTGTAAGTTCCTGGATGTTATAGGGTATACTTAGTTTGCTTTTGAGATCTAAGAATTTAATGTTTTAGCAATTTTTCATTGTGTTTAGTTGCTATCAAGTTATGTTTGACTTGTAGCAACCCTACGTGCAGCAGAAACACCCTGCAGTCATGCACCATCTCACAACTGCTCTGCTTGAGCCCTCGTTGCAGTCACTGTGTCAACCCATCTTGTCTAGGGGCTTCCTCCTTTTGTTGCTGATCCTCCCCCCCACCGCGTACACACACTTTACCAACCATGATGTCCTTTTTTAGACACTAGTCTCTTCTGATAACAAATCCACACATAGGAAACAGCTCATCATCCTTTCCTCTAAGGAGCATTCTTGTTGTACATCTTCCAAGAGTGATTTATTTGTTCTTTTGGTAGTCCATGGTTTTTCAATTTTTTTTTTGCCAGCACTATAATTCAAATGCTTCAAGTTTTCTTCTGTCTTCCTTATTGAATGTTCACTTTAAGATATAATGAGCCTGTTCTTTCTTTGTTTTCTAACTCCGAGTATTTTCCCATTTCATTATCTTTTCTGATGCTCTTGGGCTTCCTTTTGACATTTTCTGTTTAGTTCTTTGACTTCATTAAAGCACGGGGTTGATGTAATTGGGCAGTATAGAAATTGGATACCCCAAATGAAAGGCATGAAGTGGTTGGCTTAAAAACCTTCACAGGTGGGGGAATGTGTCCATAGGTTATGGTGCAGGTGTTCAAATAAGTGGAGAATATTTTTTTTGTTCTCTTTGTTTAAATGCTTTGTTTAAATGAGGGTGGCAAATTTTTTAATTATATGCATTTTAGTTTTATCCTGTTAGATACAAGTATGATTTTATTATTACTTGTTTGAAAATTACATATGGCTAAAGAGTTCCATGAAAATGTCAAATTGACAAGGGGTGGTATGTGGTAATTACATAATCTGGGCCAAGTTGAGACTTTTAATAGGGAAGGGGTGGAGTTTAACCTGTCAATCTGGTACAGCTTGATGACCCCATTTGGATGTGCTACAGAGATTAATTAGCTCACTGGAGGCCAGACCAACTCTCACTGCTTCCTGTTGACAAGCCACATGGAGCTACACTGATAGAGCCAGAGCCCTGAGCTGGAGTAGCCATGTAGAGACCCATACCAGCACTGAGATGCTTCCACCACCACTGGATCCACAAGACTTTCCACCCACTGTCCTGTGATCTTCCTGAATTTTATATCATTGCATGTATTGCATGAGTTTGAAGAGGAAAGTATAGATTGGTATCAGACATATAAGCTAAAATGGGACTTATGGACTTGATCTGGAATGGGCTGGGAAATTTTCCTAATATACAACTACTCTTTGATATAAAACTCTTTCTTATACACATATGGGTATCTGGATTTTTTTCTGGCACATGAACAATTGATTGTCTGTTCCTCAGTTGGACTGTGGCTTCTCCATAGTCTCTTCACACAAATGTAGTCAGTTTGATTTTTCTGTATTCCCTCTGGAGAAGTTCACATGTGTAATCATCGCTTAGGTTGTTAAAAGTCAGTATTTCCAATGAAGAAGTCATTGGTCTTGTAAATTCTATCATCTGAACTCTAGCTTCTTTTCTACCACCAAGACTATATTTTTCAACTACAGTCCCTTCCTTTGTTAACAACTTTTGCATTCCACTCACCAATAAGCATGATTGCATTCTGATTGCATGTTTGATTAATTTCACAAAATTTTTTGTTTCAAAATGGTCAAAACCAGTCCATATCAGTTTGCAAATGCCAAGGATATGGAACTTTATGTGTTCCATTTAATTTTTGATGACATAATTTTTCTAGATCCATACTTCATATATTCTAAGTTCCATTTATTAATAGATGTTCATGGCTGTTTCTATTTTTACTGTGAGTCATTTCCCAACCCAAAAAAATGCAAGAAGAATTTGCTCCTACATACTTCACTCTATCCATGTCATTCTGATGGACTCCAATGTTGGAAGGCAGCACAGTTTGAGTGCCTTCCATAGTGAGATGCTCATTTTTCGACACTATATCTGACAATGTTCTGCTGCTATTTAAGAGGTTTCAGTACCTGACAATGTTTCAATGCTCTGCATAAATTTTTCAGTAGCTAATTCCTCAGAAGTAGCTAGCAGATTCCCTCTTCATAGTCTGTTCTTAATCTGGAAGCTCTGCTGAAACCTTTTCATTTTGGGTGACCCTGGTGGAATTTGAAAATCTCAGTGACATAGCTTCCAGCATCACAGCAACACAAGTTACCACAGTGTGACAAACAGACTGACAAGTGATGGGGTGCATTTGTAAGGTTAGTAATAACTTGTTAGCTTATAGAAAATTTTTATGTAATACTTTAAAATTTTTTCATAATTTTATCAGCCTTCTTTTAATAGTTTCTAGATGTGAAAAGAATTGGGAGGTAGAATTAGTAACCAGACAATAGACATGGGATTGTGTGTGTAAAAAAAAGACAATATACCAAAGGAAAAGGTCAGCATATCATTAAGGCAAAGGAGGCTGTGGAGAGAAGCACAAGAGTTACACATGACACAGTTAAAAGCTATTACATTCACACTCCTGTAATATTAATAATAAAACAATAATACAAAATGAAATATATTCTGGTTGGATGTTAGGTTCACAGACACAAATATGTAGCTTAATTCTTAAAGAAAAATGATGAAGATCATACTGTATAACACTTTTTTTGACATGAAAAGTGACTTATGTATTACCAAGAAGATTCAGATGTCAGCCATTAATGATAAGTAATGTGCATATTTATCATCCAGTTGTTGGTACTTAATTTCAACAAAATAATATTTTCCCACCAGCTCTTCAGTGTGACTGTATAAACCTGAAAGGGACTTTAAATGTTATTGACTACTATTAACTCTCCTTGAAGCTGGTCGTCAGGTGCAATGTAAATGGAGTCACATAAAATGGTCATTCCCAATTTGCCTCTCATCTTCTAAATTCAAGCGTAGTCATTTAAGACCAACCCCTGTCAAACTCATTGCCATCAAATCAATTCTGACTCATAGCGACCCTATAGGACAGGGTAAGACAACTGCCTTTGTGGGTTTCCAAGACTATATCTTTAAGGCAGTACAAAGCCTCATTTTTCCCCTGAGGAGGAACCAGTAGGATCAAACTGTGGACCTGGTGATTAGTAGTCCAAAGCATAACTCAATTACAGGTAAAAAAAAATGCTAAAACTTCCCTAAGGGGTATTCATTCCAAACAAACAACTAGAAATCTGGTGTAAAAGACAGAATGGGCTTTCTTTTTATCACAATATTACCTAGCCTTCCAGGACTCAGGTTCATACTTTGGCTCTCTTACACTTTTTAAAAGTTTAATTCAGCTTCAACCAGAACTTACATATGAACAATTGATGATCTATAGTAAGTCTCTAACCTGGTTTTAGCTGCTCATATTGAGCTTCTCCATCTTCTTTTCCAACAGCTGTAGTCAATTTGGATTCTGTGTATTCCTTCTGGAGAAATCCATATGTATAGAAACTTTTATGTGTTGCTGAAAAAAAAGGTACTTGCTATGAATAGTTGTTGGTCTTATAAAATTCTATTATGTGATCACCAGCTTCATTTCTATAACCAAGACCATATTTTCCAATTACTATTACTTCCTTTTGGTTTCCAATTTTTGAATTCCAATTATCAATAATTATCAACACATCTTGATGATATATTAGATCGATTTACAACTGAAGACTCTCATAGAATTCATCAATTTCTTCCTCACTAGTTTTTGTGGTTGGTGCAAAAATTTGAAAAATAGTAGCATTGACTGAATTTCCTAGAAGGTGATAGATATAATCCTATCACAGACAGCATTGTACTACATAATAAATCTTGAAATGTTCTTTCTGACAATGGATGCCACAGCATTCTTCTTGATTGTGTTATTCCTAGCAAAGTAAATCATATGATTTTCTGATTCAATATGGTCAATACCTGTACATTTCAGCTCACTAATGATTTGGATATCAATATTTAGGTATTCCATTTCATTTATAACTTTGTCCAAATTTACTAGATTAATTCTTAGATTTCTGTAGCTCTTTCTTACCTTTAGTTGTGCAGAACTTGCAAATGATGATAGCAAAGGCTTCACCCCCATGGGCTGTGCTCCATTCAAATGACCACAGTCAATTCAGCTCTGTGATGAGGAGCAGATCCTCATCAATCATATTTCAAGTGCCTTCTGACCCTGGGGGCCCATCCTCCTGCACTGTCCCTGAGCACGTTCTGCTTCATTAGGCTTTCAGGATCTGAGAATGTTTCCATGCTGTGCATAAGGTTTTCAGTGGCTACTTCCTCTGAAGCAGGCACCTGAGTTCATCATCTCAGTCTGAATCTGGAAGCTCCTCTGAAACCCGTTAGCCTTGGGTGACCCTGCTGGTATTTGATACGTCACTGACAGAGCTTTCAGCAACACAGAAACACATAAGGCACCACAGTGCAACAAAGGGACAAATTGTCCATCCCACCACCTGATTGGAGGCATTGAATGCTAATGACAGAAGACCATATGAGCTGTGGGAGGATATCAAGAACATTATACATGAAGAAAGTAAAAGGTCATTAAAAAGACAGGAAAGAAAGAACAGATCAAAATGGATGTTAGAAACTTCCTTTTAATCAGAATAGCTAAGGCAAATTGAAGAAATGCTAAAGAGCTGAATAGAAAACCAATGAGCTGAATAGAAAATTCAATGGAGAGCTCTAGGAGACAAAGTGAAATATAAAAATGTGTCAATACCTGAAATTAAAAAACCAGGAAGGAAGAACAAACTCAGCATATCTTTAAATGTCAAGAACTAAAGAAAAGAATTTCAAGCTGTGAGTTGAAATATTGGAAGAGTCTAAAGAAAAAAAATTGAATGGTACAGGAAGCATTAAAAGAAGGTGGCAGGAATACACAGATCCACTGTACCAAAAAGAACTGGTAACTATTTCTGGATCTAACATGTGAGTAATGATCCTGCAGGAAGAATTTCAAGCTGCCCTGAAAGCATTCACCAAAGTCATGGCTCCAGGAATTGATGGAATACCAATTGAAATGTTTCAAGGAGCTGAAGTTGGAAGCACTCAATTGTCTGTCAGGAAAATTGGCAGGCAGCTATATGTCCACCTGACTAAAAGAAATCTATATTTGTACCCATTCCAAAAAAGTGTTACCCAACACAATGATCAAATTATATCCCTTTAGCACATGCAAGTGAACTTGTGCTGAAGATCATGCAGCGATGGCTGTAGCAGTACATTAACAGCAAACTGTCAGATATTCAGGCCAGATTCAGAAGAGGGTATGGAACAAGAGACATCCTTGCTGAAGACAGATGGCTCTTGGCTGAAAGTAAAAAATGCCAGAAAGTTGTTTCCTTGTGTTTTATTGAATATGGCAAGGCATTTGACCATGTAGGTCATAACAAACTATGGATAGCTTTGAGAAAGACAGGAATTCCAGAACACATCATTGTGCACATATGTAACTTGGACATGGATCCAGAGGCAGTTGTACAAAAAGAACAAGGGGCTATTGCATGCTTTAAAATCAGGAAATGGATGTGTCAGGGTTTTATACTCTCACCATACTTACTCAATCTCTTGTTTGCACTGATTCAATAGCAAATCATCTTAGAAGCTAGATTATATGAAGAAGAATTTAGCATCAGGCTTGTAGGAAGGTTTATTAACAATTTGTGATATGCAGATGACACAATCTTGCTGGTTGCGGGTAAGGAGGATTTAAATCACTTGCTGATGAAGAGCTGGGATTTCAGTTTTCAGTATGGATTACAATTTAATGTAAAGAAGACCAAAATCCTCATAACTGAACCAATAGGTAACATCATTATTAGTGGAGAGAATATTGTAATTATCAAATTAATGAAAGTCTTGCTTGGACACACAATCAGTGCTCATGAAAGCACCAATCAAGAAATTAAATGATGAATTACATTGGGTAAATCCTCTGCACATGACCTCTTTAAAGTATTGAAAAGCTAGGATGATACTTTGAGTACTTAGGTGTGTTTTCAATCACTCATGTGAATGTGAAAGTTGGACAATGAATATTGAAGATGAAAGAAGAATCTATGCCTTTGAATGTGGAGCTAGTGAAGAATATTGAAAGTACCTGCTAAAAGGACCAACACATCTGTCTTGGCAGAAGTTCGACCACTGTGCCCCTGGGAAATAAGGATGGGGAGACTTCATCTTATATACTTTGGACACATTGTCTGCAGAGATCAGTTCTTGGAGAAGGTATCACGCTTGGCAAAGTAGAAGTGCAGCAACAGAGAGGAAGGCTCTCAATAAGAATGACTGACACTGAACTAGATGTAACCATGGGCATAGGAACAGTTGTGAAGCTATTGCAGGATCAAGCAGTGTTTCATTCTGTTGTGTATACGACAGCTAGCTATAAGTCACAACGGATTCGATAGCACCTAACAACACAAGAATACTTCCCAGTGTTGTGGACATTATTGTTTGATAGCAGAGGTTAAGGACTTGTTTCTCTGATATGAGATTAAACTGAGTTAACAAAATCAAAGCCAAATACCACTATGAGTAAGAACTGACTTGATGGCAGTGAGTATATGTTCTTCTGGGATAGTTGGCTTTAAGTTGGGGTTGCTTATATATTATTCTGGACTGTTTTTTGGAAAATATAATCTCTCATTTGTGGGAGCTCCTTTTTTGTGTTGCTTTGCATTTCTCATTATCAATGTACCTTTGTATCTTCACCTACTGCCTGGAACATGATTATTAATACTAAAATTTCCTAGGACAACTAAAAGAAGAAACCAACTTTTTTTGTTTTTCGTTTTCCCCCCTGAAATCAACGTTTAAGGCAGTTTGATCGAAGAGAAACATAGTTTTAAAGGTACATTTTTTTAAATGCATTTACTTTGTTATTGTTGGGAGTGTGCACAGCAAAATATATACCAATTCAAAACTTTCTGCAAAGAAGGCTATGGATGACATTGAAAGCCCAAAGTCCGTTTGCAGGGTTCTCATGTGAATTAAGCTTTTGAAGAATGCTTCCTCTGACCATTGCTATCAATATGAATAGACTTGCCGCTTAGGTTAAAGTTCAGCACATTTATATTCGTTCTTCCTTTTGTCCCATTTTAAATTTATTCTCATTTTATTATTTTCTCCTTTCTTTCAACTGAGTTTTTCTTAGTTATATTTTGTTATTACTGTTTGGCTTTTTGGTACATATTTCTTTATAAGGTACTCAGCATAGATAAATCTATAGAGCCAATAATTGGATTAATTATTTGAGTTATGGCGGGAGAGGTTGATGGGAAAGAGGGGGCTAATAATAATAGGGACAAGAATGAAGAAAATGTTCTAAAATTTATTGTGGCAATGTTTGCACAACTCTTTAATATGTTTAAATCATTGAAGTGTGTTATGTGAATACTATGTCAATACAACTGTTAAAATTTAAAAACCACCACCACCACCACAACAACAAAAAACCATATAAAACAAGTGACTCACTGCAGGTGCAAATACTCCAAGAAGAGATATGTCATAAGCATTTTAATATTTAGGGAATTTCCTCTTGCAAATATTTTATAAAACTTCTAGCAGCCAGCAGAATATGTGTGTAGGAGGGTAATTTTTAAAAATTTATGAAGTATTAGAATTGACACATATAAATAAAAATATGTTTTCTTTCTCAAAAGAAAATAATCACCGGAGAGAAAATGGTTGTGTAAGCATGTGTGGTGAAGAAAGCTGATGGTTCCCGACTATTAAAAGATATAGTAACTGGGGTCTTAAGTCTTGTAGTTAAACAAGCATGGAAACTAGGCTTATAGTTAAACTAACAGGGAAGCAACAAAGCCCAAATGGAAGAAGCACACTAGCCTGTGTGATCATGAGATGTCTATGGGAGGAGTTATCAGAAGTTCAAAAACATGCAAGCAAATCAATGTGAAGAGGCATGAATGCAGTGGACACCCAAAACCCACCTGTAAGATAGTTGGACAGTCCCTCACAGAAGGACCACAGGGACGGGATGATAAGTCGAGGATGTGGGTTGGCACTGATGAACCACATAATTATCCTATAGTTCTCTAATATTTCCTCCCCTTACTATTATTGACTTTTATTTGTTTTACCTCATTAAGCACGTTAAATTTGTGTATGTTCCTATATATATTTAAGATAATTCAATACATAAAAGTCAAGATAGATAACCCTTCAGTAACAGTAACAGTTTCCTGAAGGTATGGGAAGGAGAGGGTGGTGGAAAAGGTGGAATGGGGAGCTGATAGCATTGATAACTGTATAGCCCAACTTGATGGGATCGGACAACAGAATTGTAAGTGAATGGATGGATAGGATTGTGTAAGATAATGCAAAAACTGAATATGTGTTCCTGGGGGGTACAGAGGCGAGGAAGTGGACAAGGGGAGCTGATATCAAGTAATTCAAGAGAAAGAAAATGCTTTGAAACTGATTGTGGTAACAATTGTATAGTACAACTTGATGTGACTTAATGGTGGAATGTTACGCTATCTGTAAGAACTTCTAATAAAACATTTAAAATAATAATAATAATTTTACTATTCTTCCACCCGAGATTTTCATCATAATTTGATGTTTGCTCTTCCTTAAATGCTATCAGAATTCATGTTGTTTTGATATAGGCTTTGTTCAAAATGTCATCTTAGGTGCCTCAAACTATATCCTATTCAAACACATTTTAACAATTTAGAAAAAAAAATTTGGTGAAAGGATTTTTTTTCATGATACATATTTTCCATGATACACATTTTCAATGAACTTTTTGAAGTCTCCACATAAGTATATGTACGTGTACATGTGAAGGTAAGTAAAAACGTATCACTACAAAAATATTAGAAAGCTTCATAAAATAGCAAAGTGTGAAAAGTAGTTTAAAATCGGGGAAAAATATATGTATCAAGATTAATCTTTCTGTCATACTTCTAAAATCTGTGTTAAACAAATACTTTGAGAATGTGTACTATATAAAGAATAATGGAGACACGATATTTCTAATCATTTTGAATATACCATGACCATGTAAGAATTGGATTGCCAACCGCAAGATCAGTGGTTCAAACTCACCAATTATATAAAAACTGGAAATTTTATAAGGAAGACCAAAGAAGAATTGAAGCATTTGAATTATGATGTTGGCAGAAATATTGAGAATACCATGGGCGGTCACAAGAGTGAGCAAATCTGTCTAGAGATCAGTACAGCCAGCATCCTCCTGAGAAGATAAGTGGTGTGACTGCGTCTCGCGTGCTTCCGAGTATTACTGAGGGGAGTAATCTCTGGAGAAGAACATCATGCTTGGTAAAGTAGAGGGTCTGTGAAAAATAGGAAGGTGTTCAATAAGATGGACTGAAATAGTAGCTGGAATAATGGGTTCATTTATAATGGTTTTGATAACAGATTAGGACCAAGAAATTTTTTGTTATATTGTACATAGGGTACTACAAGTCAGAACCAATTTGGCAGCAGCTATTAACCACAACCATATAGAAAATCAGTGGTAAATATGATCAACTATTGTAGTAGCATATTCAGCTTGACATGTGGGGCCAAAGGAATGGCTTTGCATCTCAGATCTACAATATATTACATGAACAAAATAATTATATTTTTTAAGCATTCTGAACTTATGTTACTGCAAAAAATGGAGTAGAGGCATTGTCTGACCTTGTCAGCTTTCTGCAAAAAAATGTTAAAATTAATTCTAGTATAAGCCATTCCTCCCACAGCACTCTCTATTTCTCTGATGTGTTTGATAATCAATTGCAATTGTAACACAGGACACAGAGATACAATTCACATTTATGGAGTTTATTAGAAATAGTAACAGGTCAAAATTCTGGATCAGAAATGCTTGGAACACAATTCATTAGTTAGGGAAGGTTCTTTTCCGTCATGCCTGTAAGCATGACTGTCTCTGAAACAGCCGCACGGTCTCTTGGCCTCTGTTCTGCTCATACAGTGTTACAGAGCTCTTTTAGCAGTTAATAAATGTCCATTGCATACTCAACTCCTCAGCAAGTCAACCTCAAACTGAAGGCATTCAGCTTTTTCTCAGTTGGTTAGCAAGCCTCACTCCCCCAAGTACAAATATGTAAGTCTCTTCTTATGATACTTCATCATGTATGTGGTCTATCTTTTCTTCTCGTTCTTCAAATGTTTCCTCCGGAAACATTGTAACCATCATGTTATAATTTGAGGGATCCATCCTCTATGTCCCTTGGGATGCCATGGAAATCTCTTAGGATTTTACTTGCTAAATTTATTTATATGCTAAATGCACGCGTTGTCCACTTGTTTGCAAGATCTGGAGCATTGGAAGGTCACATATTGGTCTTATTCCCAGTTTTATCTCCTCTCTTCACCATTACATCTGGTGCACTGCAGATTCAACAAGAAATGTTGGTGGATCAATAATCTAGGAGTGTGAGGAGGGTTACTATGAAAAGAAATGAACAATTGTTGAAACTCCTTCACTCTGTTTTCTCTTTCCACTTTTCTAACTATGTTTTTCAAGGTTGATATTTGGTGAAGCTTATATGAGAATTAGGTAAATGTTTTTTCCAATGTTGAATTGTCTTAATAGAGGAAATTCAACAAAGTGACAAACATTTACTTTATTGTATCAGATTGAGGTTTAGATCTTCCATATTGTATATTCTTATATTCTGATAATTTTACTTGCACAAAGTGTAGCATACGTAAATACTGCTAATAATTTAATATAAATTATTTATCTGAGTTAATTCAATATTAATATCTTCCTTGAGTTTAAACTATTGTTTTACAACCTTTAGAATATACATGAAATGCAAAAAGGTCAAATATATACCCTAGATAGTTACTTTTCTTTGATATGTCAAACATGCTGAGTTTTAACATTCAGATTTATTTAATCAGGTTTTGGCACT
>NW_022104341.1:12216820-12222136 GCF_000313985.2 Echinops telfairi | reverse complement strand
GAACTCCAAGACTTTTAACTTTTGGCCAAATGTGTTAACTGTTTGTACCACACAGGCACTCCTTAAATGTAGATATATACAATTTTTGTTTTGTTATATTTTTTACTTTCTTGGAAATATTAGAAATTATTTATTCTAAAGAATAAAAGGTATTTCTAGGGAACATGCCTTTAAAATTGATCAGAATGGGGAAATGAAATTTTATCACCACCAAGAATGCCTAAGAATACTGCCTGCAAACCCTTCCTAGAAGTGCAGCATATCTACAGCGTTTGGACCTGGTGATTAGCAGACCAATGTATAACCCATGCTCCACAGTTCAGTCAATAATCCATCTTCTGCATCAGAATCTGGAAAAGGCTCATTACATTCTTCTCAGTCCCTCATTTTCAGTGTCCCTTTGAAGTGAAATGAAACATTCAGTCACTAAAATCCATTGACAGCTGATGCTGACTAATCTCTCCAGCCTAATTTCCTGCTGCTACCCTCATCTGCCCACATTATTTTAACTGCATTGGTTTTCTTATTTCTTGAAAAAAGAAACTTCTTTTACAATAGACATTAGAAGTGGTTTCTTACTCTACTTGCTGTGTTCCTACTCATTTTTGTGTGGTTGATGCTTGTATATCAATATTGTTTACATCATACAACAAATGCCACCTTAAAAAAAGGAAAATACTTAAAAAAATTATAACAAAGATGTCTCCAAGGTGGACCAGAAGAAAACAGAAAACATAGACTCAGGAATTGATTTGGTGGTCACAGGTAATCCTAGCTCCAATCTAAGAACAATTAGTCCTAGGACATTGTTTAGCTCAATGCTCACCCTTATGAAGGCAACACGAAAGGTATGGGTGCTATAGAAAAGTATGGTGAAGAAATTAGATGGTGCCTGGATATCAGAAAGAATAGCAACTGGGGTCTTAAAGGCTTGTTTACAAACAAGCATCATCTAAGTGAGACATTCATCTAAACCACATGGAAAGAGCACACCATCATCCATGATTCAAGGATTGTAAATTATATAATCCAAATCTGAAGGAGGGAATAGTATCAGAGCTTAAATTGTGAGATTCCAGTGTGCAGAAGGCTACGATGACAGTGGATGCCCAAAATGCATTTGTGCAATCTACACAGAGAATAAGCCTTTAGTGATTTCCCTCCAACTATAATTGAGGAATGTAAATATCCTGGTGATCAGACAGACAGTATTGTATTGGAGACTTTAGTAGATTTTAAATGATGAATTTGACTTGAATGTTCAAAACCTTGTTTCTAATCTCCGTTTGATATACTTTGTGTTTGATCTGGTTTTGATATCTCTGTGATTTTATTTATTTTTTATGTATTTATTTATTTTCTTATTGGGTTTGTGTCTGTTGTATTTTGTCACTGTTGGTAGCATGTTTAACTGCTTGTTATGTATTTTTCTGCTTTTTTATATATTAAACCCAGCATAAATGAATCTATAGAAATGATAAAAATAATAAGGGTTCCTGGGGGAATAGCAGGGGTGGTGGGGAGTAAGGAAGAGCTGATATCAAGGAATCTGAGAAGGAATAAAATATTTTAATTGTGGTAATGATTATAAACACTGCTATGATTGAAATGAGGAATGATAGGATGTCGGGATTCGTTTCTAATAAAATGGTTTGAAAGGAAAAAGAAAAAATAGAACTTGACCAAAGTCACACTCAGTTTTTAGTTGATATGGAGAAATAATGGAAAATCCTCTCAAGTCTCATGAACCATTTAAATCACTGCCCGCAAACTCTGGCATCATTGTCAGTTTTCCAGGCTATGGTGATCTGTTCAGACATAGTGCATCCTTGATGAATCTGTTAACTAAAAAGTTGTTCAGCAATACTAAAAAAATAATAATAAAGAGGTCTTGTCATTGAATTGTATTATGTACTAAGCTCAATATAATTAATATTAAAAAACTATATTTCTAAAGTAGCATCAATACTTTATATTTTTGTTGTTGTAATTGATTTGTGGATCTAGTTTACTACTATATTTCCCAGTTTTTATAATAGTACATGATACAGAGAGGGCATTTAATAAATAATTATGTATAAAATACTCTTGTTTTCAGATTGCCTAAAACTCCACCTCACCTTCATCCTTAATTCTGTCTTTGCATAATATCCATATACAGATAGTTATAATGTTCTACTCATTCAAGCGGATAAGTAAAAGTAAGTAATAAATTTCAGTTTCTTTTTTAGTTTAAAAATTTCAGATCTTAAATATATTTTGTGGAGATTTATTCTTAAGAGAATGCAACTAGATTTGCAAGTATTGTGATTTCAAATTGTTGATTTAACTCATTATTAATTTTTGTTGAATTATAATGATATCTTCATTACAAATTCTTTTTTTGTTGTTAGGAGGTATGTCAGAAAACATGTGTAACTCTTCATGTTGGCATGTTAGCTTAGGCCACTATAATCAACCAATTGCCAGGCAGAGTTCCATAACTGTTTCTTTTTTCTTGCATAAGTATTTAAATTTCCTTTCAGAAGTCACCGGGATAAAAAGCTAGCAAATGCTGTGGCAATTTCAGGGAGCATACTTGAATAATAATGTAATATTTTAAAATGTAGAATACACAGGATAGTTAACCAGAGTCACTTTTTTATGGTGTAAAACTTGGGACTTTGAAATTGGAAATGGAGAAAACCTTTAAAGCAACATTCCTATTTTACTTGCCCCCAGGAAAAGAGCTCAGTCATATTTTAAATTAATTCTGTAATGCAATTTCCCAGGAGAGTTATTCATGTGTGACTTCTTTAAAACTTCTCAGCTCTGGTGGATAGATTTTCTTAATCACGATTGGTAAAACGTATATTCCCATTATATGTTTTAATCCATTATCTCAAATCTGCATCTGAGAGCCTTTTAAATGACCCACAAGTACTGCGTGTTCTTCACAGGATGGAGACTGGTAACTAAGAGTCTTATGAAAATTAATTCTATTTAAGCCAAACGATAAATCAAGTGTATTGCATAGTTATATGAGAAAATAATCATTATATCATTGCTTTTTTAACTATATAACAACTCATGCTTTCATTCTAAATTTAGGAAGTAGTGGTTATCAGAAGGACTCTACCATATTAGAATATTTACAGTAATCATATTTTTTCTAAACCAAAATGCCTTGACAGACTGCATGTTCCTTCTCTGTAAATAGTTACCACAAAATTCCTCCTAAACACATACTTTATGCAAACCTTAGTTGTCCTCTATTAAAAAAAAGGAAACAACAATTCAGTAGCCTTAAAACCTTCAAGTTACACAGAAGAGAAATGGCTTTGTTGATGTGTGGAAAAGCATAAAGACAAAAATAGAAACCATTTGTAATTTTGCCAATAGACATCACCAATGTGCTGTTATCTTAAACTATTACTTTTTAAATGTTTTTAGTTCTTGTGTTAAACCAGGTTGACTAAAGAAACAAACCCAATGATACTCATTGCTGCAAGAAAAAACGTTATATCAAGAAAGCAATGATACATCAAGAAAACATCCAGCCCAGTCCAACTCAAGTCCATAAGTCCTATACTAGTCCATAACTCCCTCTTCAGACTCATTCGGCCACAGGCAATGATGCAGAATACAGGAAGATGACAGGCTGGTGGGGGCAAACTCTTGTGGATCCAATGGTGATGGTCACATCTTCAGGTCTCTGGCACAAATAGGGTCAGCCAGCCAGACTGTGAAGGCAGAGAGGTTCCCATGGCTCTCCTTATGAGAAGGCCATGCCCACAAGGAGGCACAATCAGGCTGTAACCTGATTGTCAGGTTGAGTACCACCCTGATATTTGTATATATCTTCAACTTGCCATGAAATTATGTAACTACCACAGTTCGAATATTGATGATGCTAACGAGTTTATGTGCTCACCAGAATGTACATAGGACTCCACTTTAGAGTCCCCAAAATAAATCCACCAGTAACTACTGAACCAAGATCATTTTCTAATTTTACAAGAGATATAAGTATTAGATAACTCAGTTCAAGAATTAACATAATTTAGATGAACTACCACACATCTTCCAGGCTCTCTTGGAAGATGCATGGTCAGAGTGTTCCTTAGAGGCAAGGTTGGCAAGACTTTATCTTGCATACTTTGGACCGGTTGTGAAGAGACACCAGTCCCCAGAGAAGGAGCTCATGCTTGATAAACTAAAGGGGCAGCGAAAAGGAGGAAGCCTTGAAATGAGACTGATGGACACAGTGGCTTCAACAATGGGTTCAGGCATAGGAACACCTGTGAGGGTGGTGTGGTTCGGACAGTATTTCATTCTGTCTTTTGTATTGTTGCCAGGGGTTGGAATCAGCTGAGTGGCACCTAACAACAACCACTACTCTCGGTCACTTTACACACAGTGATGAATTTTATGTTACTGAGCTGTTGGAAGCCATGGTACTTGTATCTTAAATGCCCATAGGTTCACTTCTAGTGAATATGTTTCAGCACAGCTGAAGCCAGATTAAGAACATATTATAAAGAAGCAATAGGCCAACTATTTCTAGGTGATGAGCCACTATAAACCTTATGAGTAGCAGGAAGAATATGAACAGATTTACAGACAGATGATGAGCCCCTCAGGTTGGAAGACATCAAAATATGAGTGAGGAAGAGCTAACTCCTTAAAGTAGATTAAACTTAATTGTAAGGAGTGTGCAAAGTTTTGTGGACCTGTATTTGCTGATGGGGAATGACTAAAAATTAAAAGAAATAGTTGTGAGCACTCTTTAATAAACAGAACATGGAATGTACAAAGTATGAATATAGGAATAGGAAAATTTTAAATACTTAAAAATGAAGTAAAACACATAAAGATCAATATCCTAGATATTAATGAGCAGAAATGAATTGGTATTGGCCATTTTAAATGAGATAATCATATGGTTTACTCTGTGGAGAACAAAAATTCAAAAGTAAAGGTGTCACATTCACTATCAAAAAGAACATTTAAAGATGTCTTGAAGTACAAACTGTCTGTGATAGAAATTATCTATATGCAAGTTAATATAAGCATTATTCAAATTTACTCACCAGCCACTAAAGCTAGCAAAGAAGAAATTGAAAAATTCTACCATTGTTACATCGCACCCTGACTGGCTCATCTCCTCCAGTCAAGGTGTAATGTAACAACGATGAGAAATACAACTTTCCTCTAGTTCCTAAATGTTTCCTCACCGCTCCCACTACCATGAGTCGAATTCGACCTTGCAAGTCTGGCTAGACCAGAGGATGTACACTGGTACAGATAGGAACTGAAAATACAGGGAATCCAGGG
>NW_022104341.1:12214517-12216720 GCF_000313985.2 Echinops telfairi | reverse complement strand
ATGGATTGCGATAACAGTTGTATGAGCCCCTAATAAAATGTTTAAAATAACAAACAAACAAAAAAACAAACATTAAAAAAAGAAAAGAAAAATTCTACCATTGCCTTCATTCTGAAAATGTTCAAACATGAATCAGGATTCATTGGCAATTATTGGTGATTGCAATGTAAATTTTGGGGGAAAAGCAGATAGAACAGTAGGTGAAAATTATAGTTTTGTGATAGGAATAAAGCTGGCAATCACATGATAGAATTTTGTAAGACCAAGGATTTTTTCATTTCAAATATTTTTTTCAACATGTGACAATAGTGCACATGGATTTTACCACATGGAGCACACCGGAATCAAAATGATTATTCCTTTTGAAGGTAAGAAGAAAAACTCAATATCTCTAGCCAAAGCAAAGAGATAGGCCTACTGTGGAACACACATCAATTGCTAACGTGCAGGTTGAAGATGGACAAATTGGAAACCAATTCATGCGAGCCAAAGTACTACCTTGAGTATTTCCCGCTTGAATTCAGAGACCATCTCAAGAAGAGTTCCGGTGTACTGAACACTAACAGAAGACCTGCCGGTCTGTGGGATGAGATCAGAACATCATACACAAAGATAGCAAAGGGTAATCAAGAAGACAATAAAGAAAAAAATCAAGTGGTTGTCACAGAGACGGTAAAACTTCGGACTTGGAAGTCAGAGAGACTTTCTAAACTTCAAATGGAACGTAGAGTAACTAAGGCCAATGGAAGAAATGATGAGGGAAACGACGTGAGCAGGAAATTCCAGAGGACAGCTTGAGAAGACAAAGTCCTTCAGATGAAGTTTGCTTGGACTCATAAAGCCAGAAAGGAAGCTCAGCAGATGTCAAGCTGAATGAATTGGGGTGGAAAAATCAAGACATAACTTGCAATTTTGAATGATTTCATGGGGAAAATATTGTTACAGAAAATATGAGAAGATGTCATGTTCTCAGAGTCATATTGCCAAAAATAATTTAGCAATGTTTAGTCATTTTAAGAGGTATCATATTATCAAGAACCAATCGCATTGAAGAAGAACAAAACTGCACTAGAGGCATTCAGGGAAAAAACATTTCCAGGAATAGACACAGTATTAATCAGAATATGTCAACAAGCTGATAAATCACTGGAAGCACTCACTCATCTATACCAAGAAATTTGGAAGACAGTTACTTGGGAAAATGACGAAGAGATCCATAGTTGTGTCCATTCCATACAAAGGTAAACCCTACAGAATTCAGAAATCATCTAACAATATCATTAATATCACATGCAAATAAAATTTTGCTGAAATTTATTTTAAAACTATGGCAACAATACATTGAAAACCAGGTGCCATAAATTCAAGCCAGATCCAGAATGTAATGTTAGATGAATATTGCCTGAGAGCAGAGAGCGCTAGATGGACATTTATTTGTGCCTCATGCATGATGCAAAGACATTGCAGCCACTGTGCCAATCCATCTTCCTGAAGCCTTCCTCTTTTTAGCTTCCCCTCAGCTTTACCATCAGGATGTCCTTCTCCTGATGCAGGCTTTCACCACTGATGATTTGCTCAGCATATGGATTGACACAGTATGATGAGACCAAAGAACCCTGTCATATACTTTTCCTAAGTTTAAACCATGCAGTGAGTTGTGTTTTGTTTTCTGTTTGCACAACTACCTCTTGATGAATGTACAGGTTCTGTAGGAGCACAATTAAGTATTCTGGAATCCAGTCTTCTCAAGGCTATCCATAGTATACTCAACGTGATATGGGGTAAGAAAGGCTTATTAACAATCTGTGATATGCAGATGACACTACCTTGCTTGCCAAAAGTGATGAAGACTTAAAGCTTAAAGCATTTGCTGATCAAGATCAAGGATTGCAACCTTCATTAAAAGGTACAACTCAATGTAAAGAAAAGCAAAATCCTCACACCTGAACTAATATGCAACATCATGATAAATGGAGAAAAGATTGAAGCTGTCTGTCTTGGATATACAATAAATGTTATTGAAAGCATCAGTCAAATGTCAAATGACCCGTTTCTGTGGGTAAATCTGCTGCACAAGATCTTTCTTTTTTAGATCATTTTATTGGGGGGTTCTTACAACTCTTGTTACAATCTGCATATAAATTGTATCTGACATATTAGTACATATATTTCCATTGTTCTTTTCTAGACATTTACTTCACAT
>NW_022104341.1:12211813-12214417 GCF_000313985.2 Echinops telfairi | reverse complement strand
GTATCTCTAGTCCCATTCCTGTTCCTGAGTTTCATTTGTCATGAGTTTTATCTCTTGCCTATTCCCATGTACATGCTCCCGTCAAGTCCAGAGTGAGAATCAGCACTGGGGTCACAACAGTGAGGGGTGAGGAGGCCTCAAGATGTCAGAAATATATTTTGTGTTCCATCGGTGCTCTACTGCACCCTGATTGACTCATCCCCTCCCTGCGACCCCTCTGTGGGGGGATATTCCATTGTCCGTAGATGGGCTTTGGGTCTCTGCTCCAACCCCCGTCATCCTCATCAATGCATTTTTGTTTGTTTGTTTGTTTGTTGTGAGTCTTCTGATTCCCGTTGCCTGGTCTTGGTGACACCTCATGATCACACTGACTGGTGTGCTTCTTCCATGTGGGCTTGTTGCTTCACTGTTGGATGGCCACTTGTTTAACTTCAAGCCTTTGGGACCCCAGGTGCTATATCTTTTAATAGCCGAGCACAATCCTTTGTCTTCACCACATCTGCTTATGCACCCATTTTGTCTTCAGCGATCATGGGGGAGGAGCAGGGAGGGGTGAGCATCACAAAATGCCAATTTGTTAGAACAATTTGTTTTTCTTGTATTTAGGGGAGGTATGAGCTGAGGCCCAAGGCCTGTCTGCAGCCTCAGTGCATTACCTTATAAATATATGTACATAGGCCAATACCTCTATTTTTATGGATTAACATATTTACATATGTACACACCTCTGTTAATACCCCTATCTATACCTTTGCTTCCTAGAGCTTAACTCTGCTTCCTTTTGCCTCCTCATGCCCCATCACTTTCCCCCTTCTTCCACCTCTTTGTAATTCCTCTCTGCTAGATTGGTGTTACTCTAACATTCACAGGACCTCTATACCCTCCTAGATGTTGGTTTCAATTCCCTAGTTTTTCCCCTCTCCATGGTACCTTCCACTCACCACACCCTTCTACACACCTCCTTCTTCTCCCAAGACCCTTCTGGGCCAATTGATCCCATTGCTTTCTCCCTGAGCTTCCTTCCCATGCCTATCCCATATAAGTAGGGAAACCAGAAATGTCCTAGTCCAAACAATAAGAAAAGGAGAAAGAGAGGGGGAAACAAAAGAATTATGTAGATCCAGGTCTGTCTGCTGGCCCCCATGAGTCCCTCCACCCTGCTCCTGGAATCTGGGGTCTGCCTCTCCAAGCCCAAAGTCCATTCTTGGGGCTATTCAGGGGCTTTGTGGATTGACTTTACTCCATTTGCTGATCTGCTAGCACAAGATTCTTTTAAAGTGCTAAAAAGCAAGGATATTAATTTGAGGATGAAGGTTTACCTGACTCAAACTATGGCATTTTCAATCACCTCATATGCATATCCAACACTTGTCTGTCAGTTTATGTTTCTGCGATGCTGGAAACCATGTCACTGGTATTTCAAATGCCAGGAGGGTCACCCAAGGTAAACAGTTTGCAGCAGAGCTTTCATACTAAGAGCAGACACCAAAAAAGGACTTGGCTGCCCCCTGGCGTAGCTACCAAATATTATCAGATACTGAAGGATAAATAAATGGAAGCAGAACATTGTTGGAGCGAGTGCCCAAGGATAGGACCATCAGGTAGGGAGGCACTGGAAATGTGACTTCGGAGAAGCTGCCTTTTCCAGAGTGCGGTCGAACATGGGGACAAAAATGGAGTAAAGCCTGTGGCAGTGGATCCTTTAGGATCTATAGGAAGCTGGAATATATGAATGAGAATGGGACATTATGATTGGGGGTGGTCTACATAACACCCGTTGATATGCAGATGGCACAACCTAGCTTGCTGAAAGCAAGGAAGACTTGAAGCACTTGTTGATGAAAATCAAGTCTCCACCTCCACTGTGTATTCCAGTGCAATATAATGGAAACAAAAATGCCCCATCACTGAGCCATTAGGCACCATAATTATCAAGAGAGAAAATATCAGTTTTCCAGGATTTCATTTTATTTGGATACACAGTCAATACTCATGGAAGTAGCAGTCAAGAAATCCAACAAGTGACTGCATTTGGGCAAATCTTCTGCAGAAGACCTCATTAAAGTGTTGATGAGCAAAGATTCACTTTGAGGACAGAGTATTTTTAATTGTTTCATATGTGAAAACTGGTCAATGTATAATGGTAACTGAAAAAGCATTGATGCATTTGAATTATAGTGTTGGTGAAAAATACTGATAGTATCATGTATTTCCGGAAGATAACACAAATCTCTCTTTGAGGAAATATAGCCCGAATGGGCTGACTTTGTCTCATGTACTTTGAACTTGTTATCAGATGTTATCCCTGAAAAAGAACATCAGACTTGGTAGAGAAGATCAGCAGAAATAAGGAAGACCCTTGTCAAGGTGTTTTGACACAAAGGTTGCAACAATGGACTCTCATGTAACCATTGGGAGGACAGGGCAGGACACTGTAGTGTTTCTTTTTGTTGTGCATAGGGATGTTACAGTTGTAACCAACTGGACAATATCTAACAACCACAACACTTCATGATTCTCCATTTAATAGTTTGCCACAATATCTTCTTGAATAACTGCTTCAGACAATTTCAGCCAGGACCATAATAATATACATCATAATGG
>NW_022104341.1:12206114-12211072 GCF_000313985.2 Echinops telfairi | reverse complement strand
TACCATGAGACAGCTAATACACTGGCAGTCCTTCAAGTCTTGAGGGCCTCCGGGTGCAAGTCAGGGAAGCAGACAGCTGAGTCCTGAAGAGCAATTCTGGCCGCAGGCAGCAAACAGCCAGGTAGGCTACCAACAGTCAGCCAGATGACAGGGTCCAACAGTCCCCAGCTCAAGCGATGTATACTCCGGTAGCGTGGTGAAGCAGATCTTGAAGGAACCTCAAAGGAACCTTGAAGTAGCATAGTCCATGGGTGAGGTGTCCCACAGGCAGTGTAGCTTGAGGCAGAGAACCAGATAAGGCAGCTGCACACTGGTCTGATCATCAAAGAGCAAGAGACCAGAAAGACGAGGCTCTCCAAGCCATTTATCTCTCTGCCCTTCAATTAATCCCACAGTGTTCGGTGGCCCGATTGGCACAATAAACCTACCTATCACCCAGGAGTAGAAAGCCTCATCTCTTTTCCAGCAGAGCTGCTGGTGGTTTCATACTGCTGCTTTGTGGTTAGCAGCCTAATACAGAACCACTAGTCCATCAGGGCTCTTCCTTAAATATTCCTAGATTTTCTAGTATTAAATAACACTCTTATTTCTTCTTAGACCTTCTTAAAGTGAGCGATTCTATTAAAGTACTAACAAATTAGATTTGTTAGAATTGGTTTTATTATTTAAAATTTATAAAGGAGTCTTAGTTGCATTTTTGTTTTAAAGTATCTTCACAATATAATGTGAATTTTATGTTTATGACAATGATACGTTTAGATCCCAAAGTAAACCTTGTTTCATCTTGTTAAATCCAACATTTCTTATTCTGCATTTACATTATAAGATTTATTATGAACACACAGAAAATATATCACTAAACTTATTGTTTCCCCTCACCCACAGTTATAATGTTAACAGAAAACTAGAAATACAAACTCTTCATTTTCCTTCCACTTTATGAAAAGATCGTTTTCTTTTCTTTTATATATTTAGTTTTTTCCTCACCAGCCTTGTTCTTAGCTGTTTATTCCCATCCTATGTCATGCAACTCCTACCGGCTCTCCAAGGGAGACAAGAACTGCCTTTCTGGGGCTTGTAAAACTAAGTCAGGGGAGAGTAGAAGGTCTCACACTTCCTCGGCTCACTAGTTTCCTTGCCACTCACAGGCCAACAAGTCACTCACTCTGCCACTCTGGCCCAGCATCCTTTGGAGGTGATGTGTCAGAACTGACGCGATGGCAATATGCTGGGTTTTTTTAATGATGTCATGAAAACAAATTTTCCATGGAAGTTGGGACAAAAGCCCTTTCAACCTTCAAGAAATTGAATCCACATATTTTGCTTTTCTTTTATTATTCATATCCAGGTCCTTATTCCTTGACAATGCACCTCAGGATTTGGTAGCTTGGCCACACTCACTAACTTGAAAGGTGGAAGAAGGTCTAAGGGTCATCTTCTACAAAGACTACCTTCGGGAAAATCTTCTGGAGTAAGTTTATCCTGTACTACGTGGGTTTTTCATAAGTCAGAATCAACTCAATGGAAGCGATTTTTTGGTTTGTTTGTTTTGTTTTATTGAAATTCACTCTAATTATGTACTAGATTGTGAATACAAGCAAAATAAAATCGTTGAGAACCTCCATCTTTTATCAAGCATGTATCATGTTGTTGCGTATTGTCCTATTTGTGAGAATGTTTTTCTTTACATTTGGTTGAAATATGTACTGAAGGCTGCAATCTTTGAATGTTATCAGCCAGCAAGTACTTCAAACTCCTCTTACTTTCATCAAGCAACGTGTGCCATCTACTTATCACACTTTGTTAATAAGCCTTCCTTCTAATCCTTGTTCTTTGTATAGTCCAACTTCTTGGATTATTTGCTCAGCATAAAAATTGAATAATTATGATGAAAGGATACAACACTGGCACACACGTTCTCTGATTTGAAATCATACAGTATCCTCTTGCTCTGTTTAAATGACTGCCTCTTGGTCCATGTTCAGGTTCAGCATGAGCACAATTAAGTTTTCCAGAATTACCATTCTTTTTAATGCCATCCATAATTCTCTATAGTTCACACAGCTCAATTTTTGTCATTTGTAATGTTACAAATAATTTTACATTGGTTTATAGTGATCACTTCTAATGAATTGTCAAGTTGCATGGCCTATTGAATCCAGTTAATACACTAGTGAATAATTCCTTCACATTTGATAGACTCCTGCTCTTTGTTTCAGGGAAGCAATCGTTTCCGAGCTTTTGGTCCAATTCTTAGCTTCTGTTTTACAGTGTTACTTACCCCTTCATCTTCTTCCCAGGCTGGAATGGCCCTAAAGTTAGTCCTCTTCTCTTTTTTATTAACCCACAGTCACTTGGTGATCTCCTCTTGTCACAAGATGTTAAATATATGTCATAAGTGGGTGATTGTTAAACATGGGATGTAATAAAAATGTAGATATGTACAACCAGCTATCTACCTGACAGCTTCTCTTGAATGACTAGTGAGGAACTAAATGAAATTCACTTAATATCAATTCCTAATATGTTTTATTCTATTTAAACATGTTTTCACAAGCCTTTCCACTTCATTTGAGGTTAGTCACCCGTCACGTGACTACTATGCTATTAGGGTACCTAGAACAGAATAAAATTAGAGAAAAGTGGTAGGTAATAAGATCTGAAATATATCAAAGAACTATTCATAAATGTGATAGAATATGTATTAGTATGTCATCATAATCAATACAGGATTGAGTTATTGATTCCAGAAATTGTGAAACATTATCTATTCTAGTGAGATATGAAATGTCTGGTTTAATGATTATTTAATGATATAAAATTATTTTTAACTTATTAGTTAGTTTAGACTTGCCTTGATATGCTCACTAATTATATTGCAAAGGAATAATAAATCTTTGACATGATAAATGGTTAAAAGTGAGTGATAAAAAGGAAGGTAGAAATCATTATTAGTGGAATGGTCCACTCTTGTTTCTCCACTGGTCTGAAAAAATTAACCCAAATACATAAAGCATCAAACCAAAATACCAATAGCCATAAAGTTGATTTCAATGTCCTATAAAAACATTATAGGAAAAAGTAGCATTACACCTTGGGTTTCCTGAGATTGTGTACCAAATAAATATACATTATATAAATGAATAGATTGTTTTAATAAAGAAAATTATAAATTTAATCATTGGGTACAATTTCCCTGGATTTTCTTGTGCAAAGTCTATGACAGAGTAAGGCAATGATATTCTAAATATCCGTGCTGATAAAAGTATATTGTTCATATGCCTTAGCCCATTGATTCAGCCACCTTGTCAATCCATCTCCTTGAGGGCAATCCACTTTTTCTCTGCCACTCCACTTTGAAGCATAATGTCCTCCTCCAGGGACTGACTTCTCCTGACAATATGTCCACAGTATGTAAGACAAAGTCTTTCCGTTCTTACATCCAAGGAACACTCTGACTATCCTTCTTCCAAGACAGGATGTTTTGTCCTTTTAACATTCCATGGTATTTGCAATATTCTTCTCCTGTGCCAAATTCAAATACATTCATTCTTCTATGGTCTTCCTTTTTCAATTTCCAACTTTCACATGCATCTGAGGTAAAGGGAAATACTATGACTTGGGTTAAGCACACCTTATTCCTCAAAATAACACCCTTCTTTTCAACACTCCAAAAATGTCTTCTGCAGCAGATTACCTAATAATGCATTATGTCTTTTGATCTCTTGACTGCTGCTTCCATGAGCATTGATTGTGGGTGTAAGCAAAACAACATGAACTTTTCTCCATTTATCATGAAATTATTTTTTGGTCCAGCTGTAGAAGTGGGGTCTTCAGGATCTCCATTTGCTGACAGGGAATATTTCAGGGTCAGAAGAAATAGCTGCAAAAATCTGCTAATAACCCGAACATGGAATGTGAGAAGTATGAATCTCGGGAAATTGGAAGTCATCAAAAATGAAATGGAACGCAAAAGATTAATATTATTAGCCATTACTGACTTGAAATCGAGTGGTATTGGCCATTTTGAATTAGAAAACCATATGAATTATTATCCCAGGAAGAATTTAATGTATAGAAAACAATAAATTCTCATGGCTGGACAAATAGTTAACATCTTGATAAAGGGAGAAAAAAATCAAAGTTATCAAAGATCTTATCTTGCTTGGATCTACAATCAATACTCAGGGCAGCAGTAATTGAAATATTGAATGACACATTGCTGTGGGAAAATCTGTTTCACACTACCATTGTAAGGTTTTGAAAAGCAAATATGCTAAATTGAGAACTATGGTATTTTCAATGGACTCATATGCACATGAAAGTTGAACATTAAAAAAGGAAAAATAGAGAATCTATGCATTTTAATTTTGGTTCTGGCAGGGAATATAAAATACCCTAGACCAGTGGTTCTTAACCTTCCTAAGGCCACAACCCTTTAATACAGTTCCTCATGTTGTGGTTACCCCCCAACCATAAAATTATTTTGTTGCTAATTCATAACTGAAATTTTGCTACTGTTATGAATTGGCCAACTTCTGTGAAAGGGTCATTCGACCTACAAAGGGGTCATGACCCAGAAGTTGAGAACCGTTGCTATAAACTATCAAAAGAACAAAGAAATCTGTCTTGGAAAAAGTACAGCGCCTTAGAAGAAAGATGGTGAAGCTTCATCTTATGAAGTTTGGAAATGTAATAAGGGAGACCAATCTCTGGAGAAGAAAATAAAGCTTGATAAAGTAGAAAGATGGGAAAAAGAGGATGGCTCCTGATGAATATGATTTGGCCCAGTGGCTGCAACAATGGGCTCCAACATGACCACAATTGTGAGGACCAGGGTCTTTATGCCTGGGCACCTAACAAAAACATGTATATGGTTTTTACACACACACACAACTACATATATTATTGTGTCGATGGCGCAGGATTGGGTGGCATTTCCATTTATTGTACACAGG
>NW_022104341.1:12202963-12205292 GCF_000313985.2 Echinops telfairi | reverse complement strand
ACACACACACACACACAATGCTCCAAAGGACTCTCTGACATAAAGTTAATTCAAACTCATAGCAACCAGGCATATAGTAACTCTGATGGATGTCCGTTTTGGGGACAATTATTGATTTCTTCACTTTTCAGGGACCAGGCAAGCTTCAAGTTGTGTCAAATTCTTTCACTTTACACACACCCCCCAAAAAGATTGAGAGTTTGCATGTGCCCCTTTGTCCTCTATTTTGCTATAAATTGCCTTCTACTTTAAGAGCAGAGATCTCATGAATCTATAATTTAATGGGTCCCATGAAGGTTAAGAATGAAATCAGAAGTCTTAGTTTCCATTAGTGAGTTGACCTTGCTTGGGACTATTTTAGAATATAATACTCTTTTGTTTTGTTTTACCCTGAGGGAACAAATATATTGTTGATTATATCACTAATACATTTCATCAAAATATTATTAATTCCACAATGCCTAGGAGTAAGTTTTGGTGCATGATCATACCTTGAGTGGTAGCAATTGAAAAGAGAAATTACAACTGGGTGGATATTGACTCTTTCCATCTAAATAAAATTATGCGCATGTCAACCATTTTTATATGTTAAAGAGAACAAAAATATGTCATTAATCAAATGTAATCTTTGAAACAGAGGACAGAGGAACAGAGGACAGGAGAGTATTTTTATGGAAAAAGCACAATATTTCCAAAAGTTTTAAAAAGTGATCACAGAAGTGTTTAATTAAGGTTACATACTAGTTTTAAGCATTTATTTCAAAAATTATTGAGTTTGCTGAGTAATTATTGTGCTCTAATATGTTGGCTGTGTGATTAAAATATGTTTTTGAAAGAATGAGTTTGTTTTGAGAATGATGAGGGCAATGAATGTACAAATGAGCTTTACACAATTGATGTGTGTATGGATTGTGATGAGTTGTATGAGCCCCTAATACAATGATAAAAAAAAAAAGAAAGAAAGAATGAGTTTGGACACAGTGCCTGACTCACTAATAACACAAGAGGAAGGGAAAAGATCACCATCAACATCATCTGCTTAAGGTTGATTTATATATGACAGGAGTCAGACATGCCTCCACCCTCCAATCTTCTTAACAAATTCTGGTGCCAACCTTACTTCCCTCTACACTCTCTTTTCTGCTATGTTGATAAGTCATTATACTACCCACACAGAACTCATAGACCATACTCATGTTTATGGCTTTCATTAGGGAAGTTAACACATTACATATTAAGGTCAGATACAATCTTTAGTCAAGAAATGATCGTACAACCCAAGCCAACAGCAGATTTTCTCCCAGGTTCTGGGTCTCTTAACTTTCTGTTCTATTCTGGCAATACTACTAAGCTCGCTTAATACTGCTGATAAGTGACCAAAGGACATTCTACTTCCTGTGAGCTTCTGCTGTAGCTCATCTTTAGCTCTCTGGGTCATCAAACCTGCTTCCCTTAAGTGCCTGGAGGCACCCAGCTTTAAAAGCAAATATCCTGCTTGAAGGCATACATTTTTCCTTGTTCTATGGACCATGATGCCCATTGCTGTTTCATGGTGTGGTCCCTAATTGATACCAGTCCTTTGTCACTCCTCTGGTGTTACAGATTTCTGTCTCCCGCGTCTAGGAGGTTCACTGCACAGGAATTTCAGGGTCCAAAGAACACAATGTACCCCTGGACCTTCTTTTTTAATAACACTAAGATCTTCTCTCATGCTTCTAGGTGGCTCATTTTATACCCACCATAGTAGCAAAATTGGCAAATCCTCACATTAGTTGTCCAATCATTTATAATCAAAATTAACCTTGTTAATAATTCCAAATGAATTTAATCAGCTTCTTCCCCCACCTTCTCTTTGACCCTTCAGGAAAAGAGTCATTTGTCAGACTAGAAAAGTCATCTTAGTCATCAAATTACAGCAAGAAATAGTTTCAAGGAATTTAACAATCTTTTAAAAAAATCTATGAACACACACTCCTTCAAGGAAGACCAATTAATATAATTAAAATGTATGTACCAGCCAATCCCTAATGTTAAAGATAACAAAATCGAAAACTTTTACCACTGCTGAAGGCATAAAAATAATCAAATATATAATCACAATTCATTGGTAATTACTGGTGCTTGGAGTACAAACCCTAGAGACGAAGGTAAAGTGTCAGAAGTTAGAAAATATGATGTTAATCATCAAAAAATTTTTTAAATGATCAAAATAGTGCCAGAGAATATAGGATAGAAAATTGAAAAACCAACAACTTATTCAACATCATCATCTAGGCCAGTAGTTCTCAACCTTCCTAATGCCGCAACCCTTTACTACAGTTCCTCATGT
>NW_022104341.1:12198971-12200814 GCF_000313985.2 Echinops telfairi | reverse complement strand
AAGCAGGAAGCTGAAGTAGGAAGACCACAGGCTGGTGAGGGCTGAGCTAAATGAATCTAACGTTAGTGGTTCCCTGAAGGTTTCTGGGATTGTTAGGCAATATAACAGGATATCCAAAAATCAGGTGGTGGATCCAAATCTAGCAGTAGGAGTGAACTAGTTTCTATACACTGCCAACTTATACTAAGAGGAGGCCACATTTTGAGTGAAACCTTCCTTAATCATATCAAGAAAGAGACCATATTGCTGTTTTTAGGTGAGATGGGGTTGATTCTGACTCATAATGACCGTAAGTATTACAAAAAGCAACACTGCCCAGTCCTACACCAAGCTCAAAATTGGTCCTACGCTTGGGCTCATTGTTGCAGCCACAGTGTCAACCCATTTCTTTGAAAGCCTTCCTCTTTTTTGCTGCCCCCCATCTCCAGGGACTGGTCACTACTGACATATCCAAAGTATGTGAGAGGAAGCATTGCCATCCTTACCTTTAAGGAATATTCTACCCATGTTTCCTGCAAGACAAATTTGTTTGTTCTTTCAGCAATCCATGGTACTTGCAAAATTATTTTCCAGTACCACAATTCCAATGCTTCTACTCTTCTCTGGTCTTCTTTATTCACATGCATATGATGCAATGAAGACTACCATGGCTTAGGACAGGCAGCCTTAGTCCTCAAAGTCACACCCTTGATTTTCAGTACTCTAAAGCGGTCTTGTGCAGCAGATTCACTCAATGCAAGACATCATTTGATCCTGGACAAATGCTTCCCTGGGCATTAATTGTGGGTCTGAGCCAGACAAAATCCTTGACAACTTCAAATTCTTCTCTATTACCTATTGGTCCAGTTGTGAGGATGTAGGTCTTCATTATATTGAATTGTAATCCACACTGAAGGATGCATTCCTTAATCTTCAGCAGCAAATGCTTTAAGTCCTCCTCACTTTCAGCAAGCAAGGTTGTGTCATCTGCATATTGCAGGTTATTAATAAGCCTTCCTCCAATCCTGATGTCACATTCATTTTTACAGAAACCAACTTCTTTGATTAATTGCTGGGCATAAAGATTGAATAGACCTCAATATTAAGGAGGTCTATTCTCCCCACAACTCTTTGACTGCCTGACAGAAAATCCCATCATAGAAATAATCGTGTGTTAGATCATGTTTTTTCAGGTTCAGGTACAAGACCACTACAATGTCCAATTAGAATTATTGAAATCTTATTTTATTATTGGGCTCGCCCGAGTTGCAGCACAAATGTACAGAGGGAACCTCTCTCCAAACTGCAGCCCCCTTTTCCCTGGCCAGTTTTCTTTTATATTATTCAGGGAGGGTAGAATACAGAAAGCAGGGGAAAAGAAAGTTAAAATATATATATCACTAAGTGGTATTGACAGAAGTAAAAAATGTATAGTTAGGTAAGGTTTCAGATGCCTTAGTTTATGATCCCATTCCTGAATTTCATCTCAAGCTTGTCCTCTTAGCAAGGGAGGGTAATGGACAGTCCTGTCCAGGAAAGAAAGACACACAGCATCTCTTGATAAGGGGAAAGGAGGAGTTTAGACAAGAATTGCTCTGAGGGCATTTACAAACCTGCACTCCATAGCGACGTTAAAATAGGCTAGTTGGAGGGGTGGGGAAAACGCCCAGAGAAATGTGTCCCGGACAGTTCTGCTGAAATGTGGTGAAGTGAACTTGTCTATTTCACATCTCATGAGAGAATTCTGCCTTACCCAAGTTGACATAAAACCTAACAATTACACATCCCTTCCTCAGTCACAGTTTGTGTTTCCTCAGACCTGAGGGATTTCTCTCCCAGTACTATATCTGGCTTTGTTCCTTTG
>NW_022104341.1:12151663-12198042 GCF_000313985.2 Echinops telfairi | reverse complement strand
AATAGAATAAGGCACTAGATTTAGGTTCTTGTAAGAATTAGGAAAATTGACAAACAGATGGCATATATAAAAAAGGAGAAACTGCAAATAACAAACCTAAATAATGAAATAAGAAACATAACAACAGAACTCATTGAAATAAAAGGACAGTAACAGAATGTTGTGCAAACTAATATTCAAACAAATTGGAAAAGAGAGAAAAGGGAAGCTTTATGGAAGTTCACTGTTGTTAAGTGCCTTAGAATTAGTTCCAACGCCTACGGACCTATTTACTACATAATGAAATACTGCTCAATCTTTGCCAACCACAAAATTGTTAAGTTTGACCATATTGCTGCAGCAACTAATATAATCATTTGTCCAGAGTCTTCCTCTTTTTTACTGCCCCTCTGCTTTACCACACATGGTGCCCTTCTCCAGGGTCTGCTCTTTCTTGATCGTATGTCCAAAGTATGTGACACGAGGTCTCACTACCCTTGGCTTTAAGGAGCTTTCTGGCTATACTTCTTCCAAAACAGATTTTTGGTTGTTGTTTGTTATGCTCCACACAGTCAAATGCCTGGCCAAAGTCAATACAACAAAAATAAACATCTAGTATTCTCTGATTTCAGCCAAGGTCACCTGACATCAGCAATAATATCTGTTGTTCCTCTCTTGAATCTGGCTTGAACCTTTGGCAGCTGCAGCTCTTGTTGGATGATATTTAGTAAAATTTTACTTGCATGCAACATCAATGATACTGCTATACAATTCGACATTGTGTTGGGTCACCTTTCTTTGGAATGGGTACAAATACAGATCTTTGCTAATCAGTTGGCCGGTGGCTGTCTTCCACATTTCTTGGCATAGACAAGTGAGTTCTTTCAGTACTTCACCAGCTAATCGAAACATTTCAATTGGCATTCCATCAGTTCCTGAAGGCTTCTTTTTGCCTAAGGCTTCAGTGCATCTTGGGTTGCTTTTGATGATATTACTGGTTCTTATATGCTACCTCCTGAAATAGTTGAACGTCAACTACCAGTAGCTCTCTTTGGTACAGTGACTCTGTATTCTTTCCATCTTCTTTTGATATTTCTTGCCTCATTCAGTATTTTGTGCATAGAATATTTCAACATTACCACTTGAGGCTTGAATTTTTTTCTTGAGTTCTTTCAGTTCAAGATATCCTGAGTGTCTTCTTCCTTTTTTTTTTTTTAAACCCTAGGTCTTTGTACACCAAAATAATACCCTACTTCCTATTTTGTCTTTTGGAGCTGACCTTTAAATTTTTCTGATCAATTCTTTGACTTATTCATTTCATCCATTTGCCTTAGCTCCTCTGTGATTAGAGAAAGTTTCAGAGCTTCTTCAAACACCCACTTTGATCTTTTATTTATTTCCTTTCTCTTTAATAACCTTCTGCTTTCTTTATGTATGATATTCTTGATGTTATACCACTCATCAGCTTTTTGTTCATTAATGTTTAATGCACCAATTCTGTTCCCAAGATGTTCTCAAAATTCATCTGTGAGATACTAAAGGCCATATTTGGCTCCCATGGACTTGTTTCAATTTTCTTTGGTGTCTTTATTAACTTATATATGCGTATTTGATGGTCTGTACCATAGCCGGTCCCTGGCTTGTTTTTAACTATGGGGATTGAGCTCCTTCATCCTCTGTTCATGCTGATGTCATCAATTTGATTTATCTTTATTTCATGTACATAGTCATCATTTGTGTTTTGGAAAAAGGTATTTGTGAGGAAGTCATTGGTCTCAAATCTACATTTGATCTCTAGCTTCATTCCTATCACCAAGACCATATTTTCAAACTACTTTTGCTTCCTGTCTGTTTCCAACTTCTGCATGTCAATTATCACTAATTATCAACACATTTTATTGCATGTTTTATCAATTTCAGTGAAGAGATTGATGGAATTGTTAAATTTCAGTATCACTAACATTAGTGGTGACTGCATACATTTGAATTTGCATACTGGATTTCTTTGTGTGCAGAGAGATATTACTCTATCCCAGCAAGCATTGTTCTTCAAGATAGATTCTGAAATTTCATTTTGTTTTGCTTTGCATTTGACAGTTAATGTAGTACCATTCCTGTTGAATCCATCTTTCCTAGTATAGTAAACCATATTTTTTTTATTTAAATTACCCATAACAATCCATCTCAACTAATGCCTACAATATCAATCTTTATACATTCCATTTGTGACAATGTCCAATTTTCCTAGATCCCTTCTTCTTACTTCCCAAGTTTTAATTGTTTGTTGATTTTTACAGATGTTTATTCTCATTTTTAGTCATGTCCCCTCAGAAAATGAGGACCCAAAGCTTTTACTCCCACGGGTTATTTTATACTATATCTATGACATTATGGTAGACTACATTAACAAGGCAGATTTTTATCACTCATATTTTGAATGCCTTCTGAGCTGAGAGGCTCATCTGAACTATTTCTGAAAATGTTCTGTTACTCTTCATTTGGTTTTCAGTATTTGACAATGTTTCAATTCTATCCATGATATTCCATGGCTAATTCCCCTGAAGTAAATGCTTTATTCTTTCTTTGTAATCTGTTTTTATTCTGGAGCTCTGCTTATATGTGTCCTGGGTGACTCTGCTGGTGTTTGACATACCAGTGACATAGCTTCCAGCATCACAGAAACACACAAGTTACCGCAGTACAACAAACAGAAAGCCAGGAGTTAGAGAACAACCTTATCTACTCACATGAACACGATGTGAGGTGGAAAGTTTGACAAGACTTATTGCAAGGGGGAGGAATTGAAAATGCCATCTAAAAAAAATTTACAAAAGTAGAAAAACTCCCAACAGTAACAGCAAATTAAATCAGTTGAATCCTGGGTCACTGTGAAACTCCATGACTCCAGAAATTACAACCAGTTAGATGCAAATTATTCCAGAACATAGAAAAGCTTGAAATCATTCAGAATCATTCTATGAAGCAAGAATTATCCTGATAACAAGAAAGACAAAAAATTAAACATTTAAGCACATCCAAAGATTTTATCAAAAGAGTAAAATGATAGCGTGTGGACTGAGAAAAATCTTTAGCACTGACAAAACGCGCAAGAGACTATACACTAAAATGTATTGAATTCTTCAACCTCTCAACAAGAGAAAAGCAACATGTAATCCATTGAGGGTAGGGTGGTGGTTACGTGAATAGACAATTCACAAAGTAAGTCAGTGAAATGCCTAACAAACAGAGGAGGAAAACCTCAGGATCACTAGACATCGAGGATATGCCAATCAAAGCCTCTATCACCACACCCACAACAATAACCCGATTATGTAGAGCAGAGTGAAACACTGCCTGGCCATGTGCCATCTTCACCAAGTGTCTTACATTTGAACTCATTCTTGCAGCTACAATGTCAATCAATCTCTCTGAGGGACTTCCTCGTCTTTGCTGTCCCGCTAATTGACCAAGCAGGATGACCTTCATGGACTAGATTCTCTTGACAACATGTTCAAAGTATGTGAGACAAACACCATGAAACTTTCTTATCCATAGCCAAACACCGTGAAGGAAGGGGGAGCTGCGTTTGCGACTCAGGATCATCGTCTCAGGGAACACCAGGTTTGATCGGCATAATATGCTTCATAAAGACAATGTGCTCCGTCCCACTTTGGTGAGTGGCCCACGGGGTCCTCCCAGGTCTGGGAGTTGCCAACTGGGGCACAGTTCTTTTTCTCTCCAGAAACCTGGAAACAACTAGTCCAAAGAATGAATCAACACGTGAACCTCAACCTCCACAGCAATATGACCAGAAGAACTTCATGGGACCAGTTACTACTGCGAGAAACTCTGAAACCATAATAGAAAGCCCTGGATAGAGTGAGGGGAACACGTGGAATGAAACTCAGAATTATAAGAAAGACCAGGCATATTGTTTGATAGAGCTTGGTGAATCCCTGAGACTATGGCCGTTAGGCAGAGCCAAATACTGAACTCACCCCAGTGGCTCAATTTTCAGCCAAGCAATAGATAGATAGATGCATACCCCTTAGAACATATTTGATCAAAAGGGCAATATTTACACAGGGAGAGAGCTCAGAATGCAGGACGTGATAGGAAAAATAGATAAAGGGACATGGTCAACATAGATAGCAAGTGCTGAGTGCTGTTATATTGTTGGGGTTGCAATCAATATCACAAAATGCATACACATCAATTGTGTATGAATTGTTGAATTGAAGACCAGTGTACTATGAACTTTCAACCAAATAACAGTAAGAAGTTAAAGAAAAACACAATTAAATGAGTGGTGGGGAAAAATAGAATAAAAATCAGTGATTTTAAATATATTTATTTTTAAAAGTGAGGCATGGAGGATCAACCATTCTTCCTTAAGACTGATTTTTAACTTGTCTAGGGTTTTATGAAACAGATCTTTTTTTGGTAATAAAGAGTATCTTCTTCTTAGTCTGAATCATATTTGAGTGGTATGTTATGAAATAGTTATCAAGCTCTCAGTTCTATTGATGTGCTTGCCCCTCACCCCTCTCGTTTAGTTTCTAAGTGCCGTAATTTTCACTGCTACTCTACAATAGTTCTGATGTGGACACAAACATAACTATCAAATGTACTCATTCCTCTACCTTCACACACTTAGACTTAAGTAAAGGTCTATTTTTCTGTCCTCTAGGAAACAGGCTTAAAACAGGAGAAGGACAAAGGGCACAGGTCCTATGTTGTCTAATTTTATCTATCTTACCTTCTTAAAATGCGATCTCTCCTCCACTGTACACCCCCTTTAGGAGGTTCATAGTTGGTCTTATTTGGAGCTCATTCTGACAGAATTCCTCTCTCCCCCTTATTCTTTTCCTCTCTCTTTTACCAAAACAACATCAAAAACAAAACAAATTTGTTTCCATGAATTTTATTGTAGCTTATAGTGATGCTAAAGCCAGGATATAACAGTCCTTGTAGATTTAGGATACTGTAGTCTTAAGGGAGTAAAAGTCTCACCTTTGTGCTACAGAGTGGCAGGTGATTTTGAACTGTTGATCTTGAGGCTAGTAGCGCAACTCATAACCCCAAAACTTTGAACTTGAAATCAATAATTTATACTTTAGTTTTCTGATTTCTCCAGGGCAATGACTTAAGGTAATTGTGTTCTATACCTCTCATACTGAGAGGAAAATAAATAAGTTAAATGAAAATGGAAACAAAGGGGAAAAACAATAAATATTTCACAGATCATTCTAACATATATCTTTAAATGAGTATCAATAGCAATTAACTATGCAACAATAATTTAAGTAGATAGTTATTGAAACAAGTTGATATGAATTAGTATTAAAATACTATGCATTTATCATTATAAGAATTGAAAACTCAAATATATATTTACTTGTATACTTTTCATAGGAGTAATTTATAATTACATACACTGTTACAAATAGCATCCATGTCTTATTTTTAATGTAATTAATGCTTTACCTTTAAAAATATTTGCTTATACATTTCCTGATTTGAGAGTTTTATATTTAGAAACTAAGAGACATGTCTATTTACTAAGTATAAAGTGCATGCTCCAAATTTCCCTGATTTGAAAAGCAAACAACTTTGGCTGAACTTAAATAAAATGAGATAATCAATTTAAAGAATCGCAAAGTACAAAAGATATTAATTACTGATGTGTTCTTTGCAGACTAACTCAACTGAAATGGGACAAGTACTCAGACATACTCATTCATGCTCCCCTACCCCCACCCAAAATTCAAATACAAGAACAATGGATAATTGTCCTTCCCCCAGTACAAGATCCGATAATATGACAAACAAACAAATATACACCCAAATGTGGTATTTCTTTTTCAAATGTGGTATTTTTACAGTCCTTTTATTTGGCTCAACTAAATAAATTGTCCCAAAGTTGCACACAACTACTAAAATATCATAACTCAAAAAACTTACTGAGTTTAAGAATTCCATATCCAATTATAAAAACAAGTCTAAGGTTTCTGAAGAAAAATTACAAACAAAAAAGTGGCAAGCAAATGTCACCATGAGGGGAGTAGACATTTAGGAAAGGTGTTCTGTTCAAATTGGAAAATGAAAATAATGGCATGAGAATTCTATTGTGCTGAAGTTTGTGCTTTCTAATTCTAAACTCAGCTGATTTGCCATCTGCAGAAACAAAGCTAGACTATAGCTAACGACTGTAATAATGGACTAGTTTGAGTTTCATATATGGGCCAGCAGATGTCACTTTTGTTAAAGACTGTCTGAGAAGTCCTTTATGATGGGTAATTGTCTGCTGTGGTTGTGGACAAAATTTCAACGTGTGAAGGATTTAGCCCTGACCCTTTTTTCACCTTACCACCTACACTCCACTAATGACAACAGAATCAGTAAATTAGAAGTGTCCACTGCCCTGCCATCAGTCTTCAAAGCTGTTCAATCTAACTATAATTTATCGTCAATGGTTATGTAAGCGGCATTGCCAAATCTCTATAATTATTACAGAGATGTAACCAGGCACAGAGAATAAATGTTGCTGCAAGCTAAACTAAGTCCTGACATTACTATAATTCGACAGATGATTCATGCCAGTTGTTCTTCCTAGAAGATTTCTAAAGTATCCAAAAACTGAGCTTTGGTTTTTGAAATTAAAGAAATTTAACAATATCTTTAAAAAAAATAAAGCTAGAGTTTTATCATTGAAGAAAACACAATTTATGTTAATCCCTCACTCTGAATTACTCCTAATATTTCACACTATCATCTCCTTAAAAAGTGTCTAATGTAGGATATTTATAAGAGATAAGGAAGTAATTGTAAAAATAAGTTTTTTTCAAAATTAAATAAGAATATCTGTCATGTATGAGAGATAGTCATTATATATATATGTGTGTGTGTGTATAATATATATATATATTATTTTGATTTTATATGTATATATATATATATACATATAAAATCAAAATAATCAGCTATCACAGGCCTTAGAATGCTAACCTGCTCAAATGAGTCAAGTATACTCTGTTATACAAAGACTTGGTTCTTCAAGCTATTCTTTTAGGTATGAAAAGTATATTAATTATCATATGATTATATAAAATTCTTTGAAAACTCCTGTTCAGGAACAGTTATTATGATCACTAATTTCCTTTGATAATAAGGTTGGTCATAGCTTCTCTGGACAAAATTGTAGTGAACTTTCCATTAGCTTGAAGATTCTTGTGTTGAAATCATGAATATCATCATAGTTAAGCTCCTGGACTTGGATAAACTATTTACTTTGCAAACTATAGTTTTGTCATCTGAAAAGAAAATAATTATCTCCTAGAACCGTTCTGTTGATTAAATAAGCAAAGTAACTTCTACAAATTTTATCCATTTAGAATACCAAAAAGCTTGATAGTGCTCATACTAGATAACTTTTTTATTCTTTCAATTTTAAGAATGCTTTAATTTGTAGACTCTGCAACATTTTTTGTTTCAGTTTAAGATACATTTCTAACGCATTCACATCATTTATCCAATGGATTTTATCCTTTGAGTACTTGTGGGGGAAAAAAGATAATAAGAGTAGGCAGATAATGATACTTGAAATTCCAAAGAAGTGAAAATATTCATTTATTTGGTGATTGATCTTTTCTTTTGTTTTTAAGTGTTTTAACACATACTAGATAACTTTTACTTTCCAGTGAGACTACTGATATGATCTGCTGAGTCGTAGCTTAGTCATTACAGTTGAGTAGCATCAGTAAATTATCTACTTATAAGATATCTTAAAGATGATTTTAAAATATTTAATTTCAAAAACCAAAGCTCAATTTTTTACCTTATGTGACATTATATGCTAGTTTCCTTGTTTAATGTTTTGGGAAAACCAAATCCACACATTACCTGGACATTTCCATTCAACTGCCTCATAAAATATCTCTTTCTAATTTTTAACATGTATGCCTAGATTAATAATATTGATTTAAAATCTGTTCCCAAATGCTACTCCAATCTAGCTCAAAACTGGACTGAATAGACTTACAAAATGAATTTTACCTTTAAAAAAAATTCAGAATTTTATGAGAGAATTTAATAGAGCATAAATTTCTAGTTAGTTAAATACTTGGTGGTTGTCATATTAAATAGTTTGTAATTACTTACCTTATAGTTTTATTTTGAGAATTTAATATATTGCTTTTTAAAATGAATAACTTTAGTGACTGACATTTAATAAATATTCCATAATTTTACATTGCTTTTTAAAATACCCATCACCTCTATTATCTTGCTTATGAAGGTATAACACATTTCATCATTCTATATTTTACCATATTGTGAATGCAGCTGAGCATAGTGTTCCAGATATGGAAAACCTCATAATGTAGTAACTAATTTTAATTTTGTTGTTATTTCAGGAGATTCCTTACATTAGTTCAAGTTGAGTTGCACAAATTCTTACATAATTTGTAACTGTTTTCTATTAATAAGCAAAATAATCAAATATCTTAGAGAAAAATCATTTAATTATTGTAAGTTTCTAAGATGTTAGTGCCAGTCTTTATTATGACCAAGAATGATGAATAGGCACAGATGATATTACCAAGACAAATGATATTATCAAGGCATATTGATAAGAAGTAGATAGTCTAGCTCTCTCTTCCAGTTCTTCAATATGGTTTATTATGCTTCAATAAAATAATAAAATTTTCCTTCTCTGTTTTTGTGATAAGCATCTATCTTATAATGACACTATATAGAAGAACTAGATAGGTAGGTAGATAGGATATGATATAGAAAAATATTACACTACCCTACACCTAAATGTATTGTGAGAATCCCAGAGTTATTTTGATTTTTCTTCTCTTAGATAAACTTTATATTTTTCCTCTCATGGAACTTGTGAGTGAGTTTTTTCTTTTCTAGTCTTATAAAACTTCATGATTGTTGATTGATATATTTTAATCAAATTTGATGTGTCCTCAATGAGTCCTTACAGCTTGGAATTTTCTATGCTTCATTTACAAAAAAAAATCTGCAATTTGTTTCTTTAGTTATTGTCTTACTATCATTTTGTCTAATATACAGAACCAATGTTCCTAGAATGGTTCTCTCATTGTCATATATTTTTATGTTACTTTATCATCATTTTAAATTTCATTTTTTGATTTAGAAATTCATCCAGTGATGGCAGTTGAAAAGAGGGTGGGGAGATCACTACTGAACTCCTCTGGCTACCCAAGGGAGGAGGATAATCCAATCTGCACTAGCCTAAAGTTAAAACCTTCAAGGCAGATGCCAGACATTCCTCCCTCCAACCATTCCCCTTAAGGCACTTTATTTCTCAGCATGGTTGTATAATTCATTCCGATGGCCATTCAGAACTCACAGACAATACTCACAATTGGGTGTCACTCCTTTGAGGGTCAAATGACTCTTTCACAGGGGTGGCCCAATTCTTGACAGTAGCAAAATTATAGTTATGAATTAGCAAAGAAAATAATTTTGTGGTTGGGGAGGCACCACAATATGAGGAACTGTATTAAAGGGGAGCAGCATTGGGAAGGTTGAGAACCACTGAGCTAGCAGAATGATTGGAGATAATCTTGTGATCCCTGCTTGCAGGCATGCCTCTCTTTGGTCCTCAGCCTCACTTCTGTGCTAGTGCTGTCTCTTACCCTGTGTCCTGTGAAGACAAGTGCTACGAAACTCCTCTAGTAATAATAAATGCCTAGAGGGCACCACACTGTAGAAGCCAACCTCCTACTTGAATACCCTTAGTTTTACTACTTCCATCGGGCTGGAAGCCTACCTTTCCTCTCATTATCTCTGTGCTGGGGTCTGTCATGCTCCGATTTCCACAGCCACTTCAAGCAGGACTCTTGCAAGAGTTCCTCCAGTGGTGGCTCAGCTATGTTGATAGTAACAAAATTCCTCATTCCTGCTTCTAAGATGACTCATTTCGACCCCAAAGAGATATTGAAGCTGAGTAATTCTCTCCTTAGAGTCTACAACTATTTGCATGCTCTGACCAATCATTTAGTGGGAATAGCAAAGACCATGGATAGAAGGATTCTGCCAAGTAATTTTACTTCTCTGCAGGAGCAAAAATATTTTTAATAGGTTTCTATATGTGGCGAGTCAAAAGACAAATGCATTTTGATAATGAAAGAAAAAAAATTGCTGGGTGCTGATTTAAAAATATACTACCTTTGTAGATAGGTGTAGGACATATGGGCCAATGTTGGACTTATGAGCTTGGACTAGAGTGGGTTGGGATGCTTTCTTAATGTACATTTATGTTTTACCTAAAATTTTCTCTTATATACATATGAGTTTCTGTGGATTTGTTTGCCTAGTTGACACATTACAATACCTTGGGAGTGGGGTACTGGAGAAACAAATCATACGATGGACAGTAGATGTCTGTTTAACGTCCCCCTCATGTAGTTTTTCTTCTTTGGCTAGCCAGAGGTCAGATAAAGCCACACTATTTACACAGTTGTTTTCTGGAAAGAATATGGGAAGTTCGAGTTTTGATTATTTTGTTTGGTTGTAGTCTTTGGTTATTCCTATTTAAAATGGCAAAAATGAATGTTTTTAATTTGTATTTTGAGCTCAGGGGTAGAAATCGTTATTTGAATTTCTCAGAACCCATGCAGCTTAAGAAAAATGGTTGACAAAACATCAAAATGCCTGACAGAAAACCTGAATCTGGTTTAATGCTCTCAGAGACCTAATCCAATATCTTTGTATAAATAGAATAGTTTAGATAAGGATTGAACTTGATTGTTTTAAGAATTTAATTTAATATTGGATTCTATTTTTGTTTATACTGACATGCTTATTATAAAAAAACATTAGAGAAATGTTTATTGGGAAGTATGAAAATAGAAAGCTTGCAAGCCCACTTGCCTTCATCATTAAAATCTGATCATTAGATGGGTTTAGGCCATGTCTGAAAGAAAGATTGGAAAAGACATGCCCCACCCAGCACTTTGGAGTACTCAGGACATTTGGATTCCAAGAGAATTGCTTGGGGGCAAGATTGACAGATTGAAGGAAAAAAGGAACTCTGGATTTTGGAATTTTGAACAAGGGGTATGCACCATTAGCTGGGGAAAAAATCTGGAACCATGAAGAAAACTCCTCTCTAGGACTGAACATTAAAGGGAGCCTGTTGGTGGGCTGAAATGCTTGCTAGGTGACCACCTGGATCCATTTGTTGAGTGGAAGTGGGAGAAATGCAACAATAAAGAGAGGGGTTGAGTTTGGCCACTGAGATCTGTGGATCTGGTTTACAGGAAAACGAGGAGAAGACAAGAGTGGGTTGACTGATCTAAAAGTTCATGACCTAGCACTAGGGAACTGGCCTTATTGAGTATTTGTGAGAGGCCATGGTCTAAAGGCAAGGTGACCAATGGGCACCCTGTGGGGGCTAAGTGAGGCAGACCACATTCAGTTGGCCAGAACCCAACCAGATGAAGAGATTGTTTAGCCTATGACCTGGTACATATTGTTGCCGACTGTGTTAGGCTGTGTACATTAGAGAAACAAATCCACAGAAACTCATATGTCTAAGAGAGAGTTTAATATAAAGGTTAAGTGCACATCAAGTAAACATCCCAACCCAGTGCTGCCCAAGCCCACAAGTCCAACATTAACCCATATGTCCAACACCGATCCACAAAGTCCTCCTACATCTCACAAAACAGATGCAACTATACTGACTGCAGGAGGAAAGCTGAATCAGTGAATGTATAAGTATCTCAGCGCTGGCAGGGATCTCCACATGGCTGCTCCAGCACCTAGGGCTGCATTGGGGTAGGTCCATGTGACTTCTCCTCAGGAATGTGTTGTAGGAAGTAAGCCTTGACAGCTGAATCAGGGAACTGGCTAAGGCAGCTGCAGCCTGGTCCGACCATCAGAAAGCAAGAGACCCAAGAACTAGAACAAGAAGAAGTATTCAAGGCTCATAGAGCCATGTATCTCTCCACCCTTCAATTAACTCCACATGTGTTAATTGGCCAGGTTGGCACAACAAACTATCTCACTGACTTTATGGATAACATGTCCTGATTTCACTGTGCTTATGGATGAGACCTTCACAAGGTTCCAACTGGAATGAAGATTCTTCATGTTGAAAAATTTGTTTGTCTCCTCAGAGCACTGGATTGATGTAAATGGGCAGTATTGAAATTAATACACAAAATTCAGGGGATAAATGCATGAAGTGGTTGGCTTACAAACTTTCATAGATGGGGGAATATGTTCATAGGATTATAGGTTTAAGGTATAGGTGTTACTTCACTGCAATTGTTAGGGTAATAAATTGTGTACAGGTGCCAAGTTGGCAAGGGGTGGATTGTGATAGTTAAGGTTTATTATGTCACCCTGACTGGTAAACACATGTGGGATTAATTGAAGGGCAGAGAGATAAATGGCTCAGTGAGCCTTGCCTTTCATTTTCCCTGGTTTCTTGTCCTCTGATGGTCAGACTAGTGTACGGCTGCCTTAGGTAGTTCTTTGCCTCAGCTGGCAAGGCTCACTTCTTGTGAGACATCCCTGAGGAGAAGAAACATGGACCTACCCTGATGCAGCCCTGAGTGCTTGAGAAGCCGCATGGAGACTCCTGCCAGCGCTGAGATGCTTACACACTCACTGATTCAGCTTTCCTCCTGCATTTGGCATTATTGTGTGTGTTTTGTGAGTTTGAGGAGGACTTTGTATAGATTGGTGTTGGACATATGGGCTAATGTTGGACTGATGGCCTTGTACTGGACTGGACTGGGATGTTTTTTTAATGTGTACTTACCTTTTATATAAAACTGTCTCATATACATATGAGTTTCTATACATTTGTTTCCCTAGCTTACCCAGAATAAAAAACTACCTAATATAAAAGAGCATTTCAAACTCTCAAGGTATGTTTTTATTTAGTACTGTACCATATATACTCATGTATAAGCCAATCCAAATATCAGCTGTGACACCTAATTTTACCACAAAAACTGCATAAAAATTGTGCTGTAAAACTTGGCTTATACACAAGTATATATGGTAATTGAATTTTCTATTGGATATTATATTATTTTGTCTGAAGGATAAGGGACTCTCATAACCTGTTGGGTGACCACAAGGTTGGTAGTTCAAACACACCAGGGGAAAGTGAGGCTGTCTGCTTCACTAAAGAATTACAAACCCTCCGAAACCCTACGTAGGACCACGATGAGGGGGGATTGATTTGATGACAGTGGGTTTAGTTTTGGTTTTCAGTCTGTGTCATGCAAGCAAGCTGTTTCTGCATGATGAGTGTACTCAAGACCAATGAGCTTCATGGAATTCCCCCTTTGCTGCATTTATTTCAGCTTTATTTGCGTTTCTGTTCTAAATGAATATTTTTTGAGACACAGAAGCCACTAATTGAAAACAAGGCCATGGTGAAACAACAATAAACTATCTGGTAGAAATATTCAAGTCTAATGATTTACTTACTTCAAATATCTTTTTTTCCCCCACCAACATAAACAGAAACTATTCATGTGCAGGTCCCTGCGTGAAATGCACAGGAATGAAATAGATCAAAAACTCACTACCATCAAGTCAATGCAGACTCATTATACATGCTAAAAAAGACAATGTAGAAGAAGTGTTGTGGGTTCAAATAAATGACAACCACTATAATGTCTTAAAATTTAGAAGAGTCTTTTACTCAGTTATAACCAGACTGTGAGACTCTAAAAACAACTGCTTGATTGCAGTCCCAAGTGGACATTTCAGTCCATCTTTAAAGGCAAAAACTCATTTATCATTTGTCTAGGACTTAAAGCATGTGTGGACAGAATCAGAAAACAAAATTAATGTTATTATTCTTCAGAGTTAGTGAGCATTACAGGATACAACATTGATTATTACATCTTGGTCAATGAAATAAAAATAGTAATACTCTAGTTATGTTATGTTTTTGAGGAGAGAAATACCTCAGTCCTTGGCTTCCCATGAGAAAGAATTCATGCTGAAGCATGGTTTGTGATCCAAGTGGGGTTTTATAAAGGATAGAAGCAGTTTCAGGAGTTCCGGTACACTAAACGCAGGCACCCTCATGGCACTTACACATCTGAGGCCAGAGAAACCACTGCACAGCTAAGGAGCAGCTGGGAAAAGAGGGAGGTGGGCTCCCGATTCTGGCTAATCAGGGCCCTCTGCTGGGAGGCAAGGTCAACGGTACTGGTTGACCTCACTGGCTGAACTAAGCCCAGCTGGCCTAGATTGGGGCCCTCCCACATGTACTGGCTTCCTGTCTCAAAGGCCTGAATTTGGGCATGCCCTGGAGCATTCACTGGCTTCCAACTTCCTGTAAAGCAGGGTGGGAGGACTTAGCATGTAGCGGGACAACTCCTAGTTCCTGTTCTGCTACCTAACAGTTAAAATATCAAAAGAAACAATATTATTCATTACAATGTTCTGCTCTCCAGAACATAAGGGTACATACTAAAAGCAATCACTAGTGGGACTTTCTGAGATGGGAGGGGAAGGGGGCAGGTCATTCAGCAGTTAACAAGATGACGTTACAGTGGCCAGTGCTAGTCTGTCTCCTTCCCTACTGCTTTTCTTTGGGAATCAAATTGTCAATTCATCAGCAACTTTTTCTGGATTTAGAGCTGTATATAGAGTTTTTAATATCATAAGCTTAGCAGCCCCTATACAGTTTGGAATGAACTTTGCTAATGCATTAATAATGCATGGTACAATTGAAAGTTTTAGTATTAATAATAATAGGGGACCGGGCAAGACCAGAAATTAAGGTAGAAACCTAAGGAGACCAATTAAACAATTTTTGATACCAGTTGCCTATAATTCTATTTTTTATTATCCTTTTTAATACTTTTGCGTCCTAAAGTGAGAATTTCCCGTACAAACTCAGTTTTGTTTGCATAAAAACATTTTTCTTTACAGGAAGTGCATAATTTACCTTGTTTAAGGAATCACAATTCAGACCTTTTCTATTCTGCAAGGCTACTTTGGTTAAGGACTTAATTTTTTTATTGACAATTTTTGAATGGTGGCTTTTAATCCATTAACATTTACCTTAATTATACTGGAGAGTCCTTTCAAGTCATGGCTGTGGGTGATGAGTGCAGAGACTGTGGCTGTGGAACCTGCAGTAGTACCTAGTTGTTACACATATAAGGTGGTAAGGCCCAAAGAGCAAGAAAACCACATTTCTGGAAAAGCCTTAAAATACTTGTGTAACCTATTATAACACATTTCAATAGTTTGATTACAATACGCAGAAAACCTAGACTAAGATAACAATATTAAGAAACATGAGACAGTTTTAGGTTAAGGGGTCTTCTACAGAAGAATGAGCCTTTCATTTTGCGTTGGGCAGAGCAGCCTTGAGATGCGAGCGGGAGCCCAGGCAACAAGTCTGTTCACCTTGACCACAGACTGAGTTGTGAGCATGATGGTGAAGCACCTTTTTCAATGTAGCATAAACCCTATAGACATGAACGGCTTTACTAGGACACAGTCACTAGGTTGGAATGGCTGCACTGTTAGGTGGCTTGCTGGTGGTTGGAGTATTTAAACATAATATTTTATAAATGAGCAAAACAAAAATATCTTATATTTCCATCTATGAAAGTTTGTAAACCAATTACCTTATACCTTTGTCCCCCCAATTTTGGGTATCCAATTTTTATACTGCTCACTTATATTAACCTAGTGCTCTGAGGAGACAAGCATGTTCTTTTATGTGAAAAGATCATCATTCTGATTGGAACATTGTTTATCTACATCCAAAGCAAAGTCAAATCAGGGCAGGCCATCCATAAAATCAGCAACTATATGCACCAATTCAAAGGCTCAAACATTTTATCTTCATCCAGTGGGATTCTGGTTAACTTAATGTGGACACCCTCACTTGGCCCCACAAGGGTGCCCTTCGGCCGCCTTGCCTGTTGACCATTGCCCAGGCACACTTTTTTTTTTTTTTAACAACTTTAGCCCCTTTGGGCTAGGCCATGAGCTTCTGACCAGCCAACCCACTCTTGTCTGCTTTAGTTCCTATGAACCAGGTTCATGAGTGTTAGCGACTAGACTTAATCCTTTTTCTTGTTGCTCCATTCCCCCTCCCACCACCGACTTTATTTATTTAAACTATTTCAGTGACATGAAATAGAGCCTTTGGCCCCTGAATACCTGAAGCCAGGCAGGGCTTGCTGTCAGCCCTTTTGACTAAGCAGCATCGTTTCTCTCAGAGAGAGGCTTAAGGGGTCTTTTTGCCTCCTTAGCTTAAAATTTACATTTATTTTTTGCCATTTTAGACAGGATTAACCAAAGATAATTTCTAGGAATTAAAACTTTAACTGTCCATGTTCTTTCCAGAAAACAATTGAGTAAACAGAATGGCTTTATCTGACCTCTGCTGTGTAGCTACAAGCAATTTTTATGAGTCCCACTGTCAGGGAAACCAAAGAAGACAGCAAAAGAAGAATTGCGGAGGGCCAGGCGACCTTCCTGTTAGCCATTCATTGGATAGTGCCAGCCCAGTAAGGAGATGCTGCATAGTTCCAAGTACACTGTTTACAGAGTATTCATTCAAAATAGTTGAATTTATACCCTTAGAATAATTTTCATGAAGACATCAATTAACAATAGTGACAGAATTACTAACAATATTTTTAATGTGGCCTTTGACAGCATGATCAACACCAGCCCTTTGTACAATTCTACAATAAGTAAAAACTACAAAATCTCTTATATTCTTTGCCAAACTGTGCAATATTATTTCTTTTTATCATTTTCTTGTTTTCATTTTGCACCTCTTTTTTAGAGATCATTTTATTGGGGGCTTTTATAGCTCTTATAACATTCTATACATCAATTATATCAAGCATATTTATACATACATAGCCATCATTATTTTCTATAAATTTACTTCCTATTGAGCCCTTGGTATCAGCTCCTCTTTTTTCTCTCCCTCACCCCCTCCCACCCTGGTAACCCCTTGGTAAATTATAAATTATTTTTATTTTCATATCTTACACAGATCACTGTCTCCCTTCCCCCATGATTTCTGTTGTTCGTCCCCCTGGGGGTGGGTATGGGTGTGGTTGTGTGTCAATCATTGTGCTTGGTTCTCCCATCCTCTTCTCCTCTCCCCACCTTCACCCTACCTTCCTGGCATTGCTACTTCTATTCCTATTCCTGGATTACATGTGTCATGAACTCATCTCTTAGCTGTACCTGTACACATGCTCTGGTCCAGCCAGCAGTGAAAGGCAGGACTGGGATCATGATATTGAGGGGTAAAGAAGTCTCAATGAACCAGAGGAATATTGTATGTTTCATCGGTGCTATACTTCATCCTTTCCTTGGGTGGGACTCACCTCTTCCTTGCGACCTTTCTGTGAGGGAATGTCTCATTATCTACTAATGGGTTTGGGGACTCTTCTTTGACCCCCCTCATTCTCAACAATATGATTTTGTTTGATTGTTTGTTTTGGGTCTTCTGATGCCTGTTACCTGATCCCATTGATACCTCATGATAACATAGACTGGTGTGCTTCTACCATTGTGGGCTTTTTGCTTCTCTGCTAGATGGCCACTTCTTTAACTTCAAGCATTTAAGAATCTAGACACTTTATCTTTTGATAGCTGGGCACCATCAGCTCTCTTCACCACATTTGTTTGTGCACCCATTTTGTCTTCAGGGATTGTTATAGGAAGATGAACATCACAGAATGCCTGGATGTTAAAACAAAGTGTTCTTGTATAGAGGCAGGGCTTGAGCAGAGGCCCCACGTCCATCCACTCCCTCAATGTATTTCCATATAAATATTTGTACATAGGCCAACACCTATATTTTTATGAATTAATGTATTTACCTATATACACTCCTATGTTTATACCTCTATCTATAGCTTTGCTTCCTAGATCTTTCTTGTGTCCATCTACCTTCCTCCTGCTCCACCATCAAACTCTAACTTATTCTGCCTCTTAGTAATTCCTCTCAGCTAGATTGTTGTTTCTCCAACACCCTAGGATCTCCACGTCCTCCTGCTTATTGATTTTAATTTCCCAGTTTTTCTCCTGTCTATGGAGTAGAAAATATCAGTCTCCTTGCTTTCTACTGGAGCTTGTTTCACATGCTTATCTTGCATAGGTAGTCAAACCAACAATAACATAAAGAAAACAAAAAATTGTACAAAAAGATAAAAAGAAAAATATAATAACTAGCAAAAAATCCAAAAAAGCATACATAATATCAGGTCTGTCCACTGACCTTTATGACAATCTGCCCACTGGTCCTGGGGGGTTCCAGGAAATTCCCCTCCTAGCTTGAAGTCTATCTGGGGCTCCTTGGGCTCATTGTGGCTTTTGTTTGCTCCCGTTGGTGATCTGCTAGGTTCCTTTCTTTGTTCCCCACGTTGTGGAGGGTTCAGACCAGACTCACTCCTCACCATGTGTCCCCATGGAAGCAAACCAAGATGGAAAAAGAGAATGTGATGGTTTGGGCCCCATCTTGGAACACCACGCCCTGAGGACGATGTCCCTGCACAGACCTGCTAAGGCACAGAGAGCACTGTAGGGTCAGAAACTGCTTAAGACATGATGTCCCATGCTGGGGAAAACCCTGGCAGAGAGCAATACTGGGAACACACGGCAATATTATTTTTATATTTAGCAAAAATTACTTCTGCTAAGGAGAAAAAAAATCTATAATTACTCCAATTAACAGATAACCAAGAAATATACACTAGCATTTTAGCTTTCAAACAACATTTTGAAAATTCCACACAAAATGGATAAGAGTTATAACCCAAGTAAAGTTTAAGGCACGGCTTGTTGAGAAAGGGACTATTTTTTTACATTTTCCCATGGTCCTGGAGTTCATTGAGTATCCTTGGTGAAAACTACATGTGTTATACAGGGTTCTCTAGAGAAACAACACCAGGACACTTATGATATCTATATATCTATTCTATAGATATATCTATATATATATATATCTAGATAGATAGATAGATAGATAGATAGATAGATAGATAGATGGATAGATAGATAGATACAGCACGAAGAAATCTAGCAGCTAATTAGTCCACAAAGGGCTCAGTTCAACTCACTTTCATGGAACAGTTAATATACTGGAAGACCTTCAACTCAAAAGGGCTGCTGGGTCCAAGATCAAGGAAGCACACAGTTGAGCCTTCCTTAGGACAATTCAGGCAGTCCAGCCACAGGCAGAAAACAGCAGGATGGGTCACCAGCAGTCAGAAGCTCAGAAGCTTAGTGAAGCAGGCCCAGATGGTGTATCAAACTCAAGTAATGCAAGACAACAGGATCCATCAGCTTCAAGCACAAGTGATGTATATATACACCAGCAGCATGGTGAAGCAGGTCTTGAAGTAACCTCAAGCTCTAGTTATATGAACCACAGGTTGGCTCTCTCAGAGTTAGTATAGCTCAAAGGTAGAGTTAGAGAACTAGCTAAAGCAGCTACACACTGGTCTGATTACCAGATGGCAAAGGAGAGGGTCAGGTCTTGCTGAGCCATTTATCTCTTTGCCCTCCAATCAAACAGCAATGTTATTAAACCCAACAGGGACTACATGTTCCTATTGGCCAGGTTGGCACAATAAACCTACTTATCACACCCCAGGTCCTCGCAAATGCTTTTTAACAATTTGTATGTAGAATGTAATCTCAATAAGAGTGATCTGCACTTACATGAAATGAAATAACAAGCACTTCCAGCTTGGCTGGAAATATGCATACAAGAGCCTTAAGAGAAATTATTAGGTCTCTGACTGAGACTGTCCTTACAGGAACCTCTGGAGATAGTATACTTAAGGTAGATCAACTAAGGAGAAATTTGTACATTTTTTCATTATCTGTTGAAATGTAGACACAACTTTTGCCTTGATTGAGCGAAGGATTTAATATTTGATTTTTTTCAATATTTTTCTTCTTTATAATATGCTCATTGGTTCCTTCCTAAGGGTTCTCCAGTTCTGAATCTGAACCCTAACTGTCTTTGGTTTTATAGGCTTCTGAGGGCTCTGACCTGTTTCTTTTAAGGCCGCTATTACAGCTCAGGCTACCACCTGTTTACTTGTTTTTCCAGGCAACGTTTTATTATTATAATCCTTTTGAGCAATTTCTATTCATTCTGATTTTTTTTAAAAATTAAATTCATTTCTATTTCCTTTCATGTCCCCCTCCCCCTCCTTTCTGAGTCTCAAGCCCAACACAGCTTTTTGAGTCTCGTGGTGAGGTGAATACAGCTGTGCTCTGTTTTGACATGAAAAACAGAACCATCATTTGCTGGCAGTCATTTCAAGAGGGGCGATGAGTTCAGAATAAAAAATCAGGGACTTTTACCAAAGTTCTACAGAGCAGGGAGCCAGCGTCTGCTGATGCTTTCTGCTCTTTACAAGTAAGAGCCGTCAGTCAGCATCTGTGACTGTTCTTTGCTCTCCGTGGATAAGAGAGGGAGGGTGGTTGCTGCTTGTGGGGGATCAGGCACAGAGGCCACAACAAACAGATTCAGAGAAGGTGGGGGCTGTGCCCCAAAAGCCATATTACGGGGCACAGGGCTTGGAGCCACAGCAGAGAAATTTTTTTTTTCTTGCAAAGGGATTCTGGAGTACAGGCAGAACCAGGGGTGTTACACAGAACATCCTGCACTGCCAAGAACAGAAAGAGTGCTTTGCAGTGGCAGAAAGTTCTTGTACACAAAGTTATAGCCACTGAGCAGCCAAAAAGTGTGACCCCCCCACCAAAACACAAAACAAACCAAGAAAGGTTGGTTATTTGAGCTGATTTTAATCCTCTCAATATGATACAGACAAATAGGAAGGGAGTTCCACTTAAAGTTAAACCATTCAGGTGCTCTCCTGACCCACAAGTTAGAGCTATAATTAGTTGCAGAGAACTACATAATTTTTTTTGATTCAAAAACCATTCGTTCATTTCTGAAGAAGAGAAAATATAAACTGAGTGGTGCCAGAAATAAATAAACAAAAGTAAAGAAAACACCTTTTACTGACTACTTACAAAGATTTTCTTGGAATTAATTAAAAGATTAATTATCCATTCAGAAATACATTCTAGTTCCCAAACTTCTAGGTGAATCTACTCAAAGTCCTGCAACAAAGACACAGAGCTCAACCAGTCATCTATTTTAAACAACACCGCAAAGCAGATATGACAAAAATTTAAAATAGGCAAAAGATCTTCAGAGGCAATATGAAAGGACGGTACAAGAAATTAAATCAGGACAACTGAAAACCAAGAAAACTGAAAAACAAACCAGATATTTTCTGTATACGCTGTTTTTATTGTTATCCAATAAAAACAAAAACAGAGGAATCTGCCTCCCAAGGCTTAAACTTCTGCGAACTGCCTTGGCAGGTTAGATTAATGATCTATTCACTTAGTCCATCTTAATTCCAGGTTTGTGGATAAAACCACTCAATGTTCTTTAAAAAAATACCACACAAAGGTTTTAAATTTATAAAACAGAAATGTTTTGTCCTGATTAACTTTTAGCCAACAATTTAAACCTATTAACAACAAATAAAAATGTAACAACAACCAAAAGAAAACTTTTTGTCCAGCCATCCAATTTGTCAGGACTGTGACTTTGAGGGAGGAGAGACAGAAGGGTTGAAGGAGAAACATAAAGATGCTCCCACGGAAAAAAGATAAACAACCAGACAGACAACACAAAAAGAAAGAGTGACATAGCTAAACCATATTTGCAGATTTACCAGACTTGTTCAGCAGGGGCTTGTAAAGACAAGCAGCCCCCTTAACAAGGTATCAGATTTCCTGAGCAGCATACTGGCTTCAAGAAGGCGAGAAGAGGCTGGTGAGAATTATGGTTCTGTCTGACCCCGACCTCTTGCCAAACAGATGAGATTGGCCTCACAGAGAGGCTTACCTCCAGAGGTTTCAGATAGAAAACTCAAACCGAATTCCAGAGTCCTCAAGAAGCTGCTGACTGGGAGAGTCAGAGTCTGAAGACCTGAAAATTTTATCAGGGGCCCCTCTGAGCTAGAGGTCCCACACTTCCAGGAGCAGCTGCTCGGCAGAAGCATCAACACAGTGGCTTTCCCGGCCAATACACTAGAACGTTGCACCTTCAACTACATGACAGCTTATTTGTAATTTAGAAGAGTCTTTTATTCAGTTATATCTGACTGTGAGAATCTAAAAGCAACTCCTTGATTGCAGTCCCAAATGAACATTTCAGTCCATCTGAAAAGGAAAAAACATCATTTGTCTAGCAAAAAAGCAGCATTGCAGGCTATAGTATTGATTATAACATCCTGGTTAATAAAATAAAAATGGTAATACTCTAGTTACAGCACCAAAAGAAACAATATTATTAATTACATTGCTCTGATCTTGAGAACATGAGTACATTCTAAAATCAACCACTAGTTGGACTTTCTGAGATGGGAAGGGGAAGGGGCAGGTCATTCAGCAGTCACCAAGGTGGCATTACAGTGGCTAGTGCTAGTCTTTCTCAGAAATTCAATATCATCCATCAGAAAGAGACGAGGGGCTGACTGAATAAGAGATCATCACTTGCTCATGTGCATACACAAGTGAAGCTGAAGACAATCATAACAATTCAACCAGTCTATCTGACCCAGATTAAGACACCACCTCAAGAATAGATTTAAAATGCTGAAAATTAATGCCCAAAGACCAGGTAATAGAAGGAGGATATGAGGATTTCAGACATGAATAAAACAAGTAAGAAACAGGGGAAAAAAGAAAAGATTAAAATGAAATTGAGTCTGAAACGTTTAGCAGCTTTGATTAGATTAGATTGAGTAGATTAGATAAAAAGAACAGATAAAATTTTGAAATTCAAGTGCTTACTTGAAGATTTTAAAGATCAGCTTTAAAAACAGAACAAATAACTATAATGAAATGTGTAAAGATGTGGCATTAGAAAGCTATAAGTGAAAAGCATGGTCCACCTTTCTCAAGATGAATTCATAAAGAAATAAATTCAGGCCTTGAGTTGCAATATTGGAGGAATCTATAAGCAAAATTATTAGTATATACAGGATGCATCTTTCACTTCACTATTGCTTCCAGTCACTTTAGCTTTGCTATAATCAAGAGTATATATTTTTCTTACACGATATTCACTTTGAATTTTCTTTTCTCTCCTGAATTTTAAATTATTGTTTTTTTCATGCATCACACTCTTCATATAATACCATAACTCGTCTAGTCATTATTGTTCAATGAATCAAATATATTCTTCATGTGGTCTGTAAATTCAGGTAAGATCTATTTAAGGTCTAATTTTAGATTTTTATACACTTGTTTTCATTTTTATCTGCTTCAACTTGAACTTGTATATTGCATATAAACAATTTATGGTTCCTGGTCCTATTCTGGATGATAATTTGAGTTTTTCTTGCTACAGATGTAGATTATTTGATTCTTGTGTATTCCCTCTTGTGTCTTGTGAAGTTCACCTATAGAGTTAAGTTTGTCATTTAAAAAAAAGGTATCCTTGATGCATAATTCCTCGTTCTTAAAAAATTCTATCATGTATTCTTCAATATCACCTCTATCATCAAAGCCCTATTTCCATATACTGATCCTTCATTGTTTGCAACTTTCAAGTCCCAATCATCAGGAATTTAAATGCATCTTGATTGCATGTTTGATCAATCAGAGTTCCTAAATATCTTCATTTCTTACTTTAGTGATTGGTGCATTCCTGTGAGTAATAATCATATTAATTGAATAAGGACAATATCCTATCGCTGACAACATTGTACTTCATGATAGATCTTTAAATGTTCTTTTTATTGATGAATGTAATATCATTACTCTTCCATTTGTCTTTTCCAAATTACTAAATCACATTAGTGTGCAATTCAAAATAATCAATACCAGTCCATTTCAACTAACAAATGCCACCATCTTAACCCTTGTGCATTGCATTTTATTTTGTGACAATTTCTAATATTCCTAGATTCATAATTCACACATTAAGCATTCTAATTATTAATGGGTGTTTACAGCTGTTTCTTCACAATAACCACTGAGGATTTCGAAATGGTTCTTCCATCTCTGTTATTAAGATTGACTTTCCTTTGGGAAGGCAGCGCTTCTCCTGCTGTTCAGTAAGTGCTTGCCAACCTTCTAGGGACCCTGATGACATAATGGGGCACCTGTTGGTCTGCTAACTACAAGATCATCAGTTCAAAACTGCCAGGACGTTTTTCTTCACAGGAAAAAATTGAGATTTTTTGACTCGCTTAAATATCCATATCCTTAAACCCAGAGAAACAGGTTTACCTTGTTCATAAGGTTGCTATGAGTTAGGATCCACTCAGTGGCAGTAAGTTTGGTTATCCCAGCTTTCTGGCACAACATCAGACAATGTCGCACTACTATTCGTAAGGTTTTAAATGGGTAATTTTTCCTTCTTCCTATTGTGTTCTCAGTCTGGAAGTTCTACTGAATGAGTGTATAATTGGTGGACTTGTCAGCCTCTGAAACACAGGTGGCAAAGCCTCTAGAAAACAACAAACAGCCTGTCACAGTACAACAAGCTGAGATAGTTTCATTCTGAACAGCCATTATTGAGGTATAATTTGCATAAATTAAAAGCTAACCTTTTAGGTATACTATATGAGAAGGTTTTATAACTTTATACATACAATGATATGACAACCCACAAAAGACTATAATATTTTCAATGCTCCATAACCTATTTACAGTTCAACAGAGCAAACTTGCTATTGGAAAACAGTGATAAGTCTGTATAGTCCATGAGATTCATAATAATTGAATTAGCGATTGCTATCGTGGTTGGAACTGTGTCGTCTGTTCTGACTCGTAATTACCCAAGTACAACAGAACTAAACATGGCCCAATCTTGCACCATCCTTACAATTGTTCTATTTGAGTCCATCGTTGCAGTCACCTTGACAAGTCATCTCCTGGAGAGTCTCTCTTTTGGTGACTTTACCAAGCATGGTGTCCTTTTCCAGGTACTGACCTCCCCTAACAACATATCTAAAGGGCATGAAAAAAACCTACCCACCTTTGTTTTTAAGGATTATTCTAACCGTACTTCTCCCACGAAAGATTGTTTCTTTTTCTGACAGTCCATGGCTAACACCTTAATTCACACACATATGAGGTGGTTGAAAATGCCATTTTTAGGGGCAGGATATCTTTTGTTCTCAAAGTGACATATTTGCTCTTCAATATTTGTAGATGTATTTTGAAGCAGATTTGCCCAATGCGATATGTCTTTTGATTTCCAGAGGCCTGCTTCCATGATGTTGCCTGTGGATCCAAGGAAAATGAAATCCTGGGCGACTTCAATCTTTTCTTCATTTATCAGATGGTGTCTATTGGTTTAGTGGGAGGGTTTGGGTTTCTTTACATTGAATGGCAATCCAAACTGCAAACTTCTCTACAGTTTTTTACTTTTATTATCATGTATTCAAGTACTACTTGATTTCAGCAAGCAAGATTGTGTCATCATAGTTGCTAATATACCTTCCTCTAATCCCAATATCATGTTCTTCTTTAAATAATCTTGCATTATTAGTCTAGCGTACAGATGGAATAAATATAGTGAAAGGATCCAATCCAAATCCAAAGATATTCCTGAGAAATATCTTTCCTGATTTTAAACCATGCAATATTTCTTTGTTCTGTTTCATGACTATCTCTTGATCCTTTTATTGGTTCATCATAAGCAAAAAGAAATGTTCTAGAATTCTCATTCTTCTCAATGCATGATTTATCATCATCCACACAGTTGAATGTCTTTCTGTAATCAAGAAAACATAAGTAAAATTTTTTCTGGTATTCTTTGCTTTCATCCTAGATCAATTTGATTTCAAAGTGATAGTCTTTGTTCCATGTACTTTTCTGAATCCATGTTGACTTTCTGTGAATATACTGCTGAAACCATTTTTTAAATCAACTTCAGCAACATTTCATATGCTCATGATATTAATGATATTGATTGGTAAATAGAGACTTCTCTTGAGTGATTTTTCTCTGGAATTCATTAAAAATATTAATCTCTTCCCGTCAGTTGCTAAGTTGTTGTTGTGCGCCGTTGTTACTGTGCTGACACATAGTGTCCTTATGCACCACCGAACAGCACCGCCTGGTCCTGCACCATCCTCAGAATTATATTTGACACTAGTTGTCTTCAGATTTCTTTGCATTTACTAGTGACTGCTGCCAGTGCTTCGTCAGCTATTCCACTGATCCCGTAAGCCTTATTTCTGTGTTGATGCCTTCAGTGCAGCTTGGACTTCTTCCTTCAATACCATTGGTTCTGGATCACAGATGATCTCATGAAATGGTTGAATTTCAACCAATTATTTTTGATATAACGTCTGTGTTGTCCTTCCATCTTCTTTGATGTTTTATGAATCACTCAATGTTTTGCTCCTGGAATTTTTCAAAATTAGAAAATCAGGGCTTGACCTTTTTTCATCAATTGTTTCAGCTTGACATATGCTGAGAGTATTCTTCCTCTTTTTGGATAATCTAACTCCAGGACTCATGTACTATGGGCATGTCATCAGGAGTGGGCATATTACCTGGAAAAGGACATCATGCTGAGTAAAGTAGGTTACTGAAAAAGAGGAAGTTGTCAAGGATTTGGTTCAACACAATGGCAGCCAACAATCTACTCAAACATAGTCACACTTGTGAGGAAGACCCGGGGCCCAGCAGTGTTTTGTTCTGGTTTTATGGTGTTGCTCTGAGTCAGAACTAACTGGACAGCATCTGACAACAACAAGAACAACAATTCTAATACTTTGCAAATATAATTATAGCTCTCCACAGTAATACTGAGCTGCCTTTTCACATTGTTTTTACTCTCAGTTATTGTTTGTATTACCTAGAAAATTGAAAAAAAAGACAGAAAATTGTTTTTGATACTACTAATATTTTATACACATTAATAGTTCATTAGTTGATTGTTTATTCTTAAAATAATATCTCATTCTAAGTATATATCATAATTTGTATAGACATTTAACATAGTAATAGTTACCACATTTGTGGGTTATTATAAAGATAGTTGTTATCGGACATCCCTGTACATACCTACATATGACACTTTTTATTTTTCTTAGGTAAAAATATAATTAAATTGTTTTTTAATATGCAAGTGTGTGTTTATCTGTTTTATACATGGCCAAAATATTTTCCAAAGTTGTTTGTACATTTATCCAACGTGTTCCCAAAGTGCACGTGTATTAAGGGAACACAGAAGATAAGGGGGCTATAGAAAAATGTGGTGAAGAATTAGATGGTGTCCAACTATCAGATAAAATAGCATCTGGGGCCTGAAAGCCTTCTCTGCAAACACGCAGACATCTAAGAGCGATGCCCACTAAGTCCACTTGGAAGAAGCACATCATCGTCAGTCACCGAAGGATGGGAATCCATACAATCGGAAGGAGAGAGGGTTCACTATCAGAGGCTAAATTGGGAGAAGCTGGTGTGCAGAAGGCATTTGATGACAGTGGGTCCCCAAGATTCATTTATGGAACTACATAGGACATAAGCCTCCAGAGAACTCCCATACCTAAAATTGAGGGATCGGAGGAAAGTGGTCACTAAACAGAGTTCTTGGGAGAGAGGAGTAGAGAAGACCACAGGCATAAATCTGACCCGAACAATTGAAGCTTAGTCAGTAGATCCCCCTACCTCTCAGCCCCCCTAGGATGCTGGACCTGATCTGGTTTCCAATTTTTTCTGTGTTTTTGGTTTGTATGGTTTTGCTTGGTTTTTGCTTGTTCACAAGTAGAGTATATCTCAGAGGTGTTATGCAATGGAGGTCACCTTCTGAAAGCTGTGTTATATAGTTTTAAGTAAATGAAACCCAGGATTGAAGAACCCATAGGGACAGCAAGTAGAATAAGGGGCCCGGGGGATGGGGAGACAGTGGTGGTGGTGAGATAAAAGGGAGATGAGGTCGAGGAGCTCATGTAGAAAAAGAATGGCTGGAAACTGATTGTGGTAGCAATTTACAATTTTACCTGATGTAATTGAAATATGGAATGATATGTTATATGTATTAAATCCCAACTAATAAAAAAATATAAAAATTAAATTGCCATGAGTTAGTGTCATAGTTTACATTTTAAGTGTTTTTTGTCACCATATTTAGTGTATCATTCTATATTACTGTAATTTTCTTTTGGTTATATGCAACTGTAATTTTAATTTTTCTGATGAATACAGAGGTTGAGTTTATTTTCCTTGGCAATCTATCTATCTCTTCATTGGCTGTATCTTCTTTTATGATTGAAAATATTTTAACTCAAAATATTTTTTACCTAGATACTGTGTTATAAGAATTTATTTTCAATACAACTTCCATTTTGTAATGTGAATTGTCATTTTTCAAATACCCCCAAAAGAATGCTTTACTATTTATTAAATCAGTTGTGTGTTTCTTCCTTAAAAATATTTTGCCATTTTCCTGTAACAATTTATTTCTTGTGTATTATTTGAAAAATTTTAAAGCTTTACCATTTACTTTAAGCTCTATATGGATGACAATATATGTCTATGACATACATCTGCCTACATAACTGTATATATACCATTATTTCAATCCATACAGTGCTCAAAGTAAACGTTACAACCATGAAGAGTTATATGTTACATATGTAGATATAGATATATAATATACACACATTGATATAAATGAAGGACTTCAAAATGATTATGGAAAAATTGACTCAAAAAATAAGAAAATTTTTCATGAACTTTTCCAAGTAGTCCATCTTTGTTTTTCTATTTCAACATTATTTTTGTCTCTTCCAGTTCTCTATGTTTTTGTGTAAACATTATCATCTTGTCAATTTGATTTTTTATAGCACTGCATTGGTATTTTGATCTAGATTTCAAAAAATTGATACATATAGCAAAATATATTTTTCCAATTCATGTTCATGGTATATTTCTTTACTTCATTCTTTAATCCCCTTTACTTCATTCTTTAATCTTGTACTTTCAACATAAATGTCTTACAAATCTTTTTTTTAGCTTTTCCCTAAGTATTTCCGGTTGTTAGATGTTATTTCATAGGTTTTATTTTAATTCCCAATGATTTATTTCTTAGTATATTCAATTATATTAATAAATTTGTATATTGATCTCATTAAGACCTTTTAAATTTTGCTCATAGTTAAATGTTATGAATATATTTTAGAAATATATAACAAATACTTTTGAGATGTCTAAAACAGAACTGCAAACAAATCATAAAAACCTTATTAAACAAAAATATCAAAATGTGAAACGATTTTTTATCAAAAAGCCTCCACCTGGCTCTATATATTTCTGAAGGTGGTGCTTCTATTTCTCTAACTATTCCTCAAAGAATTCTGCAGTTTTTGATTGATACCATTTCAAGTGGTCATATAAGATATGAAAATAATAATAATTTATAAGTTATCAAGTGGTCATGAGGATGGGGTAGAGGGAGGGAGAAAAGAGCTGATACCAACGGTTCAATAGAAAGTAAATGTTTAGAAAATAATGATGACATATTTTCAAAACATATGTACAAATACGCTTCATACAATTGATGTATAAATTGTTAAGAGCTGTAAGAGCTTCCAATAAAATGATTTTTTAAATTTAAAAAATGGCAATTTTGGGATCCTCAAGGAACTCAAAAGGAGTGCAAAACAGAAAGATTGGGGCTGTTGGGTGAATGGAGTAAAATTTCCAACAATAATTTTTGAAAATGTATTCTAGTTGAACTGCCCTGTTACCCCTTGAAGAATGACCAGTTGTATGGTCGTGAAGGAAATTAATTTTTCAGTGTAACTTTCTTGACTCTCATCAAGAAAATCTATCAAGATTACTCCCTTGGGATCCCCTCCCTGCCACCAAAATCTCCATATTCTTCGTAACTGACCTTTATTGAATGTAATTGGCATAGAAGGCGATATTGTAGGAAGCCACTCTTTTGATTGGACATTTTTTAAGGCATCCTAAAGAGATCATAAGTGAGTTTGCATATACATATAGTTTTGTTTTAAGAGACAAAAACAGTCCTAGTGGCATAGTGTATTATAAATTAGCCTGTGAAAGGCAAGGGAAGCAGTTTGGAACGACAAAGAAAGCTTTCTGTTCCTATAAAAATGTACGGCCTGGGACACCCAAAAGGGAAGTTCTAACTTGTCCTAAAGGGTTGATACACAGCTAAATGGATCCAATGGCAGTGATTGGGTGACTGAGTCTAAAGAGAGTGAGTATTACTGAGAGAACTTCTCTGCAGCCATATACTAATCACAGAGATATGTTTAAACATGCTTATTTGGAATATGTGTTGGGTTACAGTCTGCATGGTCCACAGTTTTCTGCCTGGCTGAAGAAGACTGAGCTTTCTACTCTTGTAAACAGGTAGAGACTAGGCAACTTAAAAGGAAGAGTTCTCCGCTGGCTGTCCTATAGGGTCGCTGTGAGCCAGCATCGAATCAATGGCCGTGAGTTAGGATGTATGGAATGGAACACTAATTGCAATACTTAAATTTATCTTTTTGTATTCACATTTTGGACAAAACAAAACAAATTTTAAGATCAGTGTGACTTTTACCTTTTGTTTTACCATATTTCAGTAGTTAGGATGTCTAGTATAAGATTAAGAGATTGCATTTATATTTATTTTCCTGTGACTGGAGTAACAGATTATTACAAATTAGGTATCTTAAAACAATAGAAAGCTACTTTTTACATAGTTCTGGGGGCTAGAGTCTAAATGTCGTACTTCATCCCTGCGCTTTAGGAACAAGTCTTTTTTTTTTCCTCTTGTAATTTTTGGTGACTGTTGATATTTCTTGCTTTGCAGCATCATCCCTCCATCTTTGTCTCTCTGATTCTGCGATGGCATTGCTTCCTTCTCTCTTGTGTGTCTCAAATAAGGTGGTGTGTTATTGGATCGAGTTTACCTGGATAATCTAGGATAGTATTCTCTAGCATCTTAACATAATTACAACCACAAAAATCTTTTTAACTTCCAAATAAGGAAAAATCCAAAGGTTCTGAGAATAAACTATGGACATGTGTTTGGGAAAGGAAGCACAATTCAATATACCAAAACAACCTTGATGTATTTGTAGCATTGCAGGAACAGAATTTAATCACTCAGCTTTATACATGGTGTGGCTATAGGTCTTTCATGGATGCCTCTTAAGCAAGCTTCCTTGTATTCTTAATTTGTTACCTTTTGAAAACTTGTTAGCAAATTATTATTTAATCTGGTTCAGTTATCAAACAAGTTGTTTCTTATTTTATTTATTAATATGATGACTTCTGTTATCTAGTTTCTAAATTGCAATCCAATCTAGCATCTTGAGCTTTTTATGAATATTATAATATTATTCATGTAAATCTTCCATTTCAAGTATTTTTCATTTCTTATGTTCAACCAATTTTTATGTTACAATCCTATGTGTTTAAGTTTCTAAAGATAATTTCACCTCATATAAAATTCCTGATGACTCCCACACCCATTATTCAAAGGACAGTGTTTGTCCTCTGACTTGCGTAGTTCAGGTCAAGAAGTCTTCCTCTGAAAGTGACCATTCCTTTTCTCTTGCTTCATGCGAAATAGTATTTAAATAATTGATTTTTAGTAACTTCATTGTTACATGTCTTATTGCAGTTTTTCTTAAGATTTATTGTGTTTATGCTTCATTATAATAGTTGGATTATGGTTTATAATTCTTTGGAAATATTTAGCTTTTTCAAATATTGTTTCTTAAAATATGTGGCTCTTCCTCATTTTCACACACTCATACTGCACGCAAATCCATGAGACACCTTAAAATTTCATTTTTATTGTTTTTTTTGTTGTTCTAATTTTCTTAATTTATATTGTCCTAATCTGGGTTGACTGGTGTTTTATTCTGCACCGTCCAATGTGCTATTAAGATATTACAAACAATTTTCACTGGAGGCTAATTTATTTTACATCTCTAGTAATTCCATATATAACATTTTCTATGTCCTTCATTATCATTATTAATTTTACATTTTATTGGGAGCTCTTACAGATATTATAACAATTCATAGTTTAGTTAGACTAAAGCATAATTGAACAATTGCTACCACCACCATTTTAAAAACGTTTTCTTTCTTTTTGAACTCTTTGATATCAGCTTTCCTTTATCCCCAAACTCTTGTTATTATATTATATGTTATTTTGTTGCTGTACCTTACACCATCCAATGTATCTGTTCACCTACCAATCTGTCCAGTTTATTATTCATACTCCTTGAATGTGGTTACATAGTTATCATTGCTATCAGTTCCCTCTTCCCGCCTCCCTCTTTCCATACCCTCAGGGAATCATTATTTCTGATATTATTTCTGAAGGGTTTATCTAGCTTGGGTTTCATGCATCAAACAATTTTAATTATACAAATGAACATATGATTGGGGTAAAAGTAAACCATAATAGTAAGGGGAGGTAATATTAAAGAACTAGAGGATAGTTATGTGTGTTTCATCAGTGCAATGCTGCACCCTTCAAACTTCTTTAAGTTAATAGGAATATTTTAATAGCTTTTTAAATGACGTTGTTTTCTAATTATATTATCTTTGCCCCTTATGATTTTATTTTTACAGACTCAGACTTTTCTCTTGATCACTGGTCACACCATAATGCTTCTTTTGATACCTACTATTTTTATAAGGTCTTTGCTTGCACGTTTTATATTTTTAAGCAATAGTTTTTTCTCTAATCATTTATCAAGTTTTTTCTGGCACAGTGTTACTTGAAGAACACCTTTATAATTCTGAGAATTACTCTTAAGTTTTATTTTGATGGAACTAGAATAGCTATAAATCTATGGCTATTTTAGTCCAACTAATATATCATGAAACTTTAAGAAATACTATTCAATACACCGTGTATTCAATGAATTATCTTTACTCTAGGTCATGGGACTCAAATGACCCCTAGCCATGTGTGAGTTCCTAAAAGTCTGTAACTTAAAATCACAAAGTATTTCCATTTTCCTAGTAACTCTTCTATATCGGGCTTTAGTGATGTCCATGTCATACACGCACGTGTTGGGATTCAGAAAATGACTACAGGGCACATTTTGCAGAACTCTGTAGCTCATTGCTTGTGTTTTTCCCTTCATTTTTGTCTGTCATAAAAATTCTACTCATTTTGATGTTGCTGAAATCCCAGAGTTCTATCCTAAATACAGAAAGATCACTGGACTCAATAGTATTTCCCATTTCTGCAGTATATTTTGTAAATGATTTCATTTAAAAACCTGGAAATGTAATAGAACTTACTCTCCCAAATATGTCATTTCTGAAATTCTTGTTTTACAATGATTCTAATGAGTAATCCCTTATGTTTTAACTAGCTATCTACTTGGATTTGATAGCAGACTAAGCCCTTGATAGTAGACTGAGTCACAAATGAAAGGTTATCTTTCATTTATGAAAGCAGAATTTCACTTTCAAAGTAATATTTTTTACTTGTTTTATGTACTCTAAATTATACTTTAATTTTATCGGTGTCTACCTGAATCCGGAAAGGAAAAACAAAAGTTTGTCTCTTTAATATTTCAGTGACTTTTGGAATATCCAGAATAATTTATTGTCCAATCTGGGTAGACTAGAGGAACAAAATTGATAGGCACTCATATTTTATGAAAGAGTTTCATATAAAGGGTAAGTGTATATTAAGAAAGCATCCCAACCCAGTGCTGTCCAAGCCCATAAGTCCAACATTAGCCCATATGTCCAACATCTACAAAGTCCTCCTCAATCTACAAAGTCCTCCTCAATCTCACAAAACACACCCAATGATGCCAAATGCAGGAGGAAAGCTGGATCAGTGGCCATGTAAGCATCTCAGTGCTGGCAGGGGTCTCCACACGGCTGCTCCAGCACCCAGGGCTGCATCAGTGTAGGTCCATGTGGCTTCTCCTCAGGTATGTCTCACAGGGAATAAGCCTTGCCAGCTATGGCAGCCGCACACTAATCTGACCATCAGACAACAAGAGATCAGAAAGGCTAGGCTCACTGAGCCATTTATCTCTCTGCCCTTCAGTGAATCCCATATGTATTCATTGGCCAAGTTGGTACAATAACCCTTAACTATACACTTATCATAAAGTTAATAAAAATGAATCTATAAGACAAAATCAGGGGTTGGGAAAGAATCACCGATGAATTGAGTACTTCTTTATATGTACATTGATTGTCTCCTTTAATTAATAGTCTACAGGCTTCTTATGTCTACATGGTGTCGTTTTCTATTTTCAACTCATTATTTTGACTGCTAAGAGATATGCCAATTTACCTACACTTAGTGAAGTGTACGTATGCTGCTATATTTTGTATGGTTTCCAATTAGGCTGTTTAATAAAACCCATACCCTTACCTTTCAGATTGTTATACTAATGCTTTACATTGGTTAAAAGGTGGACCTCCCCCTTCTTTCTAAATGGATATTAAGCACAACCAACCATTTTTATATTTATTATCATAAGGGAATTGAAATTTGCCAAATAACACTGGAATTATCCAACATATCAAGGACAACTGATCTCAGGAAACCTAAGATATTACACATATGTTCCTAATGACATTGTGCAGGTTTCCAAGCCACCTCCCAGTCTGTCCCCCAGTAGAAATCTCACTTCTGTAGATAGAATGTCAAAGTGTATTATCTTAGTAGCTGTCTAAATAGGGCCAAGTAGGGACTGTGCTCATTATTTCTCTTTTGCATCAGACACTATTTAACTAAAAGTGTTATAAACCCATCAGGATAGAATTTAATTCTGAGTCACATAGACCTTCTAAACCCAAACCAAACTCACTACAATCAATAATATTCAGACTCATAGCAACCTTCTAGGACAGAATAGAAGTGCCCCTTTTGGTTTCTGAGGCTTTAATTTTTGTAGGAAAAAATAGCCTCACCTTTCTTCCTTGGAGTGGCTGCTGGGTTTGAACCACCCACCTTGTGACACCAGGGTTCCTGCCAGTGACTCTACAGTACAGATTAAAATTGTTACACAAGATTTCCAACTCCATAACTAAGCACTGCCATCTAATGGATTCTTACTCTAGCAATATTATAAGGCTATCTGAGACTGTAAATCTTACAGACACAGACTCATCTTTCTCCTGTGAATCAATTGTTGAGTTTGAACTGCTGATCTTGCCATTACCAAACCAACACCTAACCCACATCCAGCAAGGGGTTCCAAAGGATGTAACATTTATGAAAGAAGACTGCCATATCTTTCTCCCAAGGAGCAGCTGATGGCCTACAACAACCAACCTTCTGGTTGACAGTTATCATTTCACTACTGTACCACCAAATCCTTTAAGTATCATAACAATATTGAAAATGTTTAAAAAATTGCTTCTAGTGAAAACTAGGCTGTACAGCATGTTCTTCAAGAAAACTGCAATCCCAATCTTATTATCTTTTAAGTAAGAAGTATTACGCATTTTGTCAATCTATAAAATGTGGAACCATCAATCTTATTATCTAAATGTAGTATATATTCACATCTTTTTATAAAACATGATATATGTATATTTATAACCCATATATACTAAAAATGCAACACATTTATATGTTGTAAGAATTTTTACAAATTTTTATACTTGTAATTTTATTTAAAATACCTGCACAAAGCCATATACTAAGCAATGTAAACATTTTTACTAAATAAATTGTTGTGTTCCATTTTTATCAACTTCTATTTCTATAGATAAGGAAAGGAGAAGGAATACTAAAGTTCAAGGTTTAAAAACTACACATGACATCATTTAAATGTAAAATGTACCAGAGTTACCAACAATCATAACTGCCCAAGATATTTTTCAGCCATTATTATTTGTATTTCTGTGTGAGAGGAAATTTTAAAGATTACTTTTGATGACATAACCTTAGGGCACAAAGAGTAGTAGAAAATTAGCATTTATAATAACTAAAAGCTAGTTAAAGAGGGATTATAAGAAGGCTAACCTTGTGGTAAGGGTGAAACACTTCAAGACTTATTTTGCATATATAGGCAATTATTTTCAAACCACTTTAGCCCTTAACAAAGTTTTTATTAAGGAAAAGCACAACAGATAAAATTATAGGACCAGAAAGAGTCAAATTTTGGAAGTAATTTGTCATATACACTGACATATATACCTTTCATGAGAACATAGCCCTAAAATATTGAGAAGTTTTTGCTTTAAGGACATAACTTGGGAAATGAAATCCTTTGTTTAATATTGATAGTTCAATTTTATTTCTCAGATTCAATACATTATTGTGTGTGAATGTATGTATGTTTGTGTATGCAAATACTCCCGCTACTCATACTGCTTAGTTAAATTAATGTATTTGACCCATCTATGGAGAACTTCTTTTAAATTCCTGATATTAGACAAAAAAAATCACTGCCTATTATATTTTAATTAATTTAAAAATTCATCACTAAAATATAAAATACAACAATAATATAAAATAATAAAATACAAAATGATACTTGCTAATTAGTACATAAATAGAAATCTCATTTTTACTTAAAGCACTGAAGAAGCTGGAAGAGTATCATATAAAAGATTTGGCCCCTAATCATAAAACTAGGTTTATTATATCTGTTGCTATCTAGTTAATTCAGATTCATGATTATCCCATGCGTTACAGATTAGAATTGTTCTATAGAATTCTCTTGCATATAATACTAATAGAATTATGGTATTTTTTCCAGAGAACTACTCTAAAATAAATAAATAGAAAGTTCACTGGCATTTAATCGATGCCATTATTGGACAGAGTTTCCAAGACTGTAACTCTTTATGGGACTAGAAAGCCCTGTCTTTCTCTCGTGGAGTGGCTGGTCAGTATGAACTCCAGACCTTGAAGAATTCTGGAATCCAACAGTAATCACCATGTGACTAGGGCTCCTCAGGGAACCACTACGTGGGTGAAAACTACCCATATTTAGGATAGTAGTCATTACAAACTGTGCATACTTCTAGAGATCCTATATAATTGATGTTCTAGTTCATAATGCTTGGAATAATCCTTTAAACTCATTATTTCTCCACTGGTATTTCTGCATCTTGACCATAGCTAACAACCTTTCTAGGAAAACAATGATAAGAGATAAGTCATTGTCCTCAAGGAACTATTGATAGTTTGTGCACTGCGCAACATATTTATCCCAAATAAAAACAAAATCATAGACTGTGGACAAAAGTGAGATAATAATTCCATCAGAAAGCTAACGCAAATTTGTTCCTTGGTTCAAAACAAAGATGCAAAACTCTTCAACAATCCCTTTCAAATGGTTTATTTGGACTGCTTAATTCAGTTGAAAATGTAGAAGGATTATTCATTCATGTGCTCAAAGAGCAGTGCCAGAACATAGATGATACTGATAAACAAAAATGCACATGATAGCTGACATTATTGATCTTAAATTCTAATGAAAAAAGTGGGTAGTAAGTTATTTCACAGCCAATTTATACTTTAAGCTAAATCTTATTGAAAAAACTAACACACTGTGGTCTAGTCAATTTTGACTCATTTTGACCTTTGTTTTGTTTAAGAGGTCTTTGGAAGATATTTTGGATTAGTGCTTAAAGATTGCAGGGTGATAGCTACAGGAGTTCAGGCACTGATCATGACTCCAAAGTCTGAATTTTGTGACAATTTTGAATTCTGTGCTGCATTTCCTCCCTTTTGTTCAGGATTCTTCTACAGAATATGTCATCAAAATGTTCAGTCTTGTTACTCAGATATTGCACAATTAGTTCTGGTCTCAGAAGAAGGTTGGCAGTTGTTCAAAGAGGCAATCGACCACACATTCCTAACCTATCTTGACTCCCCTTCCTTTGTCACTCCAGAGGAATTGAGACCAAACATAAACCAAACCTAATGCCACTGAGTTGATACTACTCATAGCACTCTTGTTTAAGTTTCCTGAGACTAAATATCTTTACAGACTCAGACAGCCTCATCTTTCTCCCATGGAGCATAGGCCGGGTTTGTACACATCACCCTGCAGTTGTAGACCTACACTGAGACTGCAGTTCCACCAGAGCTGTTGTCATGTAGATAGAAAGACAACAACGACAAAAGCATTGTACTCTTTTAGTAACTATCTGTATGGGATAAAATTGACATAGCATCTTAACAAATTAGATAGTAACCTTCTGAGATAGTGAATTTACTTTAATGGGGGGAGGACAATCCATGAAAAGGAAAGTGGAAATCATTCCACAACTTGAAAAAATGCAATCACAGAATTGTACATGTAGAAATTGTTTAATTGGTATATGTCCCTTCTCTGTGTATTCTTGATAACAATGACAAAATAAATATAATTTTTTAAATATCAGTGTGTATTTCTTTCTGTGTGTGTGTCTTTCTGTGTGCACATAGTTGCAATAAGGAAGTGTTGTGAGGGAAAATTAATGGCTGCTTTGAACATAGGGTCAACAGGAACTGAAATACACTGGATAGCAACAAACACTTATGTACGCAGATGACAAGCACATCTTGTTTGGACTGAAGTCATGGAGAAGAAGGAGGTTACTACGGTCTAATGTGTGAGTCAATCAAAAGAACAACATGGCTGCATGAAAGGCAAAGAGTAGCATATCCAAGATCTCAGAGAAGACGACTTAACTAGTTGACATTCCTTTTCTTCCATCCTGTTACTATGTTCTTTTAAATTATTGTCTAATTCTGTTATCTTAGTATCCATCTTCTGGAATTTTAGTTGTTGTGTTGTTGTTGTAATAATTCTAGACTTCTTTTTCCTATATTTATTATAATCTTCTTTTCCAGCATAGGTAGTATTTAAAGGGAATTTCAGAACACTTCACTGGGCTCATTCTGAATATTTACACTGCTAAAGAGGCAGTTAAACAGACAGAACAAGGACACCTTGCATGATCTAAAACCAGGAAGTATGTGCTTCACCTTATATCCTCTCACCAAACGTGTTCACTGTATATGTCTGGCCCAAACCATGATTTTCTCCATTGCATCATGGGCATGTGAAAGTTGGACACTGAATAAGGAAGATCATAGAACAATAGATGCACTTGGATTATGGGCTGGAGAAGAATATTCACAGTATAATACACTGCTAAAAGGACAAATGGATCAGCATTGTAAGGAGTAAATACAGAGTGCTTTCACATGCATGGATGGCAAGACTGTCTTACCTGCTTTGAACATTGTCAGGAGACATCAGTCCCTAGAGAAGGACATCGGGTTTGGTAAAATGAAGAGGGAGGCCCTGGACGCAAAGGATTGACACAGTGGCTGCATCAGAGGCTGGCACTGGAGTGCTTAGGGTTTCATTCCATTGTGCACAGGCTTGTTGTGGGCTAGAGCGGACTTGATGACACCTCACAAGAACAGCAAGTATAATTATTCTTCATTCTTTATCTGAGAGCTGCAGAACATTTTCTTTGTAGAGTATGCCCTTGGGTATTGTTCATATGTTTGTCCATGCCATTCTTTGTGTGTGTGTACGAACACTGAGATTTTCTGCAGTATCTCTAACATCGTGATGTAGCTGTTCAGGATGGAAAGAAGGATGAGTCTTGTGGTGGAAATTGACTTTGTTGGGGGGTTCAAAATAGTACTAATTGGAATCACAAAACCCAAAGAGCAAGAATGGAGAAAATAAGATGAGAGGGAATAAAAGGAAAAGGAAGAAGCATAGGAAAAAGGTACTAAATTAAAAACTAATAAAAAGAATAACAAATATTTTTAAAGGGTAATAAAAACTAATAGAAATTATCAAATATATTAAGAGATAAACGAAGCAAAATTCAATGGGAGGGAAAAAATCTGTTGTTAGGACCTTTCTTTACTTCAAGGGCCTTGTAGCCGTTGGAGGTTTGAGAAAGGTGGACACCAGAGTGGGTGAGGGGAGCAACATCCATGAGACACTTGGGTCCCGGGAAAGTGAACGGGATGTGCAGGGCAGACGGTGAACCGAACTGTAGCGGGGTCAGTGATCTGTCGCAGGACCTTATGAGGTGGAAAGGGTGGAAGTGGTGACATGCCAGGTAAGAAGAAGTAGCTGCAGTGGTGGCAAGCCTGTGGTGTCTGCCCATGATGATGACAGCAACGGCAGCCTGCAGTGTGGTGACAGGGAGCAGTGGTGGCAGCTATCGATGGCAAGGGAACACAGAATTTGAGATGTATTATACGGCAAAACTATATTTATTCTGGTGATTAACTTAATAAGGCTCGATTATTTGAAGAAAACCAGGATTTATTGACTATCCACTCTGTTGCCAAAGTTTCATTTCAGTTGTGAATGAAAAAACAAACAAACAAACAAACAAATACACCTTTGTTTTCAATGGTCTAACATTTCTGGGACTAAAATCAAAAGTGAACCCATTGCTCTCCAATAAATTTCAACATACAGTGTTCTTAGAGCTAAATGACTGTGATCTTTTAAAATGCAATTTAAATATTTATCTGTTCAGTAGTTTTTAAACCTTGCAAATGAGCATCTGATTTTTTAACATATATAATTGTGAATATATCTAGAGACTAATTCAGAACAAACAGCATGTATCTAATTTAACAGTTGCTAGCATGGCTCATCCCCAGAACACTCTACCTGTAGATATTTTCTCCTTGCTCTCAGGTGAAGAGGCACCCTCTGTAGACTCTGTAGGCCTGAGTGCTCATCAAATGTGACCTCAGATTTTTCCAATGCTTGCGAAAATATCGTATTGCTTTCACTATGAACTCGTCCCAATAAGTATATAAATAAGAATTCAGCAAGCAATTTAGACCCATTATCTCCGCTCCCTTATGTTTCATCAAACCAGCTTTTTATAGCTTGGGCGCTTAGCCAGAGGCCCATAAGTTACAGATTGTATGCAGCCTCTTTATGACACTGTAAATCAGGCTCTTAAAGTGAGAAACATCATTGTCATAACATTCAAAGTTTCTGTTGAGGGCAAGTGGAGTCTATCACCCTTAGGAATATTGATTACCAGAAACAGAAAGCACTTAGACTACCGTATATATTATAAATATTGCACCCTAGTAACTGGTGAGCATACACATGCAAAGAACAGGGAGGAAAAATTATGTTTAAAAGCTCAAGCATAATTCATTCATACATACACCACAGATATCCCGTTATATCCAACTGGATATCCAGCTGCAGAAAAATGGAACCAGATCCATATCTCATCCCATGCACAAAAATTAATTCAAAGTGGATCAAAGAACTAAATGTAAATTCCAAAGCTTTCAGGATCATCAATGAGAAAATTGGGACAAATCTAAATACACTAGTACAGGGAATATGTGGGCTACCAGATATAACAAAGGAAACACACTCCATGCAAAATAAAACAGTTAAGTGGGAACTACTAAAAATAAAGCACTTGTGTACATTGAAAGATTTAATTTAAAATGTAAACTGAGAACCACCAATTGGGAAAACATAGTTAGCAATGACATAACAGACAAGGACTAAACACTAAACTCTAAAGAAAAAAACTAACAACCCTCTGAAAAGGTGGGCAAACGACCTTAAAAGACAATTCACAAAGGAAGACACTTAAATGAATAATAAACACACAAGGAAATGCTCTTGTTCACTAGCTATCAAGAAATGCAAGTCAGACCAACCATGAAATGCTTTCTAACACTCATAACCATAACCCAGTTTTGCACATATATATATGTATATATATACTGGAGAGTGTGGGAGATTGGAAAACTTATTCTTTGCTGGTGGGCTTGTAAAATTGTCCAGCGACTACGGAATGTGATATGGTGATTCCTAAAACAGATCGCAATTTAAATACCATATGACCAAGCAACACCATTACTGGGCATACGTCCCAAAGAAATAAGAAACAGATCATGAACAGACATATGCTCCCCAATGTTCACTGGAGCACACTTCCCAATAGCATGATGCTAGAAACACCTAAATTCCCATCTGTAGAAGATTGATTAAAAAAATAACTGGCATATACACACAATGGCATACTAAAAAACAGCATTTCTAAAAAATAGCAATGTAACCCTGAATACTGTATGAGTCCACTGTTATAGGAACAAGCAACAGGATGGGCACACATTTAGGTTTGCTGGGCATCCTGGGAGAGCCTGGTTGGTGCCAATGCACCATACACCATCTGCTCTAGGTCTGTAAGTTGAAGGTCCCTTTGCCAGAGGGTGTCTCACTTCAGCTGGAATCGCATGTTCAAGGGAGGGAAAGGGCATGTTGTCGACTGAGTGGCTGCCATGCAAAGTTATGTTGAGGACCCCCAGACAGGTAGGCATCTCTGTCAGAGGGATGAGGGATGCTGATAGGAAGGTCACAGTCAAGAAAGGGAGCAGACATGTCTGGGGGAGCGCAAACGCAGAGCTCTTGGTAAGAAAAGTGGGAGGACCAACCTCCACTTGGGAACAATGACTGAAAATGCTTTTGGGGACCCTGAGTATCCCTGGTGGTATGCATCGATTGGGCCACACTGACCCAAACTTCTGAGTGCATACTGGGGACCCAGGCCAGGTGCCCTGGAATACTGGGCCATCGAGTCCTGGACCGATGTGAAAGGGCACTGGGTGAATTGGACTCTCCCTCAGACAAACTTGAAATCTGAGGATTTAAGACTGAAAATGTATGGTGTCTGAGGAAGCGAAAGACAGCTGTACCAAGATTGTTGAGCTGTTAGTAGACGGATGAACATGGTCTGGCAACATTACTGCCCTATATGTTGTGTTAAGATATATATTATTCATTCTCAGTGAATATTACTGTAAATTTTCCCTGGCAATTAACTTCTGATGTTTGTGTAAATAGTGTCCAGCCAAGAGAGGATTAATTCTGTATAAGTGAATAATTCAGGTACTGTGAGATGGAGTTAGCCTATATTGGCCCCAAATCCCTCTCTCAACAGGGCTTTAAAAATTATTAGTACCAACTGTTAGTATTAGCTATTCGAAGACACCATCAATGGAAGATCGTTATGCTATGGGAGATGATCAATAAGACTCTCTACCATAAATTAACAAGGAGGTTTTGAGAGGGAACTAAAGGCAGATTAAAACAACAACAAAAAATCCCCAAATACAAAATCATAGATCCAGGATTGGGCTTTGGGCTTGCGCTAAATCCTACTTCCAATTTAAGAACAATTAGTTCTTATATCATGGCCCTGTTTGACACTCGCTTTCAGGAAGGGAACACAGATGATATAGGTGCTATAGCAAAGTGTGTTGAAGAAATTAGATGGTGCTCAACTATCAGATAAAATCGTGTCTGGGGTCTTAAAGGCTTGTTTCCAAACAAGCAGCCATCTAAATGAGATGTCTACTAAATCCACAGGAAAGAAGCACACCAACATCGATGACTGAAGGATTGTAAATCATATAATCCAAAACCGAAGCAAGAAATAGTATCTGAGCCTAAATCGTGAGGATCTGGTTTGCAAAAGGCTGTGGGAGTCCAAGATACATTTGGGGGATCTACATAGGAAATAAACCTCTGGTGACTTACATCTATCCATAATAGAGGGATGCAAGGAAAGTGGTTATTAAATAGAGTGTCTTGTATAAATGCCTTTAGAAGACCAAAATTATAAACCTGACTTGAAAAGTTAAAAGGCCTGAGCTGCTTATCAATAGTTTCTGTATTTTTTGTTTGTGCATATTAGGATTTATCTAAGATGTATTATGTCAGTGGGGGTCACCCTCTTGAATTTTTGTTATATGCTTTTCTGTTTTTCAGCCTATGAAACCCAGGATTGATGAACCTATAGGGGCAGCCAGTAGAATAGGGGTGTACAGTGGGGATGGGGTGGGGTAAAAGGAAGTGGATATCAAGGAGTTCATGATGGAAAATAGTGTTTTAAAACTGATTGTGGTAGCAACTGTGCAATACTGCTTGATATGATAGAACTATGTAATGATATGATACCTGTATTAACTCCAAATAAAATAGTTTTGAAACAAACAATAACTATCTGGACCTGTGGCAGAAAGAAAGAGAGAGAGAGAGAGATTGATTAAGTCAACAGCATCCATACAAGTAGAAGCTTGCTGAAACCAAAATAGATGTTTCCTAATAACGCAAAATGCCAACTTCAGGTCTAAAGTTCAGTTGCTCTCCTGAGAATTCCATTGGCATCTTCCCAGACTTTCTGTGCTTCGGGCACAATTGCTTCTTTGTTACCGTTTACAATCTTCTCTCTTGGTTCATCTTTGAGGTTTTCCAATTTTCCCTTTTAAGGCTTGATCCATCTAAAGCTGCTATTTTATATGGAGCAACATTCCCATAAACTTTTTGCACGTCTTCAATGATTGGGGGAAATGTCCACTTGATCTTTGTTGATAACTTGATACTAACTCAGACGTCAGTTTTATTTCCCCCAGGGCAGAAAAAGTGTCCTGTTTTGGAAGTCTCCCTGCTGAGTCTGTGGCTAGCGTATTGCTGAGAAAGCCTGTCGGAACCAATCTGATCACAGAACCATGTCTAAACACGTTGTGTTCTGACTAGAACTCTAATAGAGATGCTTTCTTATTTACCTTCATATTTCTTGCTGAGACTTGCTTTTTGTGTGTGTTTTAGTAGGTATTTAATGATATTTTGTCTTAAAATTTTAGTTATTTAATATTGGATAATCTTTATATTATAAAATTATTTCGTTTTGACTCAACATATTTTCACATAGATACATTTGTCTTATTTGAATGTATTTCTTAATTTATTTATTTGTTCATATATTTATAGTTTTACTTAATATTTATTGTATTAACGTATTTCTTCTCTTCTGTCAGTTGCAATTAATTTTCTTTGATTTTGCTCAATTATTTCTGTTCAAACAGAAGTTCCTTTCAAGAATTTATTAAGCATATCTAAACTTGAATTTAAAATATTTAATGCTTTTCATTGAAAATAATTTTACCACTTATAGTCCAACTGCACAAATCTTACTTTCACTAGGTTTTGCCATAGGACTCGGGGATGTCTCCCTGAGTCATGTCACCATTATATGACTTTTCTCCTTGGTTCTTGAACTTAACCATAATTCTCTCTCTTAGGAATACAAAAGGTCATTAGTGATGGGTCACACCAATGTTAGATAGGGCTCAAAAAGTAATTTCTATGAGTCTCTACTTATTCCATGTGTTTTATGTTCACTTTTGTTGGGATCTATTGCTCTCGATTCTATTGAAGGCCAGGCTTTACAATTGTCCAGTGTATCCCACAATCTTCACTCACAGGAGGATTTCATTGCTGTGTCCCACATCATGTGTTTACCCCTTTGAATGGATTATCTTTCTGAGCATACAAACATACACCATCTCTTGCATTTTAAACAAAAATAAATGAACAGATTACCCTCCCTCCCCCCACAAAAAATCTTATTCCTACACTATTTTATAAATCTTTCATTTTTCTACTTCAATTTATAGGAAAATAAATTCTTATAAGAATTGTGCATATTAATCATGTCTATGTTCACTATGTCTACTTCTTTTCTTTTCTCTGCTGAGCCTTTGTTGACTTTGTGCCTCTGATCACATTCTCGGGAACTACTTCGCAGTTAGACATGAAATGTAAGAGGCATTCTAAATCCTTTTCTTGGACTCATCTCTTCCATTGACACAACTGATGATTATTTTCTTTCTTTTATTTAGGATTATATTTTCCTCTCTATTTCATTCTCATGACTTTTTTTTTTCAGTCATCTGCTCTTGAATTGTTTATAATGTCTCCTAAAATTAGAACTCACCAGTTTGCAATTTAAATATTATTCATAAATAGGTAAAGTCCAGATTCATAAAATTTACTATTAGACAATTCAACTTAGAACATCTGAAATCATATCAAACTGAACAAGTTTAAAACCAAATTCTTGAAATTCCATTCCCAGCATTTGGTCATTCAATTATGGCTTTCACCAATAAATGGCTTTTCCATTTTCTCAGCTGCTTATATCTCTTGTTTCCAATGCATACCTCACAGGCACTCCATCAGTAAATCCTTTTGTTAATTCTTAGAAATTATACATAATTCCATCCCTTCTCATTACCCACAATCGAAGCTTCACATTTGTCTGCTCTGAGCTTATGCACGACATTAAACCCTGCCTGCATTTCTACATCTTGTCTTTTTGCTTTGTTTACTTTTTGTATCTTTGAATTTTTTTCCTTCACCTGAAGTATTGATACTTACATACCATTAAGTCTTTGACAAACTCACTGATTTAAAGTGGTTCTTATCATTAAACAGTATATAAAATTTTCTTATTATGTTTCCCCCTACTAAAATTTAAGCCTTTCAGGAATA
>NW_022104341.1:12148858-12150436 GCF_000313985.2 Echinops telfairi | reverse complement strand
AGCATGCTTGGTAAAGTAGAGAGGGAGCACAAAAGAGGAAAACCTCAAGGAAATTGATCTACACAGTGGCTGCAGCACCGGGCTCAAATAAAAGAGCAATTGTGAGGTTGACAAAGGATGGGGGCGGGGGTGGGGGTGGGTTATTCTGATGTTCATAGAGTCCCTATGAGTGAAAACCAACTCAATAGCACCTAATAGTAACCACGATATGGCATATGTTTGTAATGTGGACATTCTCTAGGAAGCACACTCTATAATCACCTAAATATGAGGGCCTTAGGGGGCCACCCTCTTCCCAAGACACTCTCTTCTCAAGAGCCCAGCTCACCCCTATGCCCCAAGATGGTTTGCATCAATTCAGAAATATGTTCTCCTTTTTTTGAACTCTTGTGTTTTTCACTGAAAAAAATCTCTGCTTTTTATGAATTGGGGTTTCCTCTTTTTTTCTTTCTTTCTTTTGAAAAAAAAAAGCCTTGTACCTCTTGTTCCCCCCAAAAGAAGAAAAGCAATATGTTTCAGGGATTTTTGTGCATACAGACTCTGTCATCTGCATGTAGCTTGAAGTGCGGTGTTTCTATTGTGGGCTGTCTTGCTGTAAACATTTGGTCATGTCCATGTGAGTTCAGTGCTATGTACCACTGTATTTTAGGAACTTTTAGAAAGCAAACCATTAATATACTGACTTTTCTTAAGACAAGAAGAAAAGAAAATCAACTATCAGGGTAAATTTTTAGGAAATATACTCTTTGTCCTCAAAATATGTTACTCACTAAGGTGCTTTTAAAATGTAGCCCAGTAAGCTTTGTAATGTCAGACCACATTACAACCACATGATTTATCACTGTAATATATGTGTGAGACATGCAATTTACATCGACATAGTGACTATCCTGTGTACTGAATCTCAAAACCTCCATAAATACTTTTTTACTATTATAGTCTACACTTTAAGTGTATGTCAAGAATTTTAGTGGGCCTATTTACTAGTGAAATATAATAAATGCCTCTTCTATATAGGAAGGCTTACTAGGTTGCATTATAAAGAGAAGCAAAACCAGTGATACTTGTGTGTGTATATATAGGAGGAAATTTTTGTTAATAAATGTCTTATACAGTTGGAGTAGGTAATTTCAGTCTGATTCATATCCATTGATAAGGTGTGTGCTACTGACTCATAAAGCTGATGGGTAGAAGCAGGTTGACAAAGCCAGAGGGCCACAGGCTGGTGGATGCAGAAGTAAATTAATTCAAGGTAGGCCAAATGAACCTAAGGTTGGCAGTCCACTGACAGCTCCTGGGATCAGCAGAATTGGGGTCTGCTCAGGATATCACGTTTATACAAGAGACCACACCCACAAGGAGGTTTCATCAGGCTGCAACCTCACTAATATTATGTTGGGCTCCACCTCTACCTTCACCTAGGAGTTTCTAGTTGACATAAACTCTTAGGGTAAAACCACAAAGGGTAAGTCTAAAAGTTTAGCTACAGAGTTCCATTTTATATGTGCACTGGCTTATTCCGAATAAAATATGTGCAAGCATATCTCTGTAATTAATGAATGGCTTCATACAAGTTCT
>NW_022104341.1:12145746-12147105 GCF_000313985.2 Echinops telfairi | reverse complement strand
TGTATTTATTAAAACAGTGAGAAAAGTAACATACAAAATGGACAGTTCAAGCTTCCATTTTACTTGTAGAAAGATATTCCCGTTGGGCAAGGAATAGAAGGGGCCAAGCCCTTGGTATCAGTGATCTTTTTCTGTGTTTTAACAAAATGTTGGTAAAAATACAAAATCTTGTATTTTTCAGATCCATGAATCTTTCGGTGCATCTCTGGTATCTCTGAATCATACATCCTCATCATAGACAATATTCAATGGTTTCTACCCTTCCACTCAAGTCCTAATAGATTGCCACGGATATCCTTACTGTAGCGTGTGGCTGTGTTCTTAGATTGCACATGCCACATCATCTCCATCAATCCGTGCAATGACTCACTAGGAATTAGAGGGATGGCTTCTCGTGTGCTTCTGAAGGAGACATGCTCCGGCAAAATGAAATGCTGTGGATGATGTATTGTGTTTGTGTGTGTGTGCTTCTTCGCCTAAGAGAAATGCTTATTTGGATCATTGTATAAAATAACAGTTTGAAGGAAATGTCATAAAATAATGCCACTGCAGTGAGCAACAGGAGTACATTTACCTGGCTCCACAGGCTGAAGGCTGTGTGTGGGATACATACACAATTCACAAAGGATGCCTAACACTAAGGAGTTGAAATATTAACAGGAACCCAATAAAATCTCAGCTAAAAAATGCAGACTATGATTTGTATTTAGCCAAACATTTCAGAATGGTCGTTGTTATTAGATTCCCATCTGATTCACAGAAATCTATGTACAAGCAGAATGAAACATAACCCAATTCTGTGCCATCTTCACAATTGTTTGAGTCCACATTGCTATGCTGAAGCTACTGTCTCCATTCCTCTTGTTGAGGACCATCCCATTTTTGAGGTAACCCTCTTGTGTTAGTCTGAGTAAACTAGAGAAACAAATTCATAAACACTCATATGTGGATAAGACAGAGCTATATATACAAGAGCAATTGAATAGTGAGTAAACATCCTAGCCCCATCCAGATCAAATACATAAGTCCAATATTACCCATAGGTCTGATACCAATCTACAAATTCCTCTTCAAACTCAAGAAGCACATGCAATAACTCTGAATGCAGGAATATCACAGGCCAGAGGGTATGAAGTCTTGTGGATCCAGTGTGAGTAGAGGCATCTTAGCACTGGCAGGAGCTCCACCTGGTTCCTTCAGTTCCAAGGCTCTGACTGCCATCAGCCTGTCTCCATGGGGTCTCCAATAGCCTGTCTCCAAATTGTCATTTATAATATAACTATTGCATTCTTTGACTTTCAAAATTTGTTATTCTTATTATCCAATTTAGATATTAACTTTTGCTTATTTTATTTATTT
>NW_022104341.1:12122763-12133486 GCF_000313985.2 Echinops telfairi | reverse complement strand
GGACGGTGAATGATATGACAAAATAATAATGTATAAATTATCAAGGATTCATGAGGGAGGGGGAGCAGGGAGGGAGGTCTAAATGAGGAGCTGATGCCAGGGGCTCAGGTGGAGAGCAAATGTTTTGAGAATGATGAGAGCAATGGATGTACAAATGTGCTTTACACAATTGATGTATGTATGGATTATGATAAGAGTTGTATTAGCCCCTAATAAAATGATTCCAAAAAATGAATTAAAAAAATAAAGAAAAGAAAAGTTACCTATCTAAAAGAAACTATAGAGTTTCATTAAGTTTGTGGGGCTTAGGGCATTTTAAATTTGGACTATTTCCATTCCATCTCTCGTCCCTGGCCAGTGGTGTGATAGTCCAACGCTGGTGGAATTAAAGTCAAAAGAAACATCTGACAACTTACAGACATCTAGTTTTTCATAACCACTGAGACATAGAAAGTGACTTATATTTTTATATTCAGTATCTTGGGAAGATAGTACCCCACTTATAATACAGAGGGTACCTGTAGCCATTTGTAACTGAATAAACGTTTAGTGACACCAAATCATTGAATTGAAAGATTACTGAATGAAGTTGGGTAGCCTGGAGAGTGACTATGTGAAACTTTTGCCTCACTGATTTCACTTTGGTACAGCAAGGTACCTTTTGTCTGTATTATCTGATTTCCTGAGCTTCTCTTCTGAAATAATTCACTTTTTTCCAAAATGGATTATTTGAAGGATGGAGAAAGTCTAGATTTCTTTAATCTACCATAGAATGAGGGAGAGTCTGAGAATGAGTGTGATAAAGGTGAATCAGATGAGCTTGCCAGTCTTACCGAATCTAAAGCTCATTTGATGGCAACAACGATTGTGACACGATATTAGACAATGTTGAATCAGTCAAAGAGGCAGAGTAAAGGCCTGAACTAGATAATGATGACCATAATGAAAGCATAAATAAAAAAAATTAATGGTCCATGGTGAGATTTTTTTAAAAGATCATTTTGTTGGGGACTCACAGCGCTAATAACAATCCATACATCAATTGTATCGAGTATATTTGCATCAAGCATATATTACCATCACTATTTTCTAAACATTTACTTTCTATTTGAGCCCTTGGTATCAGCTCCTCTGTTTTCCCTCCCTCTATCTCTCCTACCTTCATAATCCTTGATAAATTTTAAATTATCATTATTTTCATATCTTACATGGACTTCTGTAACCCTTTCCCCATGGTTTCTTTCTTTCTTTTTTAAAAGAATACTTTTATTGGGGGTTCTTACATCTCTAATCATAATCCATACATGCCTCCAATGTGTCAAGCACATTTGCACATATGCTGCCATCATCATTTTCAAAGGATTCTCTTCCCACTTGAGGCCCTGATATCAGCTCCCCATTTCTTCCCCTTCCCTCCCCCACCCTCCCTCCCTCACTAACCCTTGATAAGTGATAGAGTATTTTTTTCATATCTTACATCATCCTCCGTCGCTCCTCACTCACTTTTCCATTATTCATTGTTTTCTACTATGAAAATATGCCTATGTCTCTTCAGCAATATGGCAAAGTTTATCAGGAATTGACCGATGAATTTGTTGAAGTACATTATTTAGATCTGCAGATTTTGGATATATAAGGAACCAAATAAATATTTACATAAACTAGGAAGAAACACACAAGATGATACAGATGGAAGGGGATTAGATTGCCAACTACAACTGTGCTGGAAATAAAGACATTCATTGCTGTGGTAGTTATATAATCATTTGTCTATTTGAGAGGGTTAAGAGTGAAGGGGTGGAGTCTAGCCTGCAAATCAGGGGATAGCCAATGAGGCCTCTGTCTGGGCATGGCCTTCTTCTGAGGATTCTGGAAACTCCTGTATTCCTCTTTGGAGGCGGGAAACACTCTTTCTCTTGATCTCTGGTGATTGGACTAGTGTGCTGCTGCTTTAGCTAGTTCTCTGCCTCAACTTGTGAGCTACACTACCTGTGGGACAGACAACCCATGGATCAGGTCACTACAGCTTGAGGTTCCTTTGAGACCTGCTTCACCAAGCTGCTGGTGTATACACTGCTTGACCTTAAGCTGGGTGTATACACTACTTGAGCTGAAGCTGTAAAATCCTGTTGTCTTGCATTGCTTGACTTTGATATCCTATCTGGGCCTGCTTCGCTAAGCTCTTGAGCTACTGACTGTTGGTGACCCGCACTGCTATTTTCTGCCTGTGGCTCGACAGCCTGAATTGCCCTAAGGAAGACTCAGCTGTCTGCTCCCTTGACCTTGGACTTGGCAGCCCTCGTGAGTTAAAGAGCTTCCAGTATATTAACTTTTCTATTGAGTGAGTTGAACTGAACCCTTTGTACTGCTGTGGACTAATGAGCTGTTATATTCTTTTGTGATATATATATATATATATATATCCATATGTTTGTGTGTGTGTGTGTGTATTCATAGGTGTCCTGGTTTTGTTTCTCTAGAGAACATTAATACAATTGCTGTACATATACTAATGGAGTTACATAATATACTAAAGCTCAGAAATTCATGGTCCACTGACATCCTTCCTTTTGAGATTTACTTTGATATTAACAAAAACATCATAAGAAAAAAAGCAGTTGTGAAAAACAGTTATGAAGTAATAAATCAGTTATGACTAAATAAATCCGTTATAAAATAAATAAATTAAGAAATGTCTTATTTTGTATAATTTGTCAGTTTCCTGTAAAATTTATATTATCACATCATAGTGACTATTTGAAAGAACGTGCCAGGGTAAGTACCTACCATATTCCAGAGGAAAATGGCAAAACTATAATAAAACAGTAATGAAAACAACACATAAATAAAGTCAATACAGAAAAGGAAAAGGGATAATATGAGAAAACTATGTAGAAAAGAAACTACAGATCAATACACTTAGGAGTATGAAGGTAAGTTGAAAAATATTGCTACAAAATTATGGAATCTTTATTAGGCAGAAATATCAAAGTGTGAAACTATTGGTTTTGACATATGCATATAGACCATCAAGTGAAAAGTGAAACAAAATAGACAATCTGAATTTCATTAAAATTAATAAAAACACTGCTTAAGAAGAAAGTAAAAATACAGCCCATAGAATTGTGGAATATATTTACAAACCATATATCTGATAAGAAACTTGTATCTTTATATGTACAAAATTCAATTATATATATATATTCCATTTAAAATGGGAAAATGATAAAAACATACACTTTCTAAAGAAGATACACAATTAAAATAATATATAGAAAACTCCTGAGAATCACTCAAACTCTAAACTCAAACTCATTGCCATAGATTCTGACTCATAGTGACCCTATATGGCCAGAGTAGCTCTGCTCCTGTGATTTTTCTGAAGCTATAACTCTTTATGGGCATAGAAAGACTCATTCTCCTGTGGAGGGTCTGGTGATTTTGAACTGTTGACCAATGGTTAGCACCCCCATTTCTAGCCTGCTATGCAACCATAACTCCTTTTCAAAATCATTAGCCATGAAAAAAAATTACTTTGTTACTGCTGAATAGATTCCATTGTAAGGTCACCCCATGTGTGCAGAATAAAACAGCACCACATAAAGTATTTTAAAAGCTGACATTTGGGAACAGATTAACAGACCTTCTTCTTCAGGTCTTTTAGTTAGCAGGAACTCTGGTGGAGTGAAGGGGTGCCCTCTGGATTGCTAATAGCAAAATTCACTATGAATCAGAATTGACTAGATGATGTGGGTGTAGGAGTGCTGGTGGTGATGTATAAGTGTTTGGCTGTTAACCACGAGAATGGTTCAAACCCACCAGCTACTCATGAGAGAAAAATGAGGATAGATACTCCAAAAGATTTACAGTCTCAGAAATCCTATGTAGGGTCACTGGAGTAGTCTCAATGACAGAGAGTTTGGGTTAGGATTGATATAATAAAAAAAGTTCAACAGTAATTATTGACTTGGGTGGGAAGACATTGTAAGTTGTGGGGATGTAATATGAGATGATTTGGAAAAGGGTTGACAGTATCTCAAAATACTACACATAGTTATAAGATCAACTGATTCTACTTCTATTGATCAGCCAAAGAAAAATGAAAACTTGTCATCTGAGAACTTGTACGTGATTGTTTATAGCTGCATCACTCACCATAGTAAGGCTGTATAACAAAAGCCTAAGGACCATAGACTGATAAATAAATAAACAAAATGTGATTCTATGCATACAAATGGATATTATTTGATATTAAATACATAGCATGCTACAATATGGGTGGATATTAAATCAGTATGTTAAGTGGGATAAGCCAATCACCAAAGGCCAAGTTTTAGAAATTTATTTATGTGTATAAGCTAGTGTTTTCTGAGGCTGAGAAGGGGAAGGAAGGTAGGATAAATATTGGAAATATCTCCTATAATCATTATGAGTTATTTTCAAGCTGTAGAAAATGTTTTATACTTTCAAATAGTGATTTTCATAGTATGTAGTCATATCTTCATAAGCCTGGAAAACAACATTTCTAAATTTTATGTATGCATAGTAATAGAATATGGATGATGGTAAATACTTATTACATTCTTAGGTCTCCAGGAATTTAAAAAAACTTTAAAATTCATTATTTTATTAAATCTTAGGAGATCATTATTTCAGATATTAAGTGTTCTCCTGTTAACTAAAAGGTTAAACATTCAAATCAACCAGTGGCATCCTGGAAAAATGATGTGCCACTCTGCTTCTGGAAAGATTACAGCCCAGGAAACGCTCTGGGGAAGTTGTCTTAAAGGATTGCTATGATTAATGATCATAACAATTGACTCAGTGGCACACAAAACACCTTTATTAAACTATTTATTCTTATAAAACAGATATACTGAGAGGTCACATGTTAAAATACAGAGAAGTATATCACAAACTCCGAAATACCCAATGAGCCAAAGAGAAATAATAAAGAAAATTAGAAAATAATTTGAGATAAATAAAAATCAAACATGCTAAAATCACATAAAACTAAAAAATTCAGAGGGAAATGTATAGCTATAAGCAGCTGTGTTTTAAAAAGGTGATATCTCAATAACTTAATCTTCCACCTTAAGAAACTACATCAAATGGTTTACTATCCGGAGAATGACAGATTCAGCAGGTCTGGTGTAGCATCTTTCAAAAGGATATTTTAGGTTTTCTTTTGAAGTACAATGCTGCTTGTGATAGGATAATGTCTAACAATCAAGTCGATACACCAATTATTCAAATTTATGCACCAGACACTAAAGGTTATGCTGCAGACACTGAAGAATTCTACCATCATCTTCAGTCTGAAATCAATCATGCATGCCATCAAGATGCATTGCTAATTGGAATGCAAAAGTTGGAAACAAAGGGAAGGAGCAGTTGTTGGAACATATGGTCTTCATGATAGAAATGAAGCCAGAGATTACATGATAGAATCTTGCAAAACCAATGTCTTCATCACAAATACCTTTGTCAACAACACATGTTGTTGTTATACAATCGTTTGTCAATTTGAGGATTAAGAGTGCAGGGGTGGAGTCTAGCCCGTCAATCAGATGATAGGCAATGAGGTCTTTGTGCGGGCATGGCTTTCCCCTGGATTCTGGGAATTGCTGTATTTCCTCCTTGGAGGTGGGAGACACACACTCTCTCTCTCTGCTCACTTCTGAGAGACACTCTACTGACAAGACACACGGAACTATGCTGATAGACCTTGTGCCCTGGGAACTGGAGAAGCCATGTCGGGACCCCTACCAGCACTGAGATGCTACTACTGCCACTGGATCCACAATACTTTGTACCCACAGGCTTGTGACCTTCCTGCATTCAGCCTCATTGTGTGAGTTTCATGCGTCTGAAGATACTTTATAGATTGGTATTGGACATATGGGCTAATATTGGACTTAGGGACTTGATCTGGACTGGGATGGGGTGTTTTCTCAATATTCAACTGCTCTTGTATATAAAGCTCTTTCATATACACATATGACTGTTCATGCATTGGCTTCTCTAGTCTACCCACACTAACACAGCCTCTATTTGAAATACACAGAAAACAAATTGGCTGCATTTGTGGAAAGACACATGGTCAATATTAGCAGGTAAATCTATGTCAGGGTCTGACTGTGGAACGGACCTTCAGCTTCTCATATGTAAGTTCATACCTTGGGGGTGTGGCTCCAGAACAGAGTTCTTTTTGCCCCTTTGCCTTCTGCTGGAGCTGGATTCTGTATCTGGTTCATCAATCTCCTGTTATGTCCCCGGCTGATCCCAGGAGTGTTTAACTGAAGACTGGCATTTTCAATTGCCCAATATGTATGTGAAAGTTGGACATTGATTGAGGAAGACTGTAGGAGGATTAAGGAATTTTAATTGTGGTGCTGGAGAAGAATATAGAAAATTCCATGGACTGCCAAAGGACAAACAAGTATGTCTCACAAAAAATATGACAAGAGTGCTTCTTAGTGGCAAGTATGGTAAGATTTCTTCTTACATGCTTTGGATGGACATGTTGTCAGGAGAGACCAGTCCCTGAAGAAGGACATCATGCTTGGTAAAATAGAGGGGCAGTGCAAAGGAGGAAGGCCTTTGATGAGATAGATGGACACAGTGACTTCCACAATGGGCTCAAGCACAGGAATAATTGTGAGGATGGTATTTCTTTATTCTGTTTTGAACAGCATTGCTATGGGTTGGTACTAACTAGATGACACCTAGAAACAGCCTGTTCATGTTGAGGTTGAAGAAAATTAAAACAAGTCAAAGTGTGCTGAAATACAACCTTGAGTATTGTGATAGATTTTATGTCAAGTAGATACTCCTAAAGGTAGGTATGTAGACTAACCTATCAATTAAATTGAAGCATAATAACACCTGCTTGGGCTGTGACCTCTAATATAAAGAGCGCTCTTGGGAGATCTTAGTTCTCTTTCATACCTTCACCTTCTGCATGAGCTGGATTCTGCCACTGGTTCATTGATCTTCTGATCCCACAAACCATCAGCAGATTTCCAACCTTGGATTCATTCAGCTGACTTCATATTTATTTGCGTCTTCATCCACCAGCATGTGGTTCTCATGCTTCATCATTCTGATTTCTGTTTGAAACCAAACTTTCAGAACCTACATGAATCAGAGAAGTCCTCAGCTCACCTCTGACTGAAGGATTTTAACTGGACTGAATTTACTTACCTTTACAACTGTGTAATCCATTTCTTGATATACATTCTTCTCTATGCTTTTTCATATATATGCATAACTTATTTGGCTTCTTCAGAGGACCCAATCTAACACATTTGGTACTGGGAGTGGTTATAGAGGGAAAAAATTATAAAAATTAGTTTTCTAAATTAGTTCTCAAATGTAATTAGGCCTAAATGCACTGAGGGCTCTGCCTTTCTCTGTGTAAGTATATATATTTACTGTTACTATTCGTAAAAGGGCACTGTTAACACACGGAGTAAATTTGCCATGCTTATACCCAAAATATCACTACTGGTAGATGAAGTGTTGGTTAGAAGTGAGGCTCAGGGTCTTCATGTGTTTGATACCTTTCTACAGTTTTGTCAGGATGAGAAATATAGGGAATCTGATCGCTTGGTACAATTTATAATAGAAAAAGTCGCAGAAGAAATAGATGAACTCAGAGTTTTGGAAGCTCTGCTCAAATGTGGAGGAAATGACTTCAAAGATTTTACTTGTGCCATGAAGGACAGCCTTATACTTCTAGTAGCAGGGCTGATATTGAGGAAAAGCAAATCCAGACTCATATCAGAGTAGGTGAATTATAAGCCATCTCAATTCTCAACCTAGAAAGGTGTCTGATATGAAAGTGAGAGCATTGATTGGAAAGGAAAGGACCCTGAAACTTGGGGTGGAGATATACAGGCTGATAAACCAGAAAATGAAGATATTGAGCCCCTAGTTTCTGTTAAGCCTCCCCAGACACCAGCACCAACCATCCCATCAGTAAAATGATTATCCTAATGATGACAGCAATATATGTACAAATGTAGTTGACACAATGGATGTATGCATTGTTATAAGAGTGGTAAGATCCTCCAATAAAGTGATTTATTGAAATTTAAAAAAAAGATTATCCCTCCAAATCCCATCCAAACTTGAAGCAATTAACTCAACTAGAGTCCTGACGCCGTATCTGGAGCTGTATCTGCTGCAGATGCTTTACAAGATGTTGTTGTAAATCTGCAGGGAACACTCTCTTACCACCCATTATTGCCTCTAGACTGAAACCTAGATTTAAGTCACAGTGATTCCCCACTGAGACAATCTAGTGACCCAGGAAGAAGTGTGCTAGACTGCTACAGAAGTAGTAGAGTTTTCTAATATATACACCTAGACACCTAGAGAATATGTGTGATGTGTGGGAATGGTGAGTAAGGGTGTGGAGAATAGTAAACGAAACATAAACACGCATCAGTCAGATTTTACCATTATGGGCCCTCTATACGGATCCTTCATTCAAGGTTTCTGCTTGAGAAGTTAGGAGAGGTCCTAATAGTTTATTTGATGTTTGATGAAGCATGGATTGTGAGATGGTTTGCATTCCATCAAGTAGAAATAGCTGACCTACTTTGGTATACTGTGGAAGATGGCTTAGGGAAATTGGCATACTACAGTGGAGTCAGCAGGAGAAGCTCATAGATCCACAAAGAGAATGTCCTAAGGACATCCCTTTTCCCAATACAGTAAGAAACAAACTTGGGAAGAGAGTTCATAATCTCTGGAGACTCCAGGGATTGCTACTTTGTATCAGCCTGGCTTAGCAGTGTGAGCTGCCCAATTGCATTAAGAAACTCGCCTGTAAGGGGACTGACAAAGACAAAGTAGGCCTGTCTACCATAATGGACAGCAGGGTCAAAGTAGTCGTCGAAATAGCACAATTTGTATGGATCTGTGGTGTGGGCTACTTAGGCAGGATGTCCCTAGGAGGGAAGTAAGTAGGAAGTGCACTGCATATTTACTTGTCTTCTACAAGAAGAAAAAAATAAATCCCCAGAATAGAGAATCACAACCCCTTAAACAATTTCCAGATGTGAGCCAAATTACTGTCCCACAATCCCTTGAATGAAAGAGAGGCTTCATTCCTTTGAGTAAAAACCCTGCCCCCCCACTCCTACCTCGTTACCAAAGGTTTATACTGTTAGTCTTTCTCCTAGTCTTCTCATTTTCAAGACTGACAGTTCACCTGGGAAAAGGAAATAATCAGACCTTTCAGGGATTATTGGACATTGACTCTGTATTTACATTAATCTTGGAAGACTCAAAATATTTTAAGGCCCACCAGTCAGTTGGAGTGCATGAAAATCAAGTTATGAAAGGAGTCTTACCTCAGTGAGTCAAGTTGGTCACCAAACCCATCCTGAAGTGGATTTTTCAGTTCCAGACTGCATTATTAGAATAGAAATATTCAGCAACTGGCAGAATCCCCATAGTGGATCCCTGAAATGTGAAATATGTGCTACTATGGCAAGAGAAGTCATATGGGAGCCATTAGAATTGCCTCTGCCTAGGAAAATAGTAAACCAAACACAGCCATTGTTTCCTTGGAGAGAGTGCAGAGATCAGTGCTACTATTAAGAACCCGAGGAACGCAAGGCTGATGATTCCCACCACATCCCCATTTATCTATCCTATTGGACCTGTGCAAAAATCAGATGGAGTTTGGTGAATGGCAGTGGATTCTCATAAAATTATCTAGATGGTGAGTGCAATTACAGTTGTTGTTCTAGATGTGGTCTTGTTGCTTGAGAAAATTCATTCTTCTCGTGGTACCCGGTATGTAGCTGTTGAGCTGGCCAATGCTTTGTTCTCCAGTTTGCCTTCAGAGCACCACCAGAAGCAGTTTGCCATCAGTCGCAAGAGCAAAATACACTTTCACAATTCTCCCTTAAGATTATTTCAACTATCCTGGACAATGCCATAATTTTGTCCACAGGGATCTTGAGCATCTTTCCCTTCCACAAAATGCCACACTGGTCCACTTCATTGATGACAGTATGCTGATTGAACCAGGTAAGGAAAAAGTATCAATGACTGTAGGCTTACTGGTAAAATTTCTGCATGCTAATTTGTGATTAGCTGACAAAAATTCAGGTGCCTTCCACTTCAGTGGAATTTCTTAGGGTCCAGTGGTATGGAGCATGTTGAGATATCCCTACTAAAACTGAATGGTAAATAATTGCACTGGGCCCTTTCCACAACTGAAAAGGAGACACCAGGTGGACATCTTTGGATTTTCTTCATTCGTGACTATTATTCCAGCCTATATTTCAAGAGATACAAAAAGCTGCTAACATTGTGTGCATCCCAGAGTATGAGAAGGCTGTGCAGCAGTTCATGCTGCCATGCTAGCTGTTTTGCCCCTTGGGCCATATGATTCAGCTGATCCAGTGGTGCTTGAGGTGGAAATGGCTGACAGAAATGCATTTGGGGGTCTTTGATGCCCTATTGGTGAGTCACAATGCAAACCCTTAGGATTTTAGAGCATCCTCTGCAGACAACTAATTTTCTTTGGAGGAGCAGATTTGGCTGTTTCATGATATAGTGTATAATCAAGGGTCAATGGTACTGAAGGATGAAATCTAAGCTGTGCCTGGTCTTGGCACAAGGGACTCCATTTTGAATCCGGTACCTTCTTGGTTCTCAGAACTCACCTCTCATGGGCCTCCCTCACATCGGCCTCCCC
>NW_022104341.1:12121059-12122623 GCF_000313985.2 Echinops telfairi | reverse complement strand
TACCCCGGTACCTATAGATAAGATTAATGACCACTTCCCTGCATCCCTTGAAGATGTGTTTATTCCACCCATCCCGGACCTATAGATAAAATTAATGAGCACTTCCCTTTGAAGTCCCTGTGTGCAGCTGTGCCTGCCACCAGGGGATATAAAAATGCAGCCAGAAATTCCCCTCGTGCGGTTTCATTAGCTCAATACATGAGTTATTGAACCCGTCCGCAAGCTTCTCAATAAAGCCTGCTTCTAAAACTTTACCAATTGGACCTTTAATTCCGCTTCGCGCCCCAAAAACCCTTACAAGCTGTACTGAAGGAATTTGTGGAAAAAAAAAAAAACCGCCAGGAATTGATGTATTAGTAACTGAACTGTTTCAACATGTTGATGAAGCACTGGAAATACTCACTGTCTGTGCCAAGAAAGCTGGACGACAGTTACCTGGCCAAGCAACTAAAAGAGATCCATATCTGCTCCCCTTTCAAAGAAAGGTGATCCTTAATAATGTGGAAATTATCAAACAGTATGAATATCACATGGAGGTATAATTTTGAGGAAGATCATTGATTGCTACAGTACAATGACAGAGAACTGCCAGAAATTAAAATCAGTTTCAGAAGATTACATAGAACAAGAGAGATTACTGCTGAAGTGAGATAGATCTTGGTTTTCAAAACAGGGGATGCCAAAAGGTTTACTATTGTTTTAATTATTATGCAAATGCAATCAATTGTGTTTTTCATAACCAAGGATGGATAGTATTGAGAGAATGGGAATTCCAGAACACTTCCTTGTCCTCATGAGGAACCGGTACATGGACCAAGAAGTCTTTTGAACAGAAGAAAGGAATACTGCATGGTTCAACATAGGAAAGGTGTGTATTAGGGTTGTATTATTTGACCATACTTGTGCAATCTATATGCTGAACAAATAATTAGAGAAGCTGAATATATAAAGAATCATGTGCCATCACTATTGGAAGAGGCCTTATTAACAACCTGAGATATGCAGCTGACACCACCTTGCCTGTTGGAAAATGAGGAGGAATTGAAGCCCTTGCTGTTGAAAATCAAGGAATCAAGCCTTCAATATGGATTGTAACTCAATGCAAAGAAAACCCAAATCCCTATAACTGAACCAATAGGTAACATCTAGATGAATTAAGAAAAGATTGGCGTTTTCAAGTACTTAATCTTGCTGATGTCCACCAGTGCTAATGGAAGCCTGCCCAGAGGCTTCACTCCAATAACAGCATCGTGTTCAACTCCACTTTGAGGGAGCAGCTCCTCTTCAGTCACAGTCCAAGTGCTCCACTGCCCAAAGGGCATCTTCTGGCACTGTCTCAATGTTTTGCTTTCATTTATTAGGCCTCCAGGACATGACAATGTTTCAAAGTTACGCATAAGGTTTTCAGTGACTGCTTCCACCTAAGTAGGGAACCCAATCCTGCTTCCTAAACTCCACTTCATCACTTATTCCAAATTCCATTTCTGTAGTTAATAGATCTTGTGATGGCTCATAAAAATTTTTCCAAGTCTTCTATCTCACTATAGAAACAAGAAGGGAGCCA
>NW_022104341.1:12099465-12117413 GCF_000313985.2 Echinops telfairi | reverse complement strand
GGTAGTGAAGGGGAGGAAGCATTCAGGAACTAGGGGAATGATGTGTGTTTCATCGGTACTACACTGCATCTTGGTTGAATCATCTCTACCTGATACCCGTTTCTCTGGGGGAATATCCAGTTGTCTACAGATGGACTTTGAGTCTGCACTCCAAACCCCTTCATTCACTTCAATATAGTTGTTTATTTGGGATCTTTTGATATCTGATACCTGATCCCTTCAACACTGCATTATCATACGAGCTGGTGTCCTTCTTCCATGTGGGCTTATTTGCTTCCCTGCTGGATGGATGCTTGTTTAACTTCTAGCCTTTAAGACCCCAGACACTATATATTTGTATAGCCAGGAACATCACCTCTCTTCACCACATTTGCTTATGTACCCATTTTGTCTTCAGCAATCATGTCGGGAAGGTGAGTATCAAAGAGTGCCTGGTTATCATAACAAAGTATTCTCCTGTTAAGGGAGGGCTTGGGTAGAGCTCCAAAGTCCATCTGCTATCTCAATACTTAACATATAAATATATATACATTGGTCTCTGTCCCCTTCATTATAAATTAGTATATATATATATATATAGCTATACCTTATAAATAGCTTTTGCCTCCTATTTCTTTCCTCTATTTCCATTCACCTTCCTCCTATCCCACTGTCATGCTCACCTTCCATTCAGCTCTCATAATTCTCTCAGACACATTACACTTGATTAAACCCCACCAGGCATTGTATACCCTTCTTGCCATCAGTTTTATATCTCTTGTTGTTCCTGTCATGAGAAAGACTCTTGATGAGGTGGGCTGACATTGTAGCTGCAATAATAGGCTAAAGTTTAACAGCTGTGAGGATGATTCAGGACTGCGTGGGGTAGTTATGAATTAAAATTAACTCAATGGCATTTGACACTAGCATATAATGAAGACAGATGTGTAAATATGTTACTAACCATATAGTGAAATACCAATTTAAAATATCTTATTACTTTTATTTTAAAATTGTTTGGAAAGCAATGGATATTACTATATTTCAGGATTCCTCTGACGATCAGGAGAAAGCTCTAGAGTTTTGTTGCAGTGGTACTACAGGAACTTTTGTTAAAAACATTAACACATTATTAATTTTTATCTCAAACATTTTTGCCTGAGACCATCAGCCTCTCTTTTGTGTCCTTTGAGACTCTAAAGTACCACACGAAGGGAAAGAGGAGGTGGCAGCTTTCGTTTGTACCATCCTGCACAGAAATGAGCCCAGGCTCAATCTTATTTTCTGAGTGTCAGGGATTCTTTTATATGTGCACTTACCATGCACAAGATGCTATTTTCCAAGATTCTCGGAAGTTTATATAAGCAAAGACGCTCTTCAATGACTAGATTAGATGACACTGAAGTTTACAAAGGATAAAGTTTACATGACTACATTTAAATGAATTTGTGTCTTATCCTTTATCCAATTCTCAACCAATTAATTCCACCTTCAAACATAAATTAACTGGAACTTTGTTTTGGAAATTTTACAATTATGAAATACATTGTAGTGACTTTATGGCTTTAAAACTTGTGAAAATTAACTCCATTTTGGCACAGTATATTTTCTTTAAAATTGTTTCTCTTTTCAGTGTATATTTGAACTATTTAGGATTTTTTGCAATTTTTGGAGCATTACAGATTAGTTAGAAGAAACCACTCATATGTTCTAAGGTTTGATTATGTGTTCCATTTAATTAGCCAATTAATTATTAGGGGCACGATAGCTGCAAAAGGCAAGGGCAAATGCAGCATATATTATCATAGCTGCCCTTAACCTTCAAAGTCTGTTCTGGGGGCGCAGTGACACTCTGCATATGAAATAAGGATGCATTGTACATGAGAAATGTTGTGTAGCTATGTTACTGCCCTTTTTATGATTGGGGGTACATGTTATGTTTCTTGGCATTGAACTCCTCATGCTCCTCCACTATGCTAAGCGCAAGGTAAGATCATCTTCATATTGAGATTAGTGGAAGGAGAAGAAAGTCTATACTTCGAGAGTTGTACATTAATTTCAGGATTTCAATCTTTGCAAAAGGTATTTTCCCTGAGAGTGTCTCCTGATTGTGATATAAAATGCTTTTATCAAGGTGTTTCTGATAGCAGGTCTGATGGTGGCAATCATAAAACCATTTCCTCACAACTGGATCCTTAACCTTTGGTGAGTGGTTTATAGCCAGCTATAAATTGAGTTAGAAAATTATATTTTATAAGCAGCCACCAACTATTTGACTTATATTGAAATAAATATTTTATGACACAATTTATATTATTTGTCTCTTTTGAGCATCGTGATAGATAGATTGACTGAAAACTTCCTAAAAACCTAAAATTGATTTTTTTAGATAATTCCTATAGTTTGGTTACCAGACCCTGATACTTAAATGTATAGATAGAAAGGGAAAAAGAGAGAAAGAATTATAGAGGACTTGTATATTTTATACATATGTAACTGAGAAATTTCTGGTGGTGCATATGTATGTTTCTTTGGGGGATTATATGAGAGATTCCTACATCCTCTCCCAACTCAAAAAATAGAAATTAAGATAACAGTTGCCTAAGTGAAAGGTGAGTGGTTCCGTCTTACAATTTTCTTCACAGAATAAGAGGTGGCAATCTGCCTCTGCAAAGGCTCAGCGCTGGAAACTGTAGGGCCAGTTTTACTCTACCCTGCACACCATTAAAGGACTCCTGAGGCATAGAGGTTAATACAGTGCGCTATTAGCTGAAAGGTCAGCTCTCTGAAACCATCAGCCACTCCATGGGAGAAAGACAAAACTTTCTACTCCCGTAAAGAGCTACAGTCAGTCTCAGAAGCCCTCACGGGGCCAGTTCTCCTCTTTTTGGAATACAGAAATGACGTAGGGATCTCTCATGCAATCCCCAAAAGACATCTTATTGGGTTAGAACTTCATCTCTAACTTACCCAGTTTTCACTGCCCTCTTGAAGATCAAGTTGGCTTTGTGGCACTTAGATTGTTTATCAACTTGAATTTATGTGAAAGTGCAGGGTGGTGTCTAAACTATCAACCAGGTCACAGGCTGATTATGCTTCCTTCAGGTGTGGCCTTTTCTTGAGAGACAGTGAGAGCTTCTCCATTCCTCTTTTGCGCATTTGCTTTTGCCTTCTCTGTGCTGAGACTCTGTGTCTACCTGCAGGGGCAATCCTAGGTGGGCCACTGATGCTGGAGCCAACCTGGGATCTATCAGTGTCCTGTCATATTTCCAGGGACCTCGGATCCATGCGACTCTGCAGCCAGTGGCCTGTGATGTTCGTGCATCTCACTCTACGTGAGTCTGAAGAGGGTTCTGGCTAGCATGGGACCTGTGGACTCGAGCTGGACTGGTCTGGGACACCTTATTGATATAAAATTACTTTTTGATATAAAGCTCTTTATTACACTCATATGAGTGTCACTGACCTTGTTTCTCTGGACAACTCAACCTAACACATGCTGACATGGTTATTCATATAAGTCTAACTTCTAAGGCCTCATTGGGGATTTACATCCTACTTTCAAAGACAGCTACAGAATTTTATGTTACATATTATTAGATTTTAATAATTTTTTAACCAAACATACAAAAGCATGGTACACAGAATATGAACAAATAAGATGGGATGGACTCTTTTTACATAATTGTCTTGGTACCAAACATTTGTCATGTCAAAAAGGTGGGAGGAGATTTCAATTTGTAAGTAACATTACACACATAATGGACACATGAAGTACATTAATCACTGCAAATCTATTTGTAAATCAACTGTCATTCTTTATGTAGAGTTTCAGTCATAAATCTGGAGGTCCAATTTTCCTTTCATAATTATATTTAAGTATATATAAATATTTGTGCACATCCATTTATATAAGTATACAGACATGTTTACAAATATGCATTATTTTCTTGTTTGAAAACTTGAATAGTTTGTGCTTTGCAAAGTCACATGCCTACCTGGTGGGATATCAAGACCCTGGTTCTGTTCCTTGTTTTTTAAATTCTGGAAAACCCATTTCCATGAACATTTTTAGTTTTTTCTTACTTTACCAGTAGGAATTCAAGAGAAAAAAGAAATTATAAATGTTTTAAATTACTGAAAATACCAATGAATTCTCATACATTATAACTGTATAATTCTAATTTCCAAGACAAGTATTTGCAATATTAACTCAATTAATTTTCTTTGTTTGGGGTGAGACAATAGCTTCTCCCTTTCCCATCTAGATTCATTTATATGCAAGTACTTCATCTACATGTAATTATTTTCATTAAATTCTGTAGCTCAAAGGATATTTAATATACAGTATTACTCCAAGTAATCAAAAATGATAGTTCTTGAAGAAATAAACTAAAGTTTATTAGTAATTATCTTTAGGATATAATTTGATAAAACAATATAGTATAAAAATCACAAGCAAATCTTAACAGGGTTTTTAGGTAATATAGTTTCTGTTGAAAAGTTTTACCTTAAGGAGCTGCTTAAAGTGACTGTTTTGCTCTGAGAAAAGTGTTAACAGTGAATATGTCAAGATCAGTGACTTATTTTTAAGAGTGAAGTTTGGTTATTTTATTACTTTTGGCACTCTTTAAATGTAGCAATAGATTGTTGCTAATTATATCCAGGAAGTGTATTAAACCCCAAACTAATTTTAGAAACCACTGACTGAAACATCACAGTTAACAATAATCATAAGAATAGTAAACTTGAACAGACCTGTTCAAAGAAAAATTCATATACCCTGTTTCCCCCAAAATAAGACAGTGTCTTATATTAATTTTTGCTCTCAAAGATGCGCTAGGTCTTATTTTCAGGGGATGTCTTATTTTTCCATGAAGAAGAATACGGTACACATTTATTGTTGAACAGCAAAAAAAGGAAATTTACTACCTGTATACAGTATGGTAGTAGCTGTCATCACCAACCAGCATAGCCAGACAAATTGTGATCTTGTTACTACCATTATTTCCATGTACAGCAATCTATGGTACATTTACTCATTTATTCAATGACAGTCATGCCAAAATCTTCTGGAACATCATCATAACAATCCAAACCCTTATTTTCAGGGGGATGTCTTATATTTCAGTGAGAGGCAAAACTGTAAGTATGTCTTATTTTGGGGAGATGTCTTACTTTTGGGGGAACATGGTATATACTTGCTTTTATATTTAATATGGACCATTTATTCTGAGAGGAAACTGGATAGTTTTCTAACATATATGTATGTATATATATCTAAGTTGAAAACCATAGATCAATTTTAATTCCAGCTATGAAAGTAGTTAATGTAAAGAAACCATAAAACCATTAGTTAATATTTTAATATACATTAATTTATTTTGAAAAGCAACATGATAGACTTAAAAATCTTAAAGCACCATTTTATTAAATATTAATACATACAATAAAAGAAGTACATATTTAAATAATATTTTCCAAGGTTAATAACCCTATGTGTGTTAATATCAAATAAAAATAGCAAAATACATTCAGACGCTAGAAATTATGCATTTGTCTACTTATAAAGGTACCTGTTGAAACGGACTTGCTGGCAACATGGGTTAGTTTTGGAATCCTAAATCCCCAACCAAATGCACTGACAAAGAGTCTATTCCAACTCATAGAGCGCTTCAGGATGACTAGAGCCGGCCCTGTGGGTTTCCACGACTGTAACTGTGATGGAAGTAGGATGCACCCACATTCTACCACAGAGAGCCAGTGTCGCCAACTGTGACCTCGGGGTTAGCAGCCCAAGACAACCAATACAGCACACATGCTTCTAAATTAAAAAAATAAATACCAATGACCTAATAATACTAATACTTATTGTTTTTACCGACCCCAAATCCAAACTCATTAGCAGATTCCTACTCATAGAAATTCTAGGGTTTCCAAGAATGTAAATATGTATGGAAGGTGACAGCCTCCCCTTTCTTCAGGAGATCAGCTGGTGGGTTTGCTTTGCCAGCATTACAGTTTGGGCCAGTTACAAAATAAGAAATTTAAATTTCCTTAAATATAAAGAAAAAATATTCAACTTTGCCAGTTATACCAAAATCAAATAAGCAATATGTAAGTAGATATTTGTTTGGCTCTCTTCTAACAATCATCCGATCAAATCCCCTGCCATCGGGCCAATTCCAACTCACAGCGAGCCTATAGGACAGAATAGAAGCGCTCCTTTAGGTTTCTGAGGCTGGAAATCTTTATAGGAGCAGACAGCTTCACTTTCCTCCCAAGGAAATATTGTTGGGCTGCGGTCACTGACCTTCCAGTTAGTCTAATACCTAGCCCACTATACCACCAGGGGTCCTTTCCTAATGCATCATTGTTGTTAGGTGCCATCAAGTTGGATCTAGTGGCGATGTAAGCATCTCAGTGCCGGTAGAGGTCTCCATGTGGCTTCTCTGGCTCCAGGGCTCTAGCGTAGCTCCATGTGTCTTAGCTGCAATGTTTCTGGGGAGTGAGCATGTGTCCCGCCTCCAACAAGCTTTTCATTTCCTTAGCGCCTCCAAACGAAATCATCAAGCTATGACCAGATTGACAAGCTAAACTCCACTCCTTCACTCATAATTCTCAAATTGACAACAGATTACATAGCTAGCACAATCAGCAAGTGTTTTAAGCCCTCTCATTTTTAGGCAAGTTGTGTTATCTGTATATTGAAGGTTGCTAATAAGTCTAAAAGCATTAGAGAATGGTTAATTTTATAAATATAAGCTTATCTAATTTTTTATGTTATGATTTTGTTTGGTTTTTTAGATTTTGTTAGTTTGTTTTTCTCTCTATCATTTCCTGGATTGACTGTTACCATGTGATGCTTATCCTCCAAGTGGTTACACTGATGGTTTTCACTGTCCTTCCATACTGATTAGTATTGACTTTGCACACAATGAGATATTAGACAAATGGATGTTAATGACTTCTGAAGTTAGGTGATAAAATTCATCAGAACTTCCATATAGCTTTCTCTCTCTTCTCTCTGGAATATTTTGATCTTGTGTTAGCCACTGCGCTAGTTACATAATCTGTCATCAATTTGAAACTTAAGAGTAAAGGTGTGGAGTTTAGCCTGTCAATCAGGTCTCAGCTTGATGACCTCATTTGGAGGTGCTAAGGAGATAAATAGATCGCTGGAATTTGGACTCAGGCTCACTCCCTGTGAAACATTCCTCCTGACAAGATACATGGGGCTATGCTATAGCCCTGGAGCCAAAGGAACCATGTGGAGATGTTTCTACTGTCACTGGAGCCACAATACTTTCCACTCACTGGCCTGTGATCTTTCTGCATTCAGTGTCACTGCATGCATTGCATGAGTCTGAAAGGAATTTACAGACTGGTATCAGACTTATGAGCTAATATAGAACTTATGGACTTGATCTGGACTGGGCTGGGATGTTTTCTTAATATACAATTGCTCTTTAATATACAGTTCTCTCTTACAACATGAGTCTTCCTAGATTTGATTCTCTAGTCTACCCAGACTAACATAGCCAACCACCAGAATTAAGAATATTCCAGCAGCCCTCCATGAGATGTTGAGGTGGGGAGAAACTGAATCTTCTTTCTAACATCCATCTCTAACTTTTTGATGTGTCATATTGCATGAAAATCTTTCAAATCCAATTAAACCTTCATAGGATTGCAGCTTAACTTGATATTGTTATTGCCATTCCTACATAGCCCTGATTCAATACTTCAAGTCATTACCAGATTCTTGACACTACAGATATTTATATAGATAACAAATGCAGGCAATCCTTATTCTGCTGTTCAAATGATCACAAATTTCAGTTATGGTGGTTTGGTTAAATAACTAGCACTGTTCAAATGACTTGCATGATTCAAAGAAAATAAGAATGGAGTTATAAAAGCAATAGCTTACAATAGGAATGTTGACACCACTGCCATTAGAAAATGGTTATGTTTGATGTCAGTAAAATCTACAAACATGATATTTTATGATATTAGGAACAAAAGAATAAAGGTTCAAATTATGCAAACATAAAAAGGAGTATGAAAATTTGTCCACAGATAAATATCCTTATAAGACAGGTAGAAAGCCAGCCCTATGCAGATTACTCTTGTTAAGTTTCTTTTTTCTTAATACACAAATGGTACATAATTTGTATAGTTGCTTATGTGGTATATAATTCATATATCATACAATGCAGTAGTTCACTCAAATAAAGAATAGTTGTACTATCATCACTACAGTCAATTTTTTCATTCTTGTACTCCTTGTTAAGCCTCCTTTTCCTTCCAACCTTCACTGTCATGCCCCGCTGTAATTATTAATCCAGTTACTCTCCCTATAGATTTACCTTTTCTGGATTTCATATACAGAGAATCTTACAAAACAAAACCAAGCAAAAAGGGAAGCAAACAAAAACTAAATAGTGACGAAAAGAAACAAAGGGGAAAACGAAAGCCTCAACTGAAGAGAGAAGAAAACCCATGTAATAAGAACTAATAATCCTTAGATTATGGATACAATTAAGTGTGAGTCCCAAATCTATTCATATATCTATGGTTTATATATGTCTGTCTGATTTAGGGATATCATTAACATTTTATTATAGAAAACATTATAAATTATCCCTGAGGGTTATAACATAATTCTATTGATAGTATCATTAATTTAGCTAAATTTATACATTTAAGACACTATTAAGAAAAGGAAATTATTGAGTAGAGGCCAGCTTTTTTGACTGAAATATAATTGTTTACTTGTCAAAATTGAAAGATTAAAAAACTGGTCATTATTTACACGAACAATGAGGGTTGGGGATTGGGCAAAACTCTCAATAGTGCTCATTCACAAAGGCAGAAGTATGTCTGCCAGACTAATTAATACATGCCATACAACTGAAAAGAGAGCATTAAATAGTAAATATATGGTGTTCCTGGGACACCATTCATTGGGAACTTTCAAAGCAAGAGATTCAAATCAAAGTTCACCAACCTCCAATTCCATAACCTTAGAATGGAAGTTAACTGTTTTCTTCATTTCAGCCTCAAGTCCAAGGGAGTATTTCAGTCCCTTAATCTGCTACAGGTGAGTTCAAGGTAAAGTGAAGTCCCTTTAGTGATGTTTTCTGGTGTGGCCTGTGAAGGGTATTGTGCACCTTAAAAGAACAGAATCTAAAGTCCCAATTGTCTATAGCATGCAGCATGGACCACCAAGGTCTGGAATAGAAACTAGGTCAATTGGGAACATAATCTCAGCATATTTTCCCTTTGGGCTCTATGTAAGTAAGTTCTTAAGTGTTTCCCATGCCCCCACCTCCACCCCACAATGGCAGGTGGCTGCACTTTGCCCACCAACAGAAGTGTAATCATTTTCTCTGAGATAGTCTTGACTTGAATTTTCAGGAATGTTTGCTAATCACTCTTGTAGGATTGTCTATTGATTTGGGGTGACCTTAGGACAATGCTGTATGGCAGTAATTGATCGGTCTTCTCCCTCTTGGTGCATCTTGAGAAACTGACCTTAGCTGAGATGGGGCTCCCCTGGAAGACCGTATTAGAAGATTGCTTGACATGAGATCAGAATTCTTGTCCTTTGTGATTGATAAACTTCACTCAACATAGTGTTTCTAGGTCTATTCATGCCATGTGCCAGTTTCATGGTTTCAACATTGTTTTTAAGGGATGCATAGCATTCCATTGTGTATATGTAGCCGAGTTTCTTAACCAATTTTTCTACTGATGGACACTTGGCCTGATTCCAGCCTTTTGCTACTATGAACTATGCTGTAAAGAACATGGGAAAGCATACCTCTGTTCTTGTTCTGTCTCTTACTTCTCTGGAGCCCAGCTTAGATATGGCTGGGTCATGTGGTTTTTCTATTCCCACTTGTTTTAAGTAGAGTCATATCGCTTTCCATGATGGTTATACATGTTTGTAAATTTCTTTTCATGATTAAATTTTATTTATATTTTAAAGTGGAGTAATACTATACAATGATAGACAGATAGATAGCTCCTACTCCTTGTGCTGTTATGCACAGCAAGATAAAATTACTCCTGACCTTGCCTCATTCTCATGATTATTGGTGTACACATTTCTGCCAGTGTGTCTATTTTTCCAATGCATCTCATCAAGGATCCTGCTTGCCTTTACTCACCATCTACTTCACCAAACACAAGGTCTTCCATAACAATTGATCTTCCTAAGGACATATCCATAGGAAGGGATTTGAACAATATTTTGTTGTGACTACATTGACCAACTTTCAGAAGCAATTCACCAGGTCTTTCCAGGTAATATGAGTGTGGAAGCTCTGATAAAACCAATCCACTCTTGGTGACCCTACTTTTATTAGAAATTCTGATGTGATGCTTCCAGCATTACAACAACTTAATACAAAAAACAATATAATATGATTAATGGACAGATGAATAGTGGAAATCTCAAATTACAATGTACTAAATAACTTTTTGCTTTACTTTCCATAAGTGTTAATAAACAATATTAAGAGAAACAATTTTAGTGTTATGACAAAAATATTTAATGGTCAACTAAAATTTGTAATGATCCTCATTGACTGTTTATATCATTCTACTTAGTTTCTGCCTACACAATAGGTATGGAACTTGGCCTTTATATTTTGGATGTGTGTCACTTACTGTATGTTGTTTTTTTCTAGGATTTTATTTACTCTTCAAATTTATTGACATAGTGTTCTTCATAATGTCTATTTTATTATGTCAAAAATTTATGAGACTTTAAAAATACTTTCTGTGTAAGATTGATGATGACAATTTGTACCTTCTTTATCTTAACCTAAGTTGTTAAAATCTATCATTTTACTCATTTTTACAAGGAACCAGATTTTGTCTTTGATAGTTCTACCAACTATATGTTTAATTTTATTTTAATAATTTTTCTTAATATATAATGTTTCCTCCATTCAATAATTTTGCCTTATCATGTCATTATTCTCTTTTTAAAAAATAATAGAACATTAGGTCATTGATTTTAAAGCCTTCCTTCATAGATTAAAAAAGAAAATCACAAACAAGCCAATATATCATAATACAGATTTCAGAATTTCCTATTTTATTTCAAAATATATTTAAATTTTATTAAAATTACTTTTGAAGTGTGTGCTATTCATATCCACTGATTTTTAAATATATGTATGGTTATTGTTATATGCATTGTTTATTCTAACTCATAGTATCCCTTTATGACATATTAACTTCATATTTTGATAATCATGTTATGATAATTAATACCATCAATTAATATGCACGGACCTTTATTCCTGAAATTAAGACATCAGATATGGGGTCTGTTCAGCCTCTACTCCTAGAGGTCTTCTATGGGTACAGTCAGCTCTGTGAGCTTCTGAGATTCTAACCATTTACATTAGTAGAGAGCCCTGTCTTTCTCCCGTGGAGTAGCTTGTGCTTTTGAATTTCAGACTCTGTGAACTGCACCCCAATATGTAGCTAATGTTGCTAAGAGTCTATAGATGCAGTGGCAGTGAGATCTTGTTTTGTTTATTTTATAGCTTCTACTGAAAGATTAATTGGAAAGTAAAGCCACCTTGAGTGCTCAGGTTATTTTCAGAATCCGTAGATAAAGAACCAACCTAAAAATTTATCCCACATATACACATTGTTCTTTTAATGACTGTAAGATAGTTTTTTCTTCTGGGTTGCACCACTTTTTCACTGAGCATGTAAGTTTGGCCATCCTTGTTCAAGAACTGAAGCCCAACTTTGATTAATATCAATCACAGATTACATTATGATCTTCCAGAGAAATGCATACATATATACAGGCATACATACATATATCCACATGGACACATTGAATATATGAATACTCGTATAATATATATCCTGGGGATAACTCTAACATCATCCAGAGTGAATGCAAAATGGACATCCTCAAATTTCAGATATCGAAGTTTTGGTATTACCGTATTAAAAAATTATAACCCTCAATAACAAATTTATGGAATAAAATAGTAAAATCATGATAGTTGGCAGAGAATTGGAAATGATGAAATATTGAAAATGAAAAATTTAGATGAATTAGTTAAAATTCAGATTAAATAAAAATAACTGAAATCTTAACATCAACACTGGGCTTAGTAGTAAAATTCATTTATATTTTGAAGTAAAATAAGTGAGTGGTGTGGATTTAATAGCAAAGTAGTTGAAGAGAACAATAAATTGCTACAACATGCAAGAAGCACTGTGTCAAAGGGACACTGGGGTAGTTGGTTATGTCGACTAGACAGTCCAATGAGGGACGAATTTCCACTTATCAACTAAGTGGTAGCTTGGTGACACCACCAGAGGGTGGGACCTTTTGTAAGCAAGAGGAACAGAGATGATCCTTCCTTCTTCCACTTTATCTTCCTCTCCTCTGGGCCTTCACTGTGAATCTGTGGCTGCCTCCCCAGGCGGCCCTTGTGGGCTGCGCAAACCTGAGAGTTGTCAGTGTCCTGTCATGCGTCCACAGACCTTGGATCCCTGTGACTCTACGCTCATCAACTGGTGATCTCTCTGTTTCCCTCTTCACCTTTCAGCTGAGTCACTGACCTCCCGTGGGGTATGTGAGTCTGACAGACCGGGCTAGGGACCCGGCTAGCAGCAGACCTATGGACTTGAGTGGGACTGGGCTAGAGTGCCTTCTTATTGTAAAGTTGCTTCTTCATATAAAATTCTTTTCTGTGCACAGATGAGTGTGACTGGTTTGCTACTCTGGACAACCTAGCCTAACAAAGACACATACTTTTATGCCTTTGTATTTGGAGGTAATGAATTTCACTTAAAACTGTGCTTTGCTAACAAAAGAAGTAAGGACAATTACTGGCATTGGTTTGTGCACAGAGAATGATGGCACTCGCTTTGGGGCAAGACCACTGTTTGCTCTATCTTTCAGGAACTTCTGGCTACACCTTCACTTTTCGCGGGACCAGCAGAGCATGCAGTAGGCCCTAAACGAAGAAAGAGTCACCCAGAAAACTGAAAGAAAAGCCTTCACCTCCAGGTGAACCCATGCACAATAGGAAAAAAATGTCACCCTTTCCTATTTTCTAACCTGTAATAAGACCCATACTATAGGATTTTCTCTGGCTAACTTCCAGGAATTCATTGTCAGGCCTTTCTTCATAATCTGCCTTAATATGGAAGCATCACTGAACTCTATTCAACATCTTAGCAACATATAAATCTCTAAGTATAGACAAATGAGGTGCATTTGCCAGAATTCAACTGGATTACCCCACTTGGAACATAAGGATTCTCCCACTTACCCACCAACACTCCAAAGTTTGGAAATAACAGATGGTGTGGTGATTATGCATGGGACCGATAACCACAGGTCTGCAGTTCAAAGCCACCAGCAGCTCTGAGGGAGAAAGATGGCTTTCTACTCCTGTAAAAAGCTGCAGTTGGAGAAACTCACACCTGCAATTTTACCCTGCCCTAAAGGATTGCTGGGAGGTGGCCTTGACTCAATGGCAGTAAGGATTTTATTTTATTTTTTTAGAATAACTATAAAGAGTTTGGAAAATACATATACTCTCCCCAAAATCCCTCTTATTATTTTTGCTGAAATTATGCTTAGTTAATGATCCTCAGAATAATTTACACAGTATTCCCAAACAAATATATATTGTTTCCTTTTCCATAGGAAATAGAAGAGGAAACAACCTGCTGTAAAACAACAGGAAAATGAGAATCACTGGCCAGCCATACACTTTATACCTTTAATGCCATTTTGTGCAAAGATTGTATAATGAAGAATCACATTAACATCATTCACACTAAGTGCTAGGGAGTTAAAGAAAAAAATCCATGTCCACATGAACCATCCAGAGAAGCATCAGTGATCCAAAACAAGTTTCCGTGCCTTCTTCTTCCTAAAAAAAACCAAGAAGAATCCTCATGCACACAATAAAACTATGTAGAAATACAGAGATTTTCCTACCAGGGTCTTATTTTCTAGGTATCTCAGCTTTAAAACATTCAAAGCCAGTTTCATCTGAGAAAAAAGGGAAAATTAAGCAGGAGAAGATAAAAGATTCAAAGAAGTGGATGTCATATAAGTATTCACATATACACTTGTGTATTCAGTGCAAAAAAATCATATTTTATTAAAGAATGTTGGATTTTTATCTTCTTTATACTACAGTGTGATTTAAATTATTCTTTTAGTCTGATATCATAAGATACATTGCGAGTCCCAAAGCTTTGACATCTGTGCTCTTTGCAAACCTTTGCCCAATGTTTTTATTAACTCAATTTAATGGAACTTTTTTTATGGTGACCTTAAGAATTTAATAACTCCTCAATGCAAGGACAATACCACCTGCAGGCTCCACTGGGATTAAACCATGGTGGTTCAATATGCCTGTTGGAACACATTAAAGGAAGGAGAGGTGGGGGGACAGTTACACCAATCAGTCACTTCCCTTGAACTGACTAGGGCTGCTTCTGGGTCTGATGGTCGATCCCAGACCTGTGGAGGGGATTTCTGTGGGTGCTGAGTTATTATGCAGCTCCTTAATAATATTAATCTCATGTTGAGCAGGTCAGATATGTAGTAATCTTCAATTCCAAAGTGTCTTTCCTCTGACAGTCACTCTGCATATCTTATAGATAAGATCAATATGTTATTAGTCAACAACCTGATGCTAGTCCATGAATTAATCCCTTTCTGTCAACCTAGCAGTTTCTAGTCTTCTGTAACTCATTCTCTCAATATGGATGGGACCTGGCTTAATCCAATTAAGATAAAATTAACTTTTTCCCCCTTGTGGTACTCCCCATCTATGCTAATTCAGATCTCTGAAGACAGCTGCTCCGAGCAAATCATTTTACGCTTGACCTTTCACGTGCAAGCTGAATGTGGTGCAGATGTATTCACGGGAAGTCAGTGAGTGGACTGGCCTTTCTATTTTCCCTCCCTGTCCTTTTCTCCCACTGCAGAAAAAACTCACCTGAATGCGGAAGATTGCTAAATGACAGTGATATATTTATTTGAGTTGCAAAAAGGATTCTGCCACTGTAGCTTTGTGTTTAGTATATTGAGTTATACTGTCTTTTTGAACGGTAAATTAATAATAATTGGTGACAGCACCAGGGGTGATAGCATAGATTTGACAACCAAAGAATGTTAACAGTATATAATATGCAAAAAGAATCGTTTCTACTCTTGGTACTTACGTGATACAATGACAAAACTTGTTAAGGGAAACAAGCAATGATTAGAAAGATTATTTCTCTTTATGTCAAGGCAGTATAAAATGAGGCTTCCTTGATCTGTTGGCTGAAGTAAGACTATATTAGGATGATAGAGCAGGTTCTATTTCTAAGATCCTATCAATCTCCGCTTTGAGGCTCGGTGACTATCGTGATTTAAAGACTGTTGATCTAGTAATCCCTCGCTGATATTCCAAAGGAGTTTGTCCCCTGAGCAAAATTGTTTCTATTTTATGTCCTTTCCATTCCTCTTCTAGTTCACCCTCACCCACTCACTTCCTGTGGTCCTCTAAGGCATTTACGAAAATCTTGCTTTTCCTCAAGAATTCAAAGCTGTTCTGAGAAAAAGATAAATGACAAGTCATTTCCACTTCTGAGTGAATTTTAAGAAATATATTGTGTCCACTCAGCTCTACGAGAATAAAATTACTTGACCTTGCCACAGAGAAGTAAACTGTTGAGAAGGAAGCTGTGAAAATATTTTCCACTTTAGAAAATCTCACTTACTGGTGCTTGTTTACACCACCAAGTTAATGTTGCAAGGAATAAACATAAGAAGAAAAGGTTCTATGAGTAAGGAACAAAAAATGTTCAGGAACAGCTCGGGGGAACTGCTAATTTCTTTAAATGTTTTCACTTAGTTGCATAATGCTATATAACCTATATGTTTATTTTAAAGAATTTTAATTTAAAATGAACTTCTATATAGCCGCCATCAAAGCTTAAGTAATACAACGAGGGTGACTATGTAAAGTTACTTATATAAACCTTTCAAATCACAAATGCCTCTGATTTTATGTTAATGGGCATTGTGTGTTTTAATTAGGTCTAGTTCTTTGTTTAATCTTCAAACTGATAACAGTTTTGAAGTTGAATTATTCAATCTTTGTTTTGATCTGTTGTTGTCGTTGGATGCAGTTGAGTTGCTTCCGACTCACAGCCACTTTGTGCACAACACAATGAAACATCGCTCGGTGCTGCACTCTTCTCACAATCGTTGTTCTGTGTGAGCCCATTGTTGCAGCCACGGTGTCAACCCTTCTCCTTGATACCCTTCTGCTTCTTCTCCCCCTTCGACTTTACTAAGCACAATGTCCTTTTAAGGGGACTGGTCTTTTCTAATAACAGGTCCAAAGCACATGAAACAAAGTGTAGCCATCCTCTCTTACAAGGAGTATTTTGGTGTATTGCTTCCAAGATAGATTTCTTTTTTTCTTTCTGGCCATTCAGGTACTTCAAATATTCCTTGTCACCACCTTAATTAGAATGCATCATTTCTTCTTAAATCTTCCTAATTCATTATGAAACTTTCAGATTCATTGAGGCAATTGGGAATTCCATGGATATGTCAAGTGAATCTCCGTCTACAAAGCGACATCCTTGCTCTTCAACACGTTAAAGAGGTCTTGTGCAGCAAATTCATCCAATACAATACGTTGAGTTTTGACTGTTGAGTCCATGAAGATTGACTGTGGATCTAAGCAAAACAAAATCCTTTACAACTTTAATCTTTTCTCTGTTTATCACAACATTGTCTATTGGTCCATTTGTAAGGATTTTTGTTTTCTTCACATTGAATTATGAGCCGTACCGAAGGCTGCAGTCCTTGATCTTTGTCAGCAAGGGCTTCAAATCTCCCTTGCTTTCAATAAACAATGCTGTGTCATCTGCATATCATACCATTTTTCATAAATCATCCTCCAATTATAATGTCACGTTCTTCTTAATACAGTACATTTTCTCAGGATACAGATGGAATAAGTATGGTGAAAAGGATACAATCATGAAGTACACCATTCCTAATTTTATAAAATATCCCCGCTTGTTTTGTTTGTTCAACTTCTTCTCCTTCTTCTTCTTCAGTTTTTTTGATCCAGAATACATTTAATGCAACAAACTGAGGGACTGTTCAGTATGAAACTAATAGGACCTCAGGATTGGAGGAAGATTAATCAATAACTTTAATATGCAAATGACAACCTTGCTTGCAGAAAATGGAGAGTATTTAAAACACTTACTGATGAAGGTCAAAGACTACAGCCTTCAGTATGATTACACTGAAAAATAAAGAAAATAGAAATTCTTGCAGTAGGACCTATAAGCAACATTATTATGAATGGAGAACAAAAATAGAAGTTGTCAAAAACTTTATGATTTGAGCCACATTCAACACTCATGGAAGCAGCCAAGAAATCAGAGGATGTATTACATACTACAAAATCTTCAAAATCTTAAAAAGCAAGTATTTTGAAGGCTAAAATGCTCCAGACCAAAGCCATAGTATTTTTATTACCTTAAAATATTGAACAATAAATTAAAAGACTGGAAAATGATTGATCCATTTGAATTGTGGTATTGTCAAATAATATTGAATAGCCTATGAATTGCCAGAGGAAGAAACAATTCTTTCTTAGAAGAAATGCAGTCAGAATGCTCCTTAGATGCCACGCTGACAAGACTTCATCTCAACTATTTTGGATATGTTATCAGGAGGGACAATCGCTGGAGAAGAAAGTTCTATTTGTTAAAATAGAAGGTCAATGAAATAGATAAAGATCTTCAGCTGAAGACAAAGCGGGTGAATAAGCAAATGTGGTGAAAAAAGCTGATGGTGCCCAGCTATCAAAAGATATAGCGTCTGGGGTCTTAAAAGCTTGAAGGTAAACAAGCGGCCATCTAGCTCAGAAGCA
>NW_022104341.1:12091139-12098022 GCF_000313985.2 Echinops telfairi | reverse complement strand
GTCAGGGGAGGTCAAGGGAGATCAAATGTAAGATATTACATTTTAACCTAACTGCATCAGCCATAATTGACTTTACAATGCTCTCTGTCTGAAAGCAAGGCTGTTCAAATTCCTGGCTTATGGTCAGAGGGGACTAGCCAATGTTTAATCCATGTGAGAAGCCTGCACATGGTTTTTGGGCATAAACTGCCATCCACCACCTTCTGAAAACCAAGTGCTCTTAATTTGAGCTCTGATACTGTTACCTCCTTTGGATTTGTATTTTATTTTTGACAATCCTTGGATCACACAGGATGTTGGGCTTGTTCCATGTGGACTTAGTTGACATCTCAGATGGCTGCTTGTTTGAAAAGGCTTTTAGGTCTCACATTGTTGTTAAAAAGAGAGATCAACCTTATCAATGTATTAATAATTAAAGCCTTTATTAAACAACTCGATCAAGGGTAGGCTAAATCCTGGAAAGCTCTAGATAATGAACAAATGAATTCCAAACTTTGTATAGTTCAAAATAGGGGGCTGGCTCAAGGGGAGGAATATTCTATATTCTTATCAGGTTGGCAGGGTAACGGGTTGGGGGCAACAGCACAGCTGCAGGTGCTAATTCAAGGTCTTACAAGATAGTGTACATTTTTTGCTAGTTGGGCAGGTAGGGTTTGGAAACATATCAGGAAGTGTCAAGATCTTGTTGAGAGAGCGAGAAGAGGGAAGAAGAGAGGGGAGCTAATTGATAGCAGGAGTTAAAAACAGTTTGAAACTAGATGGGATTTATCATGTTAAGCTAGGTTACTGCAATATTGTATACCTCAAATTAATAGCTATATTTTAAGTAAAATGAAACAATCACTTCATAATTGTTTCTGATAAATGGCAGAATTTGAGCAATTGTGTGTCATCAGCATACGCCTTCTTCTGGCTAATGTTCACTGTTCTTTGTTTTCTTGCATGCTTTGTAATTTTAGAGCTTTTATACTGTGGAACATATGTTTCTAAAGTTTTGCTCCTTCAGAAATAATTAAATTATTTTGATGCGTAAGCGAGCAACAACTAAGGCTGCTATAAACATATACTTTGAAATGTTTTTGTTGGTTTGTTCATATCATGAATTTCCAGTTCAAATGGGAGGTGTCCTAAGTTGTGATCTTCAGCAAAGATTTCACCCTCTACCAAAATAAGATTAAGATAGAAATGTTTCTTCTTATTTCTTTTCGTGTAGCACATACATATGTATTTCATCTTTGTAAGGACACTGTAAACTGTAAAGTTTCCCATTATATATTCAGTCAAGCTTGCACGTCCCTGACATTACTCCTTCCCTCTTAAATCCTACAAATCCTCAAAGGCTGTATTTAGTGGAAGTTACATTTGATCTCCAGTAGGAAGTTGCATTTGATCCCTGGGCCCATGGGTGCCTGGAGCCTTGGTGTGGCCCTTGAGCATACCTGAAAGATTAGCGTAGTCCAGTTCAGGTTTTGATATGGGAAAAAGTATCTTCCAGAGGCTTGTTAACATTATTTTTAGAAAATGAACAGATAGCAGATATGTATCCCATTACTGTGCATTTTGTTTTTTGTTTTCCTGGTTTCTGCTCTTGAACACAATGATGCAGACTTGTTTGAGCTTTGTAAACAGATAGGCATAACAAACCCTCTTTCTTGGATGACATCTGAGGGGTCTTGTGACCAAGAAATCACAAGCATAAGTGATGTTCACAATCTGAAGACAGCATGCAAGTTTTACAACTGAGGAAGAATTCTGGGAGTTGTGTTTGTAAGAATCGGGCCTATGTGTTGGTTACCGGTGCTCTCTTACTCCAGTTGTACTATGTAGTTTACTTTTATTAAAGCCTTACACGAGTATACCCTGTGGAGTATAGTGGGCCCCTTCAATGACCTGACCTCATGTAATTGCTGCACAACCCTTTGTCACAAACCCTGGAGACAAAAGGCCCCTTCAGAAGATGCTTGCTTCCTCTTCCCTTCTTGGGGCTCCTGCTTTCTGCTTTTTGACCTGCTTAGAATTTTTTTAGATTTTGCTGGATAAGCTTTCCAATAAAAAAAGTATTTTATAGAAGACTACAGATGAAAGGCTATTTAGGCTGTCTAATAGAGCACCCTAAATTAAGTACTTGGCTCCTATCTGAAAGATCAGCAATTCAAACTCAGCAGTCTCTCCATGGGAGAAGGATGAAAAGTCTGCTTGTGTAAATATTACAGCTCTGGCTCCTCCTCTACAGGGAAGCTTTGCCTCGTCTATTGAATCACTAGAAGTTGGAACGAATCCAGCAGCAATATTTTTTGTTTGCCTTTTAAAAAATGTCATGTGGTCTGTGAAAATTAAAATAGAAATTTATGTAGAAACAGTAGCTAAAGAATATATGATTTTGCTATCATGAGGTCTTACGTATTATTTTTACTGAAATAAGTTTACGAATGATTTCCTTGCATAACTTGCCCTGCCACTGTCATCGCTACCAAAGCATAAGCAGACATGCAGACCCATAGACTTCTACTTTGGATGAAATATGTACAAAACTGCCTAAAACATGTTTAAAAGAAATAAATTATATTTATATTTTGGTGACACTGAGAATTCCTACTATTTCCAAAATGTTCCATTTATCTTTTTCTCTTATTGCCAGGTAACCCAAATACGCTTTATTTTTTAGCATAGAGCACATACAAATAAATAACCATCGCGAGAGTTTCGTTATCCCTGCTCTTCACTTTTATTTCAATGAATGGCTATATCACCTTTCTTACTGATAATAGATTTTAATGAGAAGAGTCTGAGCTAATTGGAATTCTTAAAAAGTCAATATATGTATCAGTTCAGAAAGAGATAAACTAGCAGGGTTTCTAATTTGTTCTGCCCTTTCAGTCATGGGTAAAAAAGTAACATCTGAATGTATCCAAATTTGTCAAATTTGGCTATACTAGGATGATAAGGCAGATGGTAACAAAATGTGTGAGTTGAATCTCTCCTAGAAATGGAATCCCCCTATGGAAAACAATGGCAGATTAGGCATTGTATCCCAACCAAATTTTTGTTGGAAGTGCTGGCAATAACCCAGTCTCCTGCGTCAGTTTCCTAAAAGGGCTCGCTAACCTCTCTTGAGTCTCCTGTTCTAGACATTTGAACTATAATTATTTCAGTTAGAGTTATTGTTCTGGGACATCTGCATTTTACAATTTAGATTCTATTCTGATACTGTTGCTATAAAAAATGGTTCGGAGCCAGTGTCTAACCCCCTCTGGTTTCACATGGGAGGAAGAGAATCAAACTCCAAATCAGATTCAGATGAGGCAGAAGTCAGATATGCCTACACCCTCTTTGTACTTTGTCAATTTTGACACCAACTGTCCCTACCATAGAACTCTCTGCTCCTAAAATAGTCTTGCAATAGTCACCCAAAACTCCCAGACAATACTCACAGTTATGGGCTCTATGGGGAAAGTTAACAGGTTATAATTTAGAATCAGAAATTCTCAAGGCACAAAAATCCATTTTGGATAGTTTCTTCCCAACTATACTCACAGGCAGGCACTACTCTGGCCTTTGGCTTCTCAGACAGGAAGCACCTTGGCCTCTATTCTGCTCTGACAATGTTGCAAAGTCATTTAAAACTGCTCATAAAAGGCCAAAGGGCACTCTGAACCACCGTTAAGTCTCAGCTTGAAAGCACTCAGGAGGAGTGCTTAAACTCTATGGGACACCCAACATAGCTCCGCTATTTAAGGTGCTAGAGGCACCCTATTATGCAAGTGAGCCTTCTGTCTGGAGCACTCACACATCTTTCCTTTATCCATGGGCCTGCAAGCCCGCAACTGTCTCCTACAGTGGTTCTTGCTTTTATTATTGCTAATCCTCTGATACTACTCTGGTTACACAGCTTGTCTCTCCTGGACCTAGGTGATTCATCATGCAGGGGTTTTCCGTGTGCAAAAGATGCGCTCCACTCCTGGCTTTTGCTTTTTGAGGCAGTGCGAGCCCCCTGCCCCACCATCCTGCTTCTGTTTAGCTGACTCCAACCCAGCAAGCTGCAAAATTGAGCAACCCTCTTATGAGAATTCCAACAACTTACAACTAAATCACCTAATTGATCAGCATCTCTCCCCTTCTCTTACAGATCAATCATGGGAAAAAAATCACTTGGTAGGATTACAAAGACTATGGCTAGAACAACATATTAAATAATCCACTGCATCATAATCGCATAGGCCATGACTGAATCAGTTTGAATTGATTCAGATCATGGGAAGTAAGGAGGATCCGTGGCACCCTAGGCAAAGTTGATCACCTGTGTAAAGTTCTGGCCTAACTTTCCATATATCTATCCTTCAAGAAGAGTTACACCGCACATTTTCATATGATTTCCTTGCCCAGGTGTGTATACTTGGCAAAGACAAAAGGAGTTTGCGTGTCATTGCCTATGCTTATGATACCCGCTTGCTTCCTTTTGATTAGCACCTGTTCCTTCTTTGAATAGCAGGTAACGTAGCCTCAGTGGGTGTCCAGCAACTGAACTACTGTGATGATCCAGCCTTAAAAAAAAAGATTTTCAGCTTCTAAGATTTTTAAGTTTAGGAGATTTTAGTTAATTTCACTTGTAAAAAATCTTTGATTAACTGCTTCACCTGAAAAAGTGATGAAAGACAATTTCACACAGAAAAAGAGGCTAGAGAACCAAACAAGGAGATAACTGGAGATAGACTGTTTACAAGTCTACTCTGCTGGCTCTAATAATTTAAATATTTGAGTAGATCTCTGAGAGGGTAGAAGAAGGTACATCTCCTAATAGCATTTTCCCTCTGGTTTTATGCCCTTATTAACAGAAAAGGCTATTTTCTTTCTTAACAAATATTTATGTGAAATAAATAATAGAAATGAAAATATATCAAAACTAGAAGTAAAATAGTTAATGTTTTTAAATTATATTATGAATGAATAATTCTGCAAAATATTTGCAGAATTTGGAAAGCAGCAAATAATAATTTTATTTCAAAGAGAAAATAATTGGCATACTGGTGCTTTTCCCGCTTACATTTAATGTTGAAAGGGAAATGTACCTCATCATTGAGGGTTCACAATGTATAGCCCATTCTTAAACTATCCACATACAAATGTCAGTAGTCATAAGAATGGATATTAGCTCATCTGTAAAGAGTTACAACCTCAAAAGTCCATGAAGAGCATTTCTACTCTGTCCTACAGGGTTGCTATGAGTTGGAATCTACTTGATGGAAATAATTTCTTTCAGTCTTGATATCTAACTGATCTGACTAATTTTCTTTTCATGTCCTTAGTCTGAACTGATAATGTTTTATAATAATTATTTTTCCATCAATCACATACAATTTTCCCTAAGTGATTCTTAAATTATTCATCATCTTCCACAGTTTAATTTATACAAGACCCTAAACATGAGGCACATCTTTAAATCTGTGTATGGAACCTAGCCCTTACTGTAGTGATTTGCTATTGCTAGTGAATAAGTGAATGAAAACATCTGTCCTTATGCATGAATAAATTATTTTTAAAAATTCTCCTGAGATGCTATTTTTTTTGGAGAGAAGGGAAATACATATTTTATTCTTCAATGTATTTTCAACCCACCTATTGCAATTCTATATTTCAATGAAGTATGCAGGTTTGGAAGCAATATATTCAAAATTTCCATCTACTAACTTTGAAATGACAACTGAAGCCTAAAATTTTTAACTGCAAAATGCAACCAATGGTCATATCTAAATCACAGATTACTGGTGGAGATATAGTTTGAGTGAAGCAATTAATGAAAGTTGTTTATACAAATTAAAGCTTAAAACCTTATCAAAATGTTCTACTTTGTAACCAAGGGGTCACTATGATTTGACACTTAACTTGAAATTATGTAATAACACCAACAATAAATTACATGTATTTACAATTTAAAAAAAAACTTAGTTTAATGTATATTAATATAAAGGAGTATTTCTGTTTTTTTAAAAAAAACAAAAACAAAAATCAGAAACTTAAAAATTTGTGACGTATATGCAATATTTTTCACCAAAAAGACAAATAGAGTACTGACACATGCTGCAACATGGTTAACCTTTAAAACATCGTGCCAAGGCAAGTAAGTTAGCTACAAATGGACAAATATGTATGCCCCTGCTTCTGGACTGTCTAAAGCAGATGAGTAGATAGAAATGGAAGTTGATTGATGGTCACTAGAGTGGGGAAAAATGAGGAGGAGTGGGAGACTTCTTGCCTAAGAGACAGGGAGTTTTTGTTCATGGTGATGGAGAAATTTAAAATTAAAATTGTAGATGGTTGTACAACATTATGAATATAAGGTCACTGAATTTTACATGTGAAGAATATTGAAATGGAATTTTTTGTTACATATATTTATTACAATAAAAACATTACTATAATAAATCTATACATTTTTGGAAAAAAGAAATTTACTGTGATATTAGAGAATTCAGAAAAGCTCCTGAAAATCTAAGAAAATGATAAATTTCCATATTTAGCAAAAGTATCTAATTCATTATTTATTCAAATTAATAAGTATTGAGGGAAAATAATCTTTAATGCTATCACTAAGGAATATAGAGCCTGGTGACGATATGTGAAATAGACATAAAGCTTAGGTTCATGAAATAAGCATTAAGTATATCTCTTTTATTTTATTGTTAGAGTACTTAAATAAACATAGAATCTTACCTAAATTTTCTTTTCAAATGTCATCCTCCAAGGTAGGACTAAAGCTGTCAATAAGGAATATCTCTCTCCTGTAATGTATCTGTGCTACCCTACTAACTGCAAATTATTGAGAAAAATCAGAAGCCTCATGCTGTAAAGTGTTACAATACAAGAATATCCCATTCTAGGTGCACTA
>NW_022104341.1:12089312-12090409 GCF_000313985.2 Echinops telfairi | reverse complement strand
TTACCCTCCCTGTTTTGCCACTCACACCACTGGTCCTATAGGGCTCATCCGTCCTGGATTCCCTTAGATTTTCAGTGGCTAATTTCTGTTCTTAGTCAGGAAGCTCTGCTGAAACTTGTACATTTGGGGTAACCCTGCTGGCATTTGAAGTACTGGTGAGAGAACTTCCAGCATCACAGCAGCACGAAAGTCACCACAGTACAACACACTGACAGACCAGTAGTGGGCTCAAACATAGGAACTTTTGTGAGGATGGCACTGGGTTGGGCAGTACTTTATTCTGTTAAACATAGGGTCGCTATGGTTCAGAACTAACTCCATGGCACCTCACCACAACTTCCTTTCTTCTCATAGCATTCTTTCAAAGCCCATTAATATAAATATATCATCATACAAATAATCTTTGTAAAGAGCTTGGGTAAATAAATATGCAGTTTTACCTAGAATCTGTCTCAAATAAACAGAAAAACCCACTGAGATAGTTTAGGTTTATTGTGCCAACCTGGACAATAAACACATGTGGCATTAATTGAAGGGTGGAGAGATAAATTGCTTGGTGAGCCTTTCTTGTCTAGTTCTTGGGTCTTTTGCTTTCTGATGGTCGGACCAGGGTTTAGCTGCCTTAGCCAGTTCCCTGCTTCAGCTTGCAAGGCTCACTTCCTGCAATACATCCCTGAGGAGAAGCCACATGGACCTACCCCGATGCAGCCCTGGGTGCTGGAGCAGCGGCGTAGAGACCCCTGCCAGTGCTGAGATGCTTACATGTTCACTGATTCAGCTTTCCTCCTGCAGTTGGCATCACTGCTTGTGTTTTGTGAGATGTAGGAGGACTTTGCGGATTGGTGTTGGACATATGGGCTAATGTTGGACTTATGGCCTTGGACAGCACTGGGTTGGGATGCTTTCTTAATGTATATTTACCCTTTATGTAAAACTCTCTCTTATGTACATATGAATTTCTGTGGATTTGTTTATCTAGGCTACTCAGACTAACACACCCACAAATCACTTAGCTTACATTTAATTATCTCACATTTCAATTACTACTAGTTTATATAATGAGAGTTAATCATAGTTTTATAGTATTAGATGATTAA
>NW_022104341.1:12072267-12087821 GCF_000313985.2 Echinops telfairi | reverse complement strand
GACAAAGCGGGTGAATAAGCAAATGTGGTGAAGAAAGCTGATGGTGCCCGGCTATCAAAAGATATAGCGTCTGGGGTCTTAAAAGCTTGAAGGTTCAAACATATTTTCAATAGTTTAGTTATTACCTTTTCTCTCTATTTTGGTTTCAATGGTATCAGCCTACTCAAAAAAAGGGGGGCGGGCAGAAAATTCACTTTGCACAGAATCCTGGCCTCTTCTACACCTTGACACCTCAATTTCCTGATTTATGCTTCCTTGGCCTTGAGTTAGTGGCCATTTGAGTTGGAAGGATCTTCAGTATGCTAACTTATCCTTGAAAGTGATTGAACTAAGTTCTCTGTACTGCTGTGTGGGCTAATTTGCTGTTACATTCACAAGTCGTAAGTGTCCTTGTTTCGTTTCTTTAGAGAACCCTGCTTAATACACAATCTAAGAAAGACAGCACTATCTAATCTTTCAAATGACTGAAATTTAGGCTAGAACCAAGGTACGTGGTAATAGACCCCAACAAAGTAGCTCCATGTCTTTGGAAAATGTGGGTGATGCTTCATCTACAACATATGGATCTTGGGCACCTTCTATTCCATCTCTTGCACTACATAGGCTGGAATCTCCTGTAAATCCAATAATTCAGGCTGGGTTCTTTATTTGTTGGTTTTTTTTATTGACAATCTTAAGATCCTGTCTATAATAATTCAACTGAAATATTAGGTAATTACTTACAGTTCCAAGTGTGAGAAATTCAATATACACAATCTTTAAAACTAAAGGATGCTAATCATCCAATGCAATATGTATATCTATATTCTCAAATATGAACTCTAAAGGGTATATGTACCTCCCCAAAGAGAAAGTAACCCTGGAGACATAAGACCTAGAAAACAACAAATCCATTATTACAAAAAATTGTTTTAAGTTTCCAGAATAACTATAATAGAAGTTTTTGAAGAACATTATTTAAGATATATATGTAATAACTTTTAAGTAAGAAAATGGGTAAAACATATGAACCTCTTTCTTAGATAGAAATGTAGGTAGATAATGATGATTGATAGATACATAGATATATAGAAATAGATAGGTGGTCATTGAGTCATGTTCACTGATGGGAAACCAATGGACAGCAGAAGGAAACACTGTCCAAACTGATAGCATCTTCACAATTGTCTACGTAGGAGACTGCAACATAGAGGCTATTGTGCCAACTCTTTTTCTGAGGCTCTCCTTCACCTTTGCTGGTCCTCTGTTTCACCAAACACTGTTTTTTCCTGAGACGGATCCTTCCTCCTCATGTGTTTGAAAGAGAACTAGACAATGTTTGTTGCAACTTGTACGGCTTTCGTTGGCCAACTTCCAGACCTTTCTTTCTCAGCTGTCATAAGCTGGAGGCATAGCTGAAGTCTGCCCTCCATGGATGACCTCGCCGACAGGGCAGTATTCATGGTGCAGCTTTCAGATTCACTGCAATATGCAATCACCACAAGCTGACAAACGGACAGTCACGTGATGTGATCAGCAGACTACAGGTGAAGAGATGCTAATAGCCAGTTAGTGTAAGAAATTATGTCCAAATTCATTTGCAACTGGTAAATAGTTTCAATATAAAAATGAGGTAAGCCTTCAATGAGCTAGATGGACTCAATAAGTGCAGCAGTGGATTCAAGTCTGCAGATGTAAAGAAAGAATTTTATATCAAGAAAGTGACTCACACAGTGGTAGACCTCCAATCTTCTCATGATCATGGATCAGATAGTAAGCTGGGAGTTTCCTGGCTCTTTTAGCTACCAGGACTGATGGGTCAGGAAACCGAAAGACCACATGCTAGTGGTGGTAGAGGAGATGAAGCCCAGACCAGCTGATCAGGCTCATGGCTTTTCCTGTACCACGAAGCTTCTGGGGCTGACAAACCAAGAAGCAGAAAGATGAACCAGGCTGCAAGGCAGACTCCTGGCTACAAAGTCGAATGAATCCAAAATTGCCTGACAATATATCAGGCCACTAATAGCTCCCAAGGTAGACAGGCAATGTGGCATGTCTATGAGCCAGGTGTGAGATCTGGACAAGCCGGAATAGAGTTAGCTTCCACACAGCTTCAAATTGTATAGACGTAAGCCATATCCCCAATGAAACTTCCATCCAATTCCCTTAGAACTGTGACCTGTTAATGTGGGTAGGACTTCATCCTGAACTTCTCACAACTGCGTGGCTGCTCACAGGAGACCCCATCATGGAGTCAATGAAATTATGTTAGAGCACATCTTGGGGAAAGCTCCAATTGCCATACTAAGAACCGCTATCGAATCTACTTCAAACAAAACCTGTCACAGCGCTCAGCCCAGTTACTGTAAGTCCAAGCTGATCAGGCAGCAATTTTTCTACTGTCCATTATATCCACTAGTATTATACATTTTAAAATAAAGTAAATAAATTCTAATTTCCTGTCCCTATATTCAATGTTTATTATACTTTCACTAGTTAATGTAGTTAATATTCTGGATCATAAATGATTGCTGCGAGATGGTAATTTCTATTATTTTCATCTTTTTCTCCCAACATCTTGTTGAAATCTCACTTAAATATATGTGGTTTATGTTACTGTATCATTTTCAGGAAAAAAAAACTGTTGCCACAACTGTAAACATGCACTTAAAATATCATTACATATTTGTGTGAGAGCTGAACTTCTGGGTTAACAAAAGAAATTTATGTTTTGCTTATGAACTTACAACTTGGCAATTAAAGCTGCAAAGTAGTGTATATTTTTTGCTTTGAGGAATATTGAACAGTCACTTCTTTAAACTGGCTTTATTATTAATTGAAGAGCTATTAGGAGACAGTTTGTACAAAGTGTTTAAGATCTAAAGACAAAAACTCTAACATACCCACTAACCCATCAGTCAGTTTACAAAATAAAATATAAGATTTAATGAACTACACATGACCCTTTCTTGATCCACTTTTTTCCCCTTCAAAGTAGAGAAAAAAATCTCTACAGAATTTTAAATAGATCTGAGGGGATACCCCCCCAAAAAAGCTGTGCACATAATTGACCATCATTGCTAGCCAGCATAATGTGTAATTCACTCTCTGATAGTTGAAATATCTATTTTATATCTTTCTCACAAATATTTTATTATAATATGAGTGATAAAAAGAAACACCTTGCTTAAGATCGAAGATCTGGAACGAAGTGAGATGGAATTGCCACTCACAAATGAACTTGTATGGAATTGCATCAAAAAGAAGAAACATTAGAATTTGTCCTTTTCCCCCCTGGAATATTTAAGAAATCATTCTTGGTTTACTGGTTTAGTGTTTTAAATTCCTTGTTGCCACTGCCTTCTACATCTATCTTTCCAGGAGCGGAGCACTCAAGCCCTACACTGAGTGATTTCTATAAGAGATTTGCTCTCTTTACAAAATCTTGAGTCATACAGTCCATGGTCTCTCGATATCAATAGGAGAATTGGAATGAACTTAAAGCTACAAGCTCTTGTTTGAGATACTCCCAGATTGATTCCAAAGAAAGAGAAATGATGAGACACTGAGAGAGAAATACCTATGATGGGAAGCCAAAGCAAATATTTTCCACCTACGATTTAGTACAAGGCTGAAATACACAGGACTAAGGTCAGAGTGACAAAGGTAATATGGATATGTTAAGTGGTTTTGTTAGTAGGAAGTTATTAATAGGCAATACCAGAGATTGCAAAAAGTAAACAATCTGATAAATTTGTCAGCCGGATCTCCGATTGCTATGAACGCAACACAAATGAACAAATCCTTACGTGTTCTGCAAAATCCTTGACAACTGAATTTGGACTATACAGTTTTCATTATCAGGGTAATTTTGAAGTACATGACAAGGCATCTAATATCACATTATTCAAATTTTAAACTGCTCAATGTAGCAGCCCATTCTAAGGAAGGATGCAAACATGGAATTAATTTTCACAGGGATAAAGATCAGTAAAGACTCAGATGCCTAAATATCACTTCAAATACAGTGATTCTAGCCTACAGAAGTTAGACATATTTTATATTTTACACAAAACCTAATAGTTTCTTAGCTGTATTCATGTCACACAAAGTTCAGTGATACCATACACAAATAAACATGCTTTGAAGTAGCAAAGGAATTGGTGCACCCATTGGTGATTGACCTTCTAGACCAAAATTCCATAACTTTGAAGGATATAGTGAAAATATAATTCTCTTAATTACAAATCATTATGAGGTATCGAGCCCTGAGGTTTCGAGGTATTGAGATAGGCACAAATTCATAAATACTGACAGACCCTAGATTTATGAACAAGTTTCATTTCTAAATCTCTTGCTAAGGCACATGTGAATGTAGAGTTAGAAGATACAGGTATGGTTGGTTTGAAATGTCAGTTAGCCAAATATGAATCTTAGTATAGAGTGTACCTTCCAAGCAGAAAAAAGATGTTTTTAATATGCTACATCTTTAGCATAATAATAAAAGTACATATTTGGTGCATACAACAAAGTAGAACCCATTTATTAATATGAGCTATTGTGTGTACTTCCACATTTGATTAATAAACTATATAGGGGTTGGTTCATATCTATGGGATATACTTAAAACAGAGTGTGGTAAGTAGGAGACTACCCATACTTTCAGTTTCTTGGAGTTGTAGCAGCCAAGAATCAGAAGGGGGCAGCAAAGTGTTATATGGGCCAAATATCAACCTACTTAGAAAAAATGGAGGAGAATATTAATTCATCTGAATTCAGTTAATAGGAAAATGGCATTTTAAGCCAATAACAAATCACATCAAAATTATAGACTCGAGGTCACTTTCGGGATACACCTCTGATCTCTAACATAAGATTCTATTTTGTATTTATCCCTCCCTCTCTGAACTTTTCTTTCCTGAATCTTTCAAATCTATAAATGTAATAAATATTTGCTTTCTAGGATGCAGCCTTGCTCTATTTTTATTTATATTCACCATGATCTCCATCTTTATTTTAATCTATACCCTCTCATTCACTTCAGCAGTAATTATCATCAGTATGACAATATAGTATTGTCACCAGCTAAAAAAAAACCAAAATCCTCCTGATTCCTTAGCCCTCAAACCTAAACAGTGTCTGAGGGGCTTAAAGGAAAAAGGAGGAAAGTGAAACGGAAATGGACTTGGAGTCTGTGAGAAACAAGTTCACTTCAAACAGTAACACACACACACACACACACACACACGCACACAACTATGTATATCGATCTCGTGAAGTCCATGTGTATCATCATGATTTACATTGCTGAACAATTATATTTAGGGTCACTCAAATTACCTAAGGAGAAGGAGCCCTGGTGGCCCAGGGGGCTCACCCTGAGTTTCATGGTTCAAACTCACCAACTGGGCAGTTATGGAGAAAGATGAGGAAGTCTGTTACCATGAGGATTTACAGTCTCAGAAACTGAAAAAGCATTGCTCCGCTGTTCTGTAGGTTCTTTGTGAGCTAACATTGTCTCAATGTCAGTGGGCTCTTCACCTACAAATCTGTGCTGAATTTCAGTTATTTAGTACTCATTTGTTTGAATAAATTGCTACTTTGATCAACTTTGAACTTTTACAATTTTACAATTGCATCTGATGGTTTTATTAGCATGTTTTAATGGCTTTAAGACATGATTATGTCTAGCATAATATGTGAACATGTGAACACATTCCATTGTTGTGAGTTGAATTGTCTAAAAAAATATTTAAGTCCTGAACCCTGTACCTGTGGATGCAATTCCATTTGGGTGAAATTCCATTTCTTTGCTATGTTAATGAGGCCATATTCTAATAAAAGTGTCCTAAACCTAATCACTTCGGAATAATTTAATAAGCAGCATTGCCATAGAGATAAGCAAGCAGAATGAGAAGATAACGCAGACACATGGAAACTACGGCGCCTGGCGACTAGGTAGATCTGAGTTCAGAATCTTACTACAGAAAGAAAATAAGGACAGCCTTTCCTTGTAACTGGTTATATGAATTATAGCTCAATGCTTAAGTGCTCCGCTGCTAACTCAGAGGTCAGATTTGGTGATCTACAACTACAAAGAATACAACTTACTGCAGATATACTTTGACGGAAATTCTCTGTGAGTCAGAAAGATGTGATGGTGTCAAACAACACATCCTGAAATGTGATAGAAGTAATTTCCATTCCTTAAGGTCACCCACTAGTGGTATTCATGTTACCACTACAAGACAAAACTAAGAGACCCCTGATTTGGTAAGTAAATGTACATGGTATTAAAAATATACAGTAGGATTCCAGAGAGGTGTTTTCCCCACCAAGAAAGAGGCAAAAAGATCCTGACATGTTTTCAGGCGGGAACAGCATCTGGAGCCGGTTCCATGTTTGGTAAATTGGAGGGTCAGTGAGCGAGAGGGAGACATCCAACAGGATGGGTTGAGATAATGGCTGCAACAATGGGTTCAAATGCGGCATGATTGATTATAAGCGTGGCGAGGCCTCGGCAGCATTGTGTTCTGTTGCACATAGGGTATCTGTGTGGCATCCGATGTTGTGGCACCCAGACCAGCAGCAACTATAATTGATGTCGTCCTGGTAGAAGAATTGTTCGGCTGTGGACTGCTAGAGGAAAGGTTGACATTTCCAACCCCCTCAGTGTCTTTGTAGAAGGAAGGCCTGGTGGTCTGTTCACGTAGAAACCGAAGCCTATTCCTGAGGGACAGTTCTACTATGTCACCTGAGGTCGCTGTAAGTTAAAATAAATAGCAGGTAGCATGGCAGGTAACATCCAAAAATATGAGTGAAGAGCCCTTAGGTGGTACAAACTGTTTATATGATCAGAGGCACTTTGGAAGAAAAGCCTCATCATCCACTTCAAAAACAAAATAAAACAAAAAAATAATAAAGAAAGCAACTGCTGCAAACCCTATGGAACAATTCCTCTCTGATATAAAGGGCTTGACATAAGTCACGTTGACCTGCAACAGCCAATTTGCTGGTGAATATCGTGAAATGGAAATATTGAGATAACGAAAGAGGGAAGGAGGTCAGTGATATAAAATTTTAATTTAATGTCAACGATGTGTTTGCTTCTTTGAACAATATAGTGTAATTCAACATTTAAAATTTGCTGAAGTTGTGTACACATCACTCTATATATCATGTTCGAGATTTTTGGCATCATGAATTCAGATACTATGAGAATCAAACTATCAGTTCAGTACATCTGTAGTTATTTTACATATTTTATTACGAAGAAATTTCAAGATGAAACTTAAAACTAATCTCAAGATAAAACTTATTTTTCTCCTGCCAGTTATATTTTGAATGTCACAAAGCATTTAGACGAATAAAGTACATATGATACAGATATCACACTAGCATGAAATTTCACAGGCATATTTCTCCAGATTTCTAAAGCCAAATGTTACAAATTATGTTAAACTTGAGGGAAAATATTTGGAGAATAAGTGTCTCTAACATTTCTTTATAAATTTAAAAGCTTTAATAGCATATGCTATTTTCCCTAGTAGATTTAATCTACTCTGGAATGATTCTCATGGCATTATTTTGTTTTACGGAAAAATAATTTAAAATTCTGTCTGTAGTGGGACAAGTACCTTAGTAGTCACTGAAAGAAAGTAAGAAATAACCTACCTTCTCCTAAGGTATTGGTTTTAAAGGTCCTGCTTCAAAAATCCTAATTTTAGTTTAATTGATAAATACTGGATTCTGTCTTTCTGTCTTTTCCTGGGTTTAATTTTATTACTAATTTAAAAAATTTTAAATGATCCTATTTCTTGTTTTGGTTCTACTTCTTGGTATTTCACTTAGCTTCTGTATGTACTTCACTTGATATCACAGTGAGAAAAATATTTTCTGTTTTTCAATAACTAAATAATTTATGTCTCATAATTTCCTAAATTGAAGACACGGGTATCACTTTGTTACCCAAATTCCTTAGCAGTGCATCGAAATGTATTTTATAAGAGATACTATTAGAAATACAATTCCGTATGTAAACTACAGGCAAAAAGACTGAATCCATCCATTGCTGTAGTGAGGGCAAATGAGCAGTGAGTTGAAAGGAGATTTGTAATCTCAAAATCATTATGAGAGTCCAAGAGTCCGGGTGTACTTAGAGCAAAATGAAGCTGAACAGTCAGACACAATGTCAATACAGCAAATCTAAGAGGCACACTTGAACTGAATATAAGAAGCCAGTCGGGGAAATGTTGAAGAAGTGTTATTTGGGTTCTGAAAATAATTTAAAGGGTTTCTTGATTTTACTACCATGCTTCATCTGTACATCTGTGCCCCTGTGGTGGCTTTTGTCTTGCTCTGATGCTGGAAGCGATGTCACTGGAATTGCAGTAATTAACCATGGTAGGCAGGTTTCCGTGAAGCTTCCGGACAAAGACAGACAAGGAAATAGGCCTGACAATCTCGTTTCAAAAATTAGACACCAATAACCTAGTGGATTACAACAGAACATTATTCAACTCCCTTATTTGGAGAAATTATCAGTAAGGGAGATCAATTGCAGGGGGAGAATACCATGCTTGGTGAATCTGACGAAGAGCGAGGGAGGGTCTATATGGAGTGGGTTGACATAATGACCATTAAAGTTGACTGGCAAACTGATGATCGTAACAATCTCTGTGGACTACTGTATATTCCTGCAATGTTCCCATGGATCAAAGCCAACTGGATGGCAGCTGACTTTCTAATACTTACTAACAAACATCTTGCTCTTTTCATTTTTAGTAACTTTAAACTTCATATTAAAATTATATGTTCAATTGACTTTATACTCCACTAATATGCTTTATTGGGGTAGAGAATACAATTTTTGTTTGTCTGCTTTTGACTATCCTGCAACCTGTACATAGTTTATGATGTGCATAGACTTCTAGATAAGAATATGCATGAAATATTGTATGTACATGGAAAAAACGTGGACTGGTTACGTATAATTGACCACCAGCTGGAAAAACAGAGAAATGATTGTAAGCTAAAATTTAAACGAATGTATTAAAAACACATGAATTTGGATAAATTTTTTAAATGCGATGTGAGTGGGAAAGCATTATAAATTTATATTTTAGGTTGAAATTAATAAGTAAATTTGGAATTAAAAAAAGGAAAAGAACTAAGCCATCTACAGGACTTCCCATTTGATATTTTCAAAGCCTGGAATCTTTCTTCCCACTTCTATGTCTGTTTCAGGTCTATTTACGGATAACATCTGTCTACCTGCTATATTCCTCTTGGAATTTCCCTTTCTCCACTAATTTCACTCAAAGCTCACTGCCATTGAGTAGATGCCACCTCATAGTGACCCTATAGTCCAGATTAGAACGGTGCTTATGAATTCTGAGATGGCAACTCTTCAAGGGAATAGATAGCCTCCTGTCTTTCTCCAGCAAAGCACCTGGTGGTACGGAATCGCTGACTTTGCAGATCACAGCCATACACGTAACCACTACGCCATCGCTAACCTCACTAAAGCATAATTATCCTGGAGTCCCTGGGTCCAGCAAATGGCTGCCATGCTCACCTGCAGACAGAAAGCTTGCTCGTTGAAGCCTACGCAGAAAACCTTTGCAGGAAAAGCCTGGCGATCTACTTTGTAAAATCTGTATCCAAAAATCTTAGAGTGATACACATGAGTTGTCGTATGTCAGAGTTGGCTTAATTTCAACTAGTTGCAGGATGTAATTTCTCGATTTCTTAAGCTTTGTCTCTCTTTGAGTTTACTGACAGGAATTCTGGCTCCTTCATTCTTAGGCACTAGCATGACTTCTATTTATCAGTGAGGAGTGATTGATTTCCACTAAGGCTACTTTCACATTTTCAAATATAAAATTAACCATTAATATCACTAAAAAGTTGATATCAAGAGATCTGAATTTCATTTTCTAACTAAATTTTATTTTCTTCCTTCAAATTCTAATGTTTATTTTTAAAATTATTATGTATCTGTTCTAGAAAAATAATTAATATTAAAACAAATCACCATAAGTTGGCATAATTTTGTGAGTCACAAAAATTCTTGTTACTACTAATATGTTTAAAACAATTTAATAATGCAGAGAATTTCACAGAGAGCACATTGAAAATGTTCTCATGAGATCCTACAAAACAGATGATTGTAGTTGTTGTTATTTGCAGGCTAGCCAGTTCCTAATCATAGCAAACCAATGTACAACGAACTAAACACTGCGTCACCCTGTCCCGCTGTCAGAATAACCATTGCAGACAGACCTCATTTGTATAGCCACTGGATTAACCCATCTTGTCCAGGGTCTTCCTCTTTTCCACTGACCCCTACTTTACCAAAGACGGTGTTCTTTTCCAGGGGTTTCTCTCTCTAATAACATTTCCAAAATATGCGTGTGATGGTTAAGGATTTTCTGAAGTAGACATCCATGCATAAGGGTCAGTTTGGGTGAAGGGCAATGTATTCATTGGGACTTGGGTTGATGACATCGCCTTGCTGCCCATCAGCCTTTTTGTATAAATGAGGGAGGGAGCGTAGTCCTTCATCTTTTGCCAGAGCTGGATCTTGCAGCCGATTCCTCAATCTCTTGTTGCTTTGATACCTGCAGATCGCAGGAGCTCTCAGCCGACTGCCCGTGGTGGATTCAGTATACTTCACATACAAGCCTCACTAGTTTTGTTTCTCTAGAAAACCCACACAATGTGAGACGAAGTCTTGCCATCCTGGCTCTAAGGAACACTCCTGCTGGACTTGGTCCAAAGCATTTGTTTCTTTTCTGGAAGTCCACAGTACTGTCGATATTCATTATCAAAACCATGATTCAAACGCATCAATTCTTCTTCATTATCCCTTATTCATTGTCGAATCGTCCCATGCATAAAAAAAGGAAAACAATATCATTGATTAGGTTAAAAACAAAACAACACTGCCATTGAGTTGATTCTGACTCAGAGACTCTATGACAGTGAACTGCCCCTTTGGGTTTCTGAGACTAAACATCTTTACAAAATAGAAGACTTTATCCGTGTCCTGAGCAGCTGAGGTTTTCAAACTGCTGCCCTTGCCGTCATCGGTCCAACACAACCCACTGAGCCATCAAGGGTCTTTGATTAGTTTATCATGTTAAAATAATATATCCCCTGAAATGAAAAAAAAATGCAGTGAATCTTGAAATAGCTGATTAAAAGCAGTGTCAAAAAGTAGAAAAGATTGCTCTTGTCTGTGCATAAAAGGTGATCTGAAATAATTTAATCAAATAACTGTAATTGCTGTCCAAAAAAGTTTCAAGGAATATAAATGTCTTGTGAAAGTAATATTACTGTTTCTAACATTTATTTTCTCAGCTAGGTAGGACATTAACATATTACCTACAGTAACTTAAAATCACTACTATTGAGTCAATTCCAACTCATAGCGACCCTATAGGACAGGATAGAGCTGCCCCTGTGGGTTTCTGAGGCTGCAACTCTTTACAGGAGTAGAAAGCCTCATCCTTCTCCCATGGAGCAGTTGGTGATTTCGAACTGCAGACTTTGTGGTTAGCAGCACAACATGTAACAACTATGCTACCAGGGCTACTATGACCTACAATGGCATTATAAAAATTGCACACATTCTTACTGCTCCTTCTTTGTTTTGATTTCCTACTTATTGAAGGCATTGGGTTACAATTCAGACTTTCAAAGCTCCTAAATAGTGAGAAGCAGATACTCTCTGAATTGACTCTATGCAAAGCAATATAGCTAATAAAAATCTTAAAATACCTTTCTGGATTATAGAGCAACCTGATGATTCCCATATGAAGTACTAAAATTGAGTCCGCAGAACAGAGATTAACTTCTTCCTGCTGTCTCTAAGAATACTCTCCCTCGGCCACCCACAGTTGGCTTTTACCTGTCAGCATTTTAACAATGTTGAGTATGAACAGAAATAATATTATCTTAATTCATAAGATATTTTATTACTTACACTGAGTAGCTTATGTTTTCATTCCTCAACTTTTAGAAGTAAAGGCATGAAATTCAATGATATTTTTAGGTTTAAAAATAAAGTTCATAGGAACCATACATTTATAAGGCATAATGCACACTCAAAATCAAGTGGAAGTAGAAATTTTATTGGATTATAAATTATTCATGTCAGTTATGCATTTTGGAACATAGAATGTCTTTAAAAATTGGTTTTTCTTTTTAGTATTTCCTAGTGCAAAACATGTTGTGATGGTTGGCAATTTTATAACCAATGTTTTCTCTGCAGAATACTGTATATTTCTGCATTTGAATTCAAATAAAGTATTTTGTGACAGTGATTGTCTAAGTAGTGTTTAATAGAAACTAATCATAGTAATGTTAGTAGGTAAATAAATTGGTGGCAGATGTGCTAATAAATCTCTGTCATTAAAAATTAATTTTGAAAATTATGGAGAATTTTTTTGTAATAGAATTCTCAGATATTTTGCCAAATAATTTTAATTTGTTTGATTTAGGTCCCAGCTTCAATATTCCCCCTGGTGCCCAATATCAACAGTCTTTCCCCCCCTGCATTTCAGATCATGCAAAGCCTTGTTGTACTTCAGCTCTTAGGCCACCTTCTTTCTGCCACGGCTCCAGTCCTGGTGGATTCTGCAGCTTCATCTGTACATCTCATGTCTTTTTCCTCTGAGTCAAAAGCCAGGCATACTTTCTCCTTCTTAAACTCTTTCCTGACAGGCCATTTGAATTGTAATACCCTTTATCTGTGCTTCTGTAGTACCTGAATATATATCTATGCATTGTAATACTTGATTAATGTCATTTTATCCTTAGCATATATTTCCATGCTAGCAAATTCATGCTTGATTGCATTTGGTTTCCTCAGGAATTAGCAAAATATGTAAGGCTTGCATATGCTCCCAAAATGGGGAACTGGTAAATGAAATGCACTGATTTTCCATCTGCTTACCTGAAATTTATTTGCATTGCAAAACATCATATAACTGACCTATGTGACTCATTGCCCCAAAAGACCTTCCAACCTTGTTACCGCACTGCCACACCTCCGTGCTTCTGTTGTAGACAATTCACCTTGCTCCTTTTCTAATATTAGAGCTATTATAGAGAGAATAATTAATTATTTTAAAATATTAGCTGTTTTATATTCTTCTTCTTAAAAGTTATGCCTTGATTACATAAAAAGCACACAATAGTTCAGTTTAGTGAATTATAATCTTGAATAGGATGGTAACATATGTCATTTCACTCGCCCATTGAAATGCAAGTAGCAAAGCTTCGTTTACCAATTTCCCATTTACAAGCTGTGGTAATACCAATGGCACTAAAATAGAATAGCACAACTTGAAGATGAATAAATTAGGTAGGTAGAGAGAAATGAGGATATAGATGATCCAAAACATAAATTGGGAAGGAAATTAGACTATGTGTGGGAGTAACAAAATTACTATAGAACGTATGTATAATTTTTAAAAGGAAAAGAGAAACTTACACGGCTATATCTCAATAGTAGCAAATGTAACTCTTTTCTTAACATTGCTTTATCTGACACCATCCTCAACCGTAATTGTACATTAAGGGTTTAACTTATTTCAGACTTGAAGCCTATAGAAAGGCATATTTTCTCTACTGCTGGAAAACTTTTAGTCAATTGTGGTGAATGGACATAAATAGATAACTGAAAAATTAAGCAAGTGACATTTCTGAAAAGAAAAGGCTATATAAGAAGGAAGAGAAGCTAATCACATATGGTTTAATGTATTTTATTCATTTCACTTGAATTTCAATTGTTGACAAATAATAATTTAATTCATGGAGAAGCCAGGATTCTAATTTTAGGTAAACACCTATGATTTCTGTGAGAATTCAGCAATGAAGTTTTTAATGTAAACCATTTAATATCTTGCTTGACACAATACAAGTACTGAATAAATATTTGGAAAAACAATAGTTTTAAAATCTGAGAAAGGAATTTTCAGGCAGCTCCCATTATGTATAATACTTATGAAACAATATGAAATGAGTAGTTGGAATTCAATTAATAAGTGGAGAGGAGGAATTTCAAGAAAGCAAGCTGGATGGAGAAAAAGGAAAGTCCAAATTATGTTATCTATGTATTTTCTTTCCTTTTCTGTTTATTCATTCTATGCTATTCAGCATACACTTCTATGATGTACTGTCTGAATTGATCTTCCGGTTGGAGAAGCTGGGCATTGAGTGAAAGAGATAATTTCTTGAATTCATGAAATCTACATTCTAGTTAAAGGGGAAAACATTAAAAAATAACAAAAACATGAAACAATTAATGAATATTTTTTGGTGTAAAACCTTAAGTAAAGCTCGGTTTGTGGGGGCACATGGTTTGAATTACAACGATATGGTCCAAAATGTTTTCCTGGATAAGATTAAGATGCCAATTGAATTAGATGCCCCCTGTAATTATGGTCATTGGCCTTCTTGTCCATTAATACAGTCCACCTACCTAAAAAATTTTTTATTTACCTAATAAATTTTCATAACTGTAGCTTCCATATGTTCTATTATATATGTAAGTGTACATATAGCACATACAAATAGGTATAAAGAAATGGCCACAACCATACTTATATATGCATATACATGTGCTCCCATATTTTATAACATACATACACACATATGTAACCACTAATACGTTATGGAGTACTAAACTCTTTTTGCTGATGTATATGTTAAAGTATTTACCATGCTGCTGTTGTCAGGTGTCATTGTGTTGGTTCTGATTTAAGCGATGCTATGTACATCAGTGGGAAACATGCTCTACCCTTTGCCACGCTCACAAGTAGTGCTATGGTTGAGTCCATTGTTGCAGCTATTCTGTCCTTTATTCTTCCATGCTTTTCAGTGTCTCTATTTATGGAGCCCTGGAGGTGTCGTGGTTATGCATTGGGCTGAAATCCACATAGTCAGCAGTTTGAAACCACCAACCTCTTGAAAGGAAACAAGACTTTTCTACCCCAGTAAGGAAGTAAAGTCGTGAAAACCCACAGGGCATGTCATACTCTGTCCTAGAGTTGGAATCAATGCAATGGTTCCGAATTTGCTTTGGTATAGGGAGTCACATAGATATTTCCTTTAAGATGTTGCAATTTGATGCTTCTCATCTGAGTTCATTTCTTGAATTTATCCACAGAATAAAACCACCTTGCCCAAGATCACCTAACAGCAGCTTCTAATATAGCGCTTAATGTCATTCTTCTAAGTACCCATACCTTTCCATAATTTCTGCTACTACAATATGGGCTGGATTTGGTAACTTGCTTTATTAGATTTTGAAACACTGTGAGCTTTCTCTCCTTCTAATCGCTCCTATCTCGCTGAAAGTCTCTTGCTCTATCATTTGTCATTGAACTCTTGGGCTACAATCGGCTGTGAGGTGGCAAAATGTCCTGACAAGGCCAGTGTACCAAGAATCCAAAAGCTTTTGAGGAAACGAGGCCACAGGGTGTCAGTCTTCCCAGAATTAAATATATGCAACTATGTTAGCCAATAGATTCACTAGATGTGGAAGTGTGTTTGTTTGGTTTTTT
>NW_022104341.1:12067838-12070439 GCF_000313985.2 Echinops telfairi | reverse complement strand
CACAACTTCTGTATATGAACACAATGATTCCATGAACTAAAGTTTATATGTTGTTGGTATACTACCCAGAACCTCCCATCAGACTCAGTTATCCATTTTCTAAGCTATTGTAAGAGGAGCTAATATCTCTCTACTCAGCGTTGGTCCAGAAATTATCTTCAGCAGAAATAAGCAAACATGCTCAAAGATGCCTACTTTCAAAGACTTGTCCCCACAGAATGGGCACTTGCTTCATGCAAGGATAACTTTGAAGGTCAGTGCCGCTGTAGACTCTGCTGTACAACAGTTCAGGACTCTGTTGCAATGCTTCACGCACAGTTCCAGCCCTCCTCTTGGCAACATGTGCTCATCCCCGGGGTACCTCTTAATAAGCTACATATCAATCTCCATCGCAGAGACATTCCCGACGGAGTCCTCCCTAAAATGTGTATGCCAAACATGTGGAAGCTATGGGTAGCTTGTCAGAATTTCAAACAGTATTTATTAGGAAATTTTAGTGGGTGTACTCTATTTCACTTATTCCTACTGATGACCTATATCGGAGACTTCTGTTTTGAAGCACTTATGGTTTTTGAATTAGCTATTAGTATGACAAGTGCTGCCACAGAATACACCATTCCTTGAGCAAATTACCTGTCCTTTTATAGCAGTAATGCACAAAATTGAAGTCTAAAACTGACAAACCGATTTTTCAAAGGAATTTGCAGAGACTTCAGCCCAAAGTAAGACAGAGGAAGATGGAATATGGTTCACACAAGAGAGACATAGATTTTCTGCTTTGACTGCTTACAAGAACTTGAGTTGATAAATGAACTGATAACAGCAGTATCTCTTAGTTTCACTGAAAATATTTTTATGTCTTATTTATCTTGTTATCAAAATAACTATATATTTTAAAAATGCAGCTTTAATATTTACCTACAAAAATCATTTTAATTATCCATTGTCCTTCTATAAGATTATTGAGATTACATTTACTTTACACCAATTATTTTGTGTATATGTTAATTTGTTTGTAACTACAATGTTATTAAATATATTGTCATCTGTATATAGAACAAATCTGAGCATATTAGCAAAGAAGAAAGTGATCTTTCTAATTAGTTCTTGGCATTGTATGTAACATTTACAGCTAAGTGACCTGATGACTTAGTATGTCCGCCCGGTGTTGAGGTTCATGCTTTTGTTCACTCAGACCTTTCTCAAATGTGCTGGAAATGTGGGGCTGGTGAAGAGAACTGTGGGCAGAGTGCTCCGTTGTCTTACGTACTGGGGGCATGTTGTCTGGAGAGACGAGTCCCTGGAGGAGGACATTTTGCTTGGTGAGTAGAGCGGCGGCAGTATATAAGAAGAGGGGCATCAAGGAGATGGATAATGGGCTCAAACATAAGTGCAGCTGTGAAGAGAGGACAGGGCTGGGCAGAGTTCCGGTCTGCTGTGCACAGAGTCACTGCAAGTTAGAATGGACTCCATAGCCACTAGTAACATTTCCTGCGTCCCGTGGCAACACCCTTCTCACCATCTGAAAACAAACAGGAGAGCAAACAAGCAAATCAAACCAGACAAAACAAAAACAACTCTCCTTTCTTCGAAAGCAATAACTATCCCTGAATTTGAAATCCAGAGATCAGGTCATTTGATTAGGTTATGGTTACTGTTTGAGGATTGTTCCTAATGGATAGTCTAAATAAATGTTCTTAAAGGACACAAAAAGATTCAAATGACTTATCATGAAACAGTTTTATAACTTAAAAACTGCAGTAGTATGCAAAAAGTCAGGAAAGTTTGATGCATGTTGCAAAATAGTGTCTTATTATTATTTCAAATCTTTACACATATCATAGATTTTTAACATAAGAGGCTTCAAAAGTTTATGGAAAATTTCGTTACCTTTTCATTCCATTCTTTCACAAGCTTTTTGACGCCCCCTTGTTTAGTATGTTTCATGGAGTTTGGGGTTGCAATGTGTATGCCTCTATTTATTGTCCAAGTAGACATGATATGATGCATGACTGTACATTTTTACTATGGTAAATAAGCTGTGTAGAAAATCTATAGTCTATTAATATGAATTTAAATTCAGAGAAATAAAACAAGTGTTAAGCATTATTAGCTATTTTAAAAAGGCACAGAGAACCATCTGAGCTCCTCTGGGAAGGAGAATCAAACTCAGCAACAGGCTGAAATCAAGTCCCAGGAGGCAAGAGTCAACGTTCGTGACAAATTCTGACACTAATTGTCTTTGTCATGGCACTCTATTTCTTCACTAGATTTGTTAATTTGTTGCCTTGGCTGCACAGAATTTATAGACTGCATTCATAATGATGGGGTTTGTGAACAGGTAACAATTTAATATACAGGGTATAGTTCTTCAGTCAGGAGTATGTTTTCTCAGTCATGGATATAGGGTTCTCAGCCTGCTTGTCTGTGGTTCTCACCTTCTTAGCCTTTGCCTCTATTTAGTGTTATGAAACTTTTAGCACTTGACCCTGGCCTCTGCCCTGTGTAGGCAAAGGTCATTCTGTGATTTGGCAAACATGGTGCCAGTTAGACTTGATCCAGATAGACTCAGATGCAGATTCCTGGGTTGACAAACCTAGG
>NW_022104341.1:12063415-12064428 GCF_000313985.2 Echinops telfairi | reverse complement strand
TGTTGGACATATGGGATAGTGGGTTAATATTGGACTTGTGGGCTTGGGCAGCACTGAGCTGGGATGTTTTCTTGATGCACACTTAACCTTTATATAAAACTCTCTTATACATGAGTTTCTCTGGATTTGTTTCTCTAAAGTATCCAGACTAACACACTTTAATATCACATATTTTCTAAAATATTCTCTATTCTTAAGACTCTATATTGTAATATAAATAGTACTTGTCTGTGTAGATCAGCAACAATAGTGTACCTTTCACAAGGAATAGTTTTACTTACAGAAAACAAGTAAATTGTTCAATGAAGAAAGATATAGTTGGTTCCATCATTTTTCTGTCTTGAGTGTTAGCTTGTGTCCTTCCAAGTGAACCTTAATCATAATGTGAAAGACAATTACTTGACACTCCCATCCCTCAAAATATTCTGGGTTTCCCTCCTGTTTCTTTTAACAGTGCTAGTTTTTTTCACATAGATTCTCCTAGGTAAAAACCTGTAGTTAATATGCAGAGCACCCAGCTTAGTAATCAGTACTTCTGAAAGGTTGTTACCTATGTTCTCTAAGGACCCTACAGGTATGAAATCAGAAGGCAACCTAATCCCATCCAATTATTTTTTGCCCTCAGCCTGGCATCAATGACAAAATCATACACCTAATAAACTGAACATCAGTGCAACCATTGTTATTTCCCCAATTTGTTATTTTAAAGTTATTATAATGGCACACAAAGACTTACACATATGCATATAATGTCTAAAACCATATACACACATCAATATATAACACTTAAATATTTACATGTTAAATTATACTAACTTCTTAGCTATACATAGAACTCAAGGATATTCTGTATTTCATTAAGCTGTTCTTCTGCGGCTGTCTATCCTTACATTTCCCTCTAAAGAATTGCAATGCTGATAGCGCTGTAATAAGTGCAAGATGCTTCATATTATTTAAAATACTAGCTCAGGGAAGTACAACCTGTTCAAAATCCTCTGTGTCCTATCTGAGTC
>NW_022104341.1:12054127-12060758 GCF_000313985.2 Echinops telfairi | reverse complement strand
TGCTTCATGAAAGGTAAGTGAAAAAGGTTTGTCAATCTAACTAAAATATAAAAATAGTCCACACAACAACAAAATCACATCCTTTTAAGGACATACTCATACCAGTAGGCTGTATAAAAATATACATTATTAAAAGTCTTAGATACATGAGTCTAATTTTAATATCTCCATCAATATAATTACCTAATGAAATATTTTTATTTCCCCCAAATTTTGGAATTTTGATGCATATAATTATTGTGATAAATTATTCCTATTAAAATACTATTACAACAGATACTTGAAGCTTTATAGTAAATAAATTATAATAAATATGTAAAATAATAAAAATACAGATATAATAGCTATCATTTAGTAATATAAAATAATTCTGAGTTAGAATTGACTTGATGGCAGTGAGTTTGCTTTTTGAAAGTTCTATAATTGACCATATTATTCAATAATCAGAGGTCTTTTTATTTTATCAGAAGTCTTCTTTCACTAAAGATTGTTAATTTTAATTAATAATTGGAAACATATTTTAATAAATTAGTATTACAGCATCAAGTGTATATGCAAAGCACATTATATTCTTCAAGTATCTCAACTAATCTACTTTTATTTGGATACATAATAATGAAATTAAAGCAGTCTGGATTATTTACTCAACAGGTGAATGGTGTACTTACCAGGCATGTTAATGTAATTTTTTTGTAACAGCCCTAGGGAATGGTATTCCCGTTTTTTTAAAAAGTGAACTGAGACAGATATTAGTGTATTTGTCCATTATGGAAGTAGATATGGCCAGAAAAATTGAAAGTAAAGGTCAAAGAAAATATCATATCAATTTTGTATTCAACAGAAAAGTTGATAGATGCTTGACATTATGTAATATAAATTGACTAACATTAAGCTTAAGTAATAAATTCACTATGACAAACATTTGTCTAAATCACAGGTGCAAAGAGCAGTTGCTTGAAACATGGGCTACAGCGTGCCATAACTCTTTTTAAAAAGTCATTGCTATGAAAGTATTGAGGTGGAATTAAAAAAAAAGCAGATACAGCCAGTTATGTTTAAATATCTGATATATTCTCAAATATGTGGCTCTAATCAAAGTTGAATTCATGCTTTCAATGCACATACATAAAGTATTTTCACATCTTAGGCTAACTAACTTATTCAGGCATATCTCATATCTAAAGATTGCCTTTGAAGGTTTTATTTGTGATGATTTAATAAAGTTTCTACTATTGCCATATTCATTTTTTTGTTCTAAACCAAATATTGATACAAATTAAAATTAATTTCATTTGAAATTGCATTATGTAGTGTTCAGTTCCATGGGTCGGTTTTTCTCCCTCTTCAATATGTCTACAGGCACCTTCCAAAGAGGGGCACTGCCTTTTTAATCTTTTCACCACTATAGCATACCAGTGTTAGTCGGGGTAGACTACAGAAACAAATCTAAGGAGACTCATATGTGTATAAGAAAGAGGTTTATATAAAAGAACAATTGTATATTGAGAAAACATCTCGACCCAGTCCAGATCAAGTCCATAAGTCCAATATTAGCCTAAATGTCTGATACCAATCTATGAATTCCTCTTCAGACTCATGCAACACATGCAATGACACTGAATGCAGGAAGATCACAGCCCAGTGAGTGGAAAGTCTTGTGGATCCAGTGGCAGTTGAAGCATCTCAGCGCTGGCAGGGATCTCCACGTGGCTCCTCCAGGACTGAGGCCCCTACAGCCTCCTTCTAGGACTCTAGCATAGCTCTATGTGTCTTGTCAGAAGGAAGACAATGCAGAATGTCTGTGTCTGGCCTCCAGTGAGCTAGTTAGCTCCATCATGCCTCCAAATGGAGTCATCAAGCTGCCTGACTGGCAGGTTATATTTCACCCCTTCATATATTGACACCAGATTATCTAACTACCACAGTACCAAAGTGCTTTACATGACTAGAATTTGTTGTTGTTGTTGTTATTCATTGCTGTGGAACCAATTTTCAATCATGGGGTCTCCTTTTGTGTAGAATGGAGCTGTCCCACAACATTGTTAAGAATATGGAGTTTTGTTAGCAAATATACCTTTCTTCCAAGACTATGTTGATGGTTGGTACTGCCAAACTTTGGCTAGTAGTTGAGGATTTAACATTTTCAGAGCCGCAAACCCATTGGTTCTTCCCTTTCCTTCATCCCTTACATCTCCATTTTTATTATTTCCTGAAGTCAATCTGCCATAACTATTGTGATTATATCTTAAGTAGCATAATTGCTTTTAATATCTTCAGGTTGGGGATATATTATTCTCTAGGTTGCTCTCCACCCCCCATATTATATGCCAAACCTAAGATGCTGCTTGATAACACATGGTCAATGACCATACACTTGGAGGTCAACTACTTAGAGGTTATCAGCCTGTGGGTTATAAGCCATGTAGAGTAGTCAGACCCTATTGTCTGTCACACCCTAGGTGGGACCCATTCCCTGCTGATAAAGATAGTGGATTATTTCCCTGAAGGAGATCCAAAGACAAGGTCAATCCAACTCAAGGAGGATCAAGGTTAGGCTGCCATCTTGACTTCAGATTCCTCCCATCTTTTCATATGTGTACCCCTAGTGCCTCCCCTTTCCTATTGCATGTAAACCCCTAGCTCATCCCCCTCCTGTTGCATGTATGCATATGGTATAACCCCTTCCTGTTATGATATAATTAGGGGGGCTTGCAGTTCGCCAAAGCATATATAAGCTATGGTTAGAAATATGTTTGCTCTCTGTGCACAGACCTTACTGCTGAGATCATGAACGTCTGGGAGGTGAGTAATTGCATGTGCTATCTTGTCTGATGTCTCTTCAATTTTACCCCTGAATTAAACAACCACCTCTTGGACCCATTCAGTTGTGGGGGTGGGTACATATTGATGCTTCCTACAAATTGCACTCAGAGTAGTTTTTCTAGAAAGTATGTCTGATGAATTCTCTCTCCCCTGCCTGAACTCCTTTTGGATTCCCCTTGTCTCCAAGTTGAATCACATATGGGTCAGCACAACATAAAGGAGAATTCATTATTTTAGACTTTGTGTTCTCTGCTTACATTTGTTTGTACTCAGAACTAACCACCTGATTATTTCGTGTGTAGAATTATTTTCGTCTTCTGAGTCTTTTCTGTAGGTTATGCCTGAAGTGTTAGCTTCTAACTTATTTTTTGTTTTCTACTATTTTTAAAGTTTTGTTTTTTAAGATTTAATATAGCATCACTTTCATTGTTCTTTGTTTTTCTCCCATTCCTTTCTCTGCAAACTCATATTTATTTCATTAAGTGTCCTTTTCATGTGTTCCCATAGAACTTCTGAAAACCCTTATCTTCCTGGATTGCGACCCATTGATCTCCACTATTAATCTGTTAGGTTCTGTGTAACAGGCAGCTATGTGCTAGTAATGTTCATGGGTATTGTTGAGTAAATAGAGTAAACATTTGTGGGAATTAATAATTTTTTAGTTTATAAATAATATATGTAAAACTTCATGAGTTTTTGCATCAAAGAAAAGAAGCAATGGATTGCCAGGCTGTTTTATGTAATTTTCAAAACTTAGAAAGAATACTACACTAACAAATCATATTAGTAAGATATTCTAAGTTGTTATTAATTCCTTTCAATGTTAACTATGTAATTATTGTGAAATGTCATTATTTTTCCTACCTAAAATACCTTCCTACAACAGCAATCTCAGATAATCTCATTGGAAATCACTCCTGCCCCACTCATATCTTGATCCACAAAATTATTTAAGGTATGTTTAGCTAATCCAAATATTGAATCCTCTGGTTGCAGTGACTGAAATGAATATGATGATTAAAATTCTAAACTTAACTGCAACTATGAGGGGCAACAACAGCAAAACAAAACAAAAAAAGAACTTTCTCACTGGTCTATAAAGTGTATAATCCTAGAGTGATTTTTTTTTTTGAGAATATGGAACAAACATGCCTAGAGGAAACACATCAACAGAGGAAAGTAAAACAAAAGGTAGTTTTCAAATGAAAGAGATAGAGGGTGAGAAAATAAGGGGGAAAAGTGTTTTGCATGAGAAATTGAATATCTACATTCATAGACTCAATCAGCTGCTCCCCCACTACGAATAAGATAACACTTTCCTTAACAAATAAATTTCATTTAGTTTTAAGGGATTTAAACTGGGAAATGTCCACTCTAATAAATACAATTGAAAATATTAAATTGATAAGAGACAACCTTTATATGTTAAACTATACTAATTAAAATTTACTTCTAATTATTAATCCATTAAATATAGAGAGCAGCAAGCTGTTCACAACCTAATACTATTAAAATTCATGACTCTTAAAGTAGTTTGGTTTTGTTGGTGTAATGCAGGTATATCCCTGCCTATGATATATACCTGCATTTTAAATTTTAAAAGGAAGAGTTGATATGAGTGTGTTTGTGTGTATGTTGTAGTTCCTTTAAATTTAAATAAAGGAAGGTGTGTGTGTGTGTGTGTGTGTGTGTGGTTTTTGTGTTTTACTTAATTTTATAGACTCAATCATGTTTAATCTATTTTTAAAAAATGATAACTTCCTGTAGAGGAGCCCTGGTGGTATAGTGGGTACTTATTGGGCTGCTAACTGCAAGGTCATCAGTTCAAAACCACAAGCGGCTTCCACAGGAGAAAGACAGGACTTTCTAGTCTGGTAAAAAGGTACAATCTCAGAGTCACAGAGGCAGTTCTACCCTGTCTTATAGAGTTGCTATATGCAACTTCATGGCACTGAATTTGGGGAGTATAGTAAGCACACAAGAAAACTTGCCTAGTTATCAATATTTCTCCTTGTTTTTAGTTTATCAATCTATATACAAACATTATATCATATTAATAACAAATCATTGTTTTCATTTATATCCCTTAGTAAGTCCAAGTTTCTCTATCATGATTTGTTTTTTAATGCTACCATTTATCTCACAGAAATTGGAGATATACAAATTATTAGAAAAGAAAAACAAGGTATACAGTAGAGGCATTATAAAAATAATAATGTGAGGGGGCTTCAAAAAGTTGTTGGGTAAATGGAATTATTAGATAATCAATTCTATATTTTTTGAATCTCTTATGTAGGACTCTAACTGTTGTAACACTTCTGGGTATTATCCTGTAGCGTAATAGAGATTTGTGGACAGTATCTTTGGAAATTGTGTTAGTCTGGGTTGACTATAGAAACAAGTCGAGAGACACTCATATGTGTGAAGAGAGAACTTTATATCAAAGAGCAGTTGTACATTAAGAGAGTATTCCAGCCCAGTCCAGATCAAATCCATAAGTACATATTACCTCCTATGTTGGTACTAGTCCATAAACTCTTCTTTAGACTCCGTTAGCCATGGAATGACGCTGAGTGCAGGTAGATAACAGGCCAGTGGGTGGAAAGTCTTGTGGATGCAGTGTTGGTGGAAGCATCTCAGTGCTTGTGTGGGTCTCCATGTGGCTCCTCCAGTTCCAGGGCTCTGATTCCATCAGTGTGCCTCCTTGTGGCTTGGAAACAAGAATGTCTGGCAGAGAGTGCGTGCATCTGGCCTCCTGTGAGTTATTTTTCTTTCGCGGCTCCAAATGAGATCATCAAGCTGTAACCTGATCGACGGACTAGACTCTACACCTTCGCAAGTTGACAGGAAATTACGTAACTGCCACAGAAAGATACATCAGGTTTTAAAATATTTATCTGTCTAATCAATAAAAAAGTTAAATATACATTATCTTGTATATACACTTTCATTATGCTGCTGTTGTTTAGGTGTTTCTCCGTGACTCGTATCCACCAGGTACGCTAAGGGAGAAAGATGATGCTGTTTTCTCCCTTAATGATTTACAGTCCTGAAAACCTTGAAAGGCAGGTTTACTTTGTCCCCAAAGGTCACTATGTGTCAGAGTTGATAGCAGTTGAAGTGATTTTTATTTTCCTGATCTAATTTTTTTTCAGATTTCACTGCATTTCTCTAAATTATTTTACTATAAGCCTCTTGAAAGTATCACAGACTTGCTCTTGACATATTAACACAATCCCTTCATCACTCACTTGACATGGTTGGACTGCAGTTCTATGTCAATACTGCTTTTTAAATGGAACTATTTAACTCTTCTGCTTTGCTAAAAGTGAATAGGACTTGAAACATGAAGAGTAAATACTACAAAATTCAGTATGAATTGCACTGCAATGTAAAGAAAACTAGACCAATGGAAATCATGATAAATGGAGCAAAAATTGAAGTTTGAAGGATTTCATTTTATTCGATACACAATCAATGTACATGGGAGCAAAGGTCAAGGATTTTTTTTAAGTATTAAATTGGATAAATCCACTGAAAACAATTTTTTTTAATCACTAAAAGCACAGATGTTAATTTGAAGACTGACGTGTATGTATCCCAAGTCCTGGTATTTTCAGTAACCTCATTAGCATGTATAAGCTGGATAATAAAGAAAGACCAAAGAACAATTGCTGCATTAGGATTATGGTGTTCTCAAATAATGTTGAATATACTACCCTGTTTCCCCCAAAATAAGACAGTGTCTTATATTAATTTTTGGTCCCAAAGATGTGCTAGGTTTTATTTTCAGGGGATGTCTTATTTT
>NW_022104341.1:12047344-12048650 GCF_000313985.2 Echinops telfairi | reverse complement strand
TTGAAGCTGTTAGAAATGGTTGCTGTTTACATGTTGTTTTAAAGGAGCCTGGAACCGTCTTCCTGATCCGAAGAGCCCTGAGATCTCTCTTGGGGGATTCGTATGAGTGCTTCTATGAACTACCTGCCAGTAGCTGTACTGAGGGGTCAGGCTATGGCTATATCTTCCTCTGGTTTCACTCTTATCCTAGCCATGCAGTATTCTGTTACTTGGAATGTGTGTCGGATATTCCTCTCATGTGACACTGTTCAGGTTGTTGGGGGCCCACAAGGGCGTTGCTTCCCTGGTTGATCTCTAAGTAGGCATTCACAGTTCTTGTAGTACCTCGGCTGGCCTGTGGTGTTTTCCTCTGAAACTGGAGTGCTGTGGGGGGCGTGTGAGTATACCAACCTTGGTGTAGAGCTCTCTAGCTGGCAGGGGAATTACCATGGACAGAGAGATCACCTTGTAGGTTGGGTGGATGTTCCCGCAGTAGTGTGGAGTCACACCAGTGGTGGTCAGGTGTTTCCCCCAGTCACTTGTAGGGCCTGAGGATTTAGGCTTGGGATGCCCCCACTGTTTGTAGGGGAGAACCCCCCATGCTGATTGGTGTGTGGAAGAGGACCGTTGTGAATTCCCCAGCTGGTTGCCAAGCCAATAAATGTGGGTGGGAGCTCCCCCAGTTGGGTCTTCAGAGTTGACCTAGGCAGAGGGAGTGGCCTGGAGGCCACTGGTGGCTTGTGATAGGAGAGTGAAAGGAGAGGAAAAATAAAGAAAGTGGAAAACACAGACTGGGGCACCAATGCCAAGCAAACTGACACCCACTCACACACACACAACCAAAATGCAGAGAGTAAACAAAAGTGAAAACAGTTTTAAAAAAAAGAAAGAAAGAAAAGAAAACAAAAAGGAGAATTGAATCTGCTAAGGCTGTGGTAGGAAAGAGATAACAGAAAGAATATGAGAAAAGATGAAAACATGAAAGAAGAACAGAAAGAAAGACGAGAAAAAGAAGGAGAAGGAGAGCGAGAGAGAATTTTATAATAGATTAAAAAAATAGCTGACACCGTGCTGTGTTGTGTGTAGCACTGACTGGTCCTGTGTGGAGCACTGTCTTAGGGGTCAGGCTTCCCACTGGGAGGACAGGGTTGTCCTAGGCAGAGTGTAGGGGTCTGTGACCCATCAGTGGCATGTGAAAGGGATGAGAGGGAGAAGAGAGAATAATACAAGCAGAGAGAGAAGTGAAGGGAACAGACAGAAAGAAGAAAGAAAAAGAGAAGAAAGAGAAAGAGGCGGTTAAAAAAACCCAACTGTGTTCACTAAGATT
>NW_022104341.1:12037692-12046505 GCF_000313985.2 Echinops telfairi | reverse complement strand
TATTTTCCTATCTAGACTGCTGATGCCTACTAGATCAGAGGATTATATTTTTAATTTTTTTCATCCCCCTGGCCAGCTAGAATAAAATCAAATTAAATTGTCTCCCACAGTCTTTAGGCTGCAGCTCTGTGCTGTTTGAAGCTGAATTGCTACAACGGGTCTTTGTTATTCAAAAAGCCCCCAGGCCCTGTAGCTGAGTTCTGGCATTCTTTAGCTAGGTTTCTTCTTATGCTGATTTATGTTAAGGGGCCCCTACCTATGTGCTCCATGGAGCTGAGCAACCAGACTGGGGTTTAAGTTTTAATATTTCACCCTTTTTTAAAATTATGCTTGTGATGTGCTCTGATTTGGGGGCTGTCAGACTCCCAAATTTCTGGTCTGGCAGCAGGAGCTCTGGACTGGTGAGTGCTATTGGGTCGCCATTTTTTCCCCAGTTCCCTGACTCCATTTCTTTCAGAATCAGTGGACCAAATATCTCATGTTTAGCAATAGCACTGTCCTTAAATGAGTACTTCTTGTCAAGGTAACCTGCTCATAGTGCATTTGCAATGTAACTGTCAGTGATTTTCTCCAATGAATTCTTCACCCAACTCACAACCTCTTGCAATTTAGGTTTTACAAAGTTTCCATACTGATTTCTCTCCATTCTATTTTCAATGTAGTCATTAATTTCCATGTGCAAATTGTCCTTGAATGGCTTGTTTACTGCAATATCAAGAGTCTGGAGATATTCCTGCAGGAATTCCTGCAGGAATCATTATTTGATCTATTTTTCTTTTGTGAAGAAATGTCTTCATGTATTTTGCACAGTAAGTGCTGGCTGCATCCCAGACTAGCAGGCTTCTTTGGCTCCCTTGCATAACAAGCGGAACCATTAAATTGACCCACTTCCTTATAACTTGCTTGTGTGGCCCAGGCTTTTTCAGTTTCAAGAATAAAAATACCCAAAACACATTCAATCTTTTCCTTTTTGATTAAAGGTGGGATTTTAGTGCCATCCAGACAAATTGCCAAAATACAGGAAACACATGCACCTTTGTAAGCAGTGGAGGGCACCCTGCTGTTCAATTGTTGTTTGAGATGATTGGCCCATAAACATTGCAGTTTCATCCATAGCAATCATGTTGGAAAGATTGTATTTAGAGAAGTCAGCATCATCAATAAAGGACTTGAATGCAAGTGCTCGCTTAATAACTTGAGCATCTTCCAGCCTAAACAATGTTGTGGATCTTCCTAAAGACAGCTCACTTCGCTGAAGGAAATTATGCAGCCAGTCTTGTGATGCTTTGAAGTCTTTGGGGGCTATGCCAAACTGTCGTGCCATTTCAAGGGCAAATTCTTGAATCTGAGCCCTATTCACAACCAAAGCCTTTGCTTTCCTGTCAACAACCCATTCACAGATCAGGTCTTCCAGCTCGGAAAATAATGGCTGCCGACCTGATCCACACTTGTGCTTTTTAACATTTCCCTTGTCCACTTGTTCAATGAGGTTACCATACTCTGCTCGCCATTTTCAGACCAATCGGATACTCAACATCTTCTCTTTGCAGAAAGCAGTAAGATTTTGGCCTCAAGAGTCTTCCATGATTCCTTTCTTGTACTCCATGGAGTAGCTTTTTCTTTTTGTGCTCATGTCTAGGGGTAAAAAAAAAAAATGACAAAGGTATCAGGGTGGGGGGAGGGGGATCACTTAAAATGATACAGGAGAATCGGAGGAGGGAATCAAAATGACACAGGAGACTCAGAGTGGGAATTACCATTTTGTAACACCTTCTGATCCTACTGTGTCATTTTAAGTGATACTCCAGTGCCATTTTAAGTGATCCCCCTCCCCCAACCCTGTGTCAGTGGACACCTTCACCAGATATCCCCCTGACCCCTTTTATCAGCTATTTCCCCCCTACCTCAGTCGCCCCTCTGTGTCCACACAATGTGCCCAACTCCTGCCTCATGTGAATCACTGTCTAATTGTGAGTCAGCCAGACTCCGTCAGGGCAGAGCGAGTAGCAGGCGGCAGCTTGTCTTGGTGGCAGCGCAGGCTCTCTGATTAAAAGAGACCTCGCACTTCCTGTCTGCTCTGGCTGTGCTGCAGCCAACAGTGAGCCGCGCAGCAATGCCTGCTGCTACGGTCCAGAGTCCAGAGTTACAGTAGCTTCAGGGGGCCTTATTATCAGGGGGGTCTTATTTTTGGTGGGATGCCTTATATTTCAGTGAGAGGCAAAACTGTAAGGAGGTTTTATTTGGGAGGGATGTCTTACTTTTGGGGAAACATGGTATGATGTTGTTGTTAGATGAAATCAAGTCAGTTCCAACCCATATTGACACTGTGCAAACAGAAGGAAACAGTGCACTCTCCTGAGCCATTCTTAAAATGGTTCCTATGACTAATTCCATTCTTAGAGCACCAGTTTTGATCCAACTAGTTGAGCACCACATGACTTTAGCAAGCATGAATTCTTTCTCCAGTAACTGGTCTCTCTTGAAAATATGTCCAAAGTATGTAAGATGAAGTCTTGCCATCCTTGTCTCTAAGGAGTTTTTGGCAATACTTCTTCGGTACAGATTATTTTGTCCTTTTAGCAGTCCATGGTACTTTCAATATTCTTCAGCACCGCAATCAGGTGACTGAAAAATACCATGGCTTTGGTCAGCACACCCTGGTCCTCAAATTAACGTCCTTTCTTTTCAATACACTAAAGATATGCTGTGCAAAAATTGACTCCATGCAATGCACCCTTTGATCTTTTGACTGCTGCTTCCATAAGCACTGATTGTGGATCGAAGCAAGACAACACACAACTTCAACTTTTTCTCCTTTTATAATGATGTTACCAATTGATCCAGTAGTATTTCTGTCTTCTTCACATTGAGCCACAATCCATACTGAAGGCTGTAATCCTTGATCTTCAACAGCAAGTGCTTCAAGTCTTCCTCACTTTCAGCAAGCACGGTTGTGCCATCTGCATATCAAAGGGTGTTAATAAGCCGTCTTCCAAGTCCGATGCTGCATTCTTCTTCATATAATCCAGAGTATCTGAATATTTGCTCATCATATAGGTTGAATGATGATGGGGAGAGGATACAACCCTGATGCACATGTTTTCTGATTTTAAACCATGCAGTATGCCCTCATTCTGTGCCCACAACTGGCTCTTGATTCATGTACAGTTCCTCATGAGTACAATGAAGTGTTTTGCAATTCCTATTCTTCTTACAGTTATCCACAATTAATTATGGTCCACACAGTCAGATCCTTAGTGTGGTAGTTTCATAATCTGCTGTCAATTTGAGACTATTAAGAGTGAAGGGGTGGAGTTTAGCCTGTCAATCAGGTCGCAGCTTGATGACCTCATTTGGAAGTACTAATGAGATAAATAGCTTGCTGGAGGCAGGAAACAGGCTCACTTCCTAGAACATATTCCTGCTGATAAGACACATGGAGCTATGCTAGTGCCCTGGAGTAGGAGGAGCCACATGGAGACCCCTGCCAGCACTGAGATGCTTCTACCACCACTGGATCCACAAGAATTTCCACCCACTGGCCTGTGATCTTTCTTCCTGCATTCAGTATTATTGCATGTGCTGCGTGAGTGTGAAAAAGAATTTATAGATGTACATGTGGGCTAATATCGGCTTTATGGACTTGCCCAGGAATGGGCTAGGACGTTTTCTTTATGTACAATTGCTCTTTGATATAAAGTTCTCTCTTACACACATATGAGTATCCATGAATTTGTTTTTCTAGTCAACCCTGACTAACACACTTAGCATAGACAATAAAACAAAAATAAATATCTTCTGGTTTTCTTTGCTTTGAAAAAACAGCATTTGACATCAGCAATCATATACTTTATTCAGGATCCTCTTTTGTATCCGGGCTGAACTTTAGGCAGTTCCCTTTTAATGTACTGCTACAACCATTGTTGGATAATCTTCAGTAAAATTTTGCTTTTGTGAGATATCAATGATATTGTTCTATGGTTTGAGCATTCTGTTGGGTTATCTTTCTTGGAATGAGCACAAATATGGATCTGTTCCAATCAGTAGGAAAAGTAGTGTCTTCCAAAATTCCTGGCATAGACAAGTGAGTGCTTTCAGTAATTCATCACCTTGTTGAAAAATCGCAATTAGTATCCAATCAATTCCTATAGCCTTTTTTTTTTTTTTTGGCTAATGCTTTCAATAATGCATTAATAAAACTTCTTTCAATAATGCAATAATAAAACTTTTTCCTTCAGCACCATGGATTCTTGTGCATTTGCTACCTCCTGAAACGGTAAATTATCGACTATTCTTTTTGATTCAGTATCTGTGTATGCTTTCTTTTTTCTTCTGATGCTTCCTGCATAATTAAATATTTTGTCCATAGCATCTGTCACTTATGGAACTCAAAGTTTGAATTTTTTTCTTAAGTTATTTCAGTTTCATCTATGCTGAGTGTGTTCTTCCCTTTTGCTTTTCTACTTCTATGTCTTTACACACTTCATTGCAATATTTGGCTTTGGCTTTTGGGGCTGTTATTTGAAATTTTTTATTCATTTCTTTGACTTCATCCTTTGTTTCATTTGCTTTAGATCTTCTATGATTAAGAGCATATTTCAGAGTATCTTTTGGCATCCACTTTTATTTTTCTTTCTTTTGGCTTTTTAATGACTTTTTTCTCTCTTCATGAGTGAAAATCTTGGTGTCCTCCCATAGCTCTTCAGGTCTTCTGTCATTAGTGTTCAATGCAGCAAATCTGTTCTTGAGATCTTAATATGTTCATATAATTCAGGAGGAATAGACTCAAGGTTGTATTTTGGTTCCCATGGGCTTGTCTTAATTTTCTTCAGCTTTTTACATATGAGCAATTTATGGTCTGTTTCACAATCAGCCATTGATCTGGCTATAATTGCTGATATTGAGCTTCTCCATTATATCTTTCCACAAATGTAGTCAATTTGATGTCTGTGTATTCCCTCTGGGGAAGTCCAGATGTATAATCACCTTTGTGTGCTGGCAAAAAGTATTTGCTATGAACAAGTCATTGGTTTTGAAAAATTCTATCATGCAATCTTCCACTTCATGTCTAGCAACAAGTTCCTATATCTTTCCAAATTTTGCAATCCAATTGCCAATAATTATCAATGCATCTTGATCACATGTTTGATCAATATCAGACTTAAGTAGTAAGTAGAATTTTTCAATGTCTTTCTCACAAGCTTCTGTGATTGGTGCATAAATTTGAATAATAGTTGTATTGATTGGATTTTCTTCAAGGCAGACAATGTATTTCATGATTGATTGTCCATGTCAATGTTGACAATGAATGCCAAGCCATTCCTTTTGATTGTGTTATTCCCAGTATAGTAAATCATATGACAGTTTTATTCGAAATGGCAAACTGCAGTCCATTTTAACATGCTAATGCCTAGGATATAGAATTTTTTGTATTCCATTTCATTTTTGACCACTGAGACTTTTCTTAGATTAATACTTTGCACATTCCATGTTCTGATCATGAGCAGATTTTTGTAGATGTTTCTCCTTACTCCATTTTCAAGCGAAGATCTCAATATATCTACTCCCACAGCTTTACTGGACTCATGTTACCATGATCAACTTCACTCTGAGACATCAGCTCCTCCTCAATAATTTTTTGAGTGCCCTCAGATTTGAGAGTCTCATCTTCTGGCATTGTCTCTGACAGGGTTCTTAGTTCACTCTTCAGACCTTCAGTATCTGACAATATTTGGAAGTTATGCACACGGTTTTCAGTGGCTACTTCTTCTAAAGTGGGGTGCCGAGTACTTCTTTGTTGTCTGTTCTTAGTCTGGAAGCACCATTGAAACCTTTTGAATTTAGGTGAACCGTGTTGGCATAACTTCCAGCATCACATCAACACACAAGCCACCACAGTAGTACAAACTGACAGACAAGTGGTAGAAATGTGCTATGGGCTATAAGAAAAAGGAACTATATGTTGTGGAAGAAGTGCAGCTTGAATGCTCCTTAGGAGGAAGAATGTCAACACTTTATCTCTCTTGATTTAAACATACTATCAGAATGGACCTATTCTTGGATAAGGACATCATGTTTGATGAAATAATGGGTCAGTAAAGAAGAGGAAGACTCTCAGTGAGAGGCACTGATACAGGGGCTGCAACAGCAGGTTCAAACATAGACAATTCTGATTCATAGGTGTCCTGTAGAGCAATCCAGAGTAAACAAAATGATATTTACTTGGAGGCTCAGAAAGTACTAGTAAGTGTCAGCACTCTATATCTCATAGTACTTAAGGATACATTGTAGTAAGCCCCAAGATTCTGTAGGTATTCCTTGACTCAATTCATGGCTTTAATAAGTTGAAGGGACAATAATTTTTATCATGTATGCATCCATTTGGTAATATTATGTAGGGAGTCCTTTCTTGTGCAGTGGAATGCACATTGAAGATTTAAGAGGATAGATTTTCAAGCACAAGTATGTGTTAGCATTGACTATATGGTAAAATAATAACGATAATAATTAGTAATAATAATAAATCACTTCCACTGAGTCAATTCTGTTGCCATTTGAAGGGAGGGCCTTTCCAACATATTAGCAGTGTGTGAGAGAAACCTATAGTAGGCTTTTTTCCATAAAGATTTACCATTTGAAAGTGCTATAGGCAGTCAGTTCTATTTTGTCCTAGAGAGTAGCTATGCATCTGAATCGACTTAATCACAATGCGTTTGGCTTTGATTGATTCCTTAATGGAGAATGAAATACCCTCTGAGTACTACAGAAAAAATTAAACTCTGGTTTCAAAGACTAAAAGCATAATGAAATGAATTTACCATTCATATTTATAGAATACAAGTTAAATTTCTTATTTTGATTTTGCATAATACATTCCAATATTTTTAATTTATTATTTTAAATAATCTTATGAAGTCTTAAAGCAGTACAATCTCAACAACTAAGATTTCTGGATGACAATATAGACTACAATATAGTTACTTGGCTATATACTTGATGAGGTATAGGAGACCAGTCATTTCTACAAAATTAAAAACAAAAAACCTCACTGCCATCTAGTTGATGCAGACTCATGGTGCCTCTGTAGGACAAAGCAGAACTGAACTGCTCTTGTGAGATTCCAAGACTGTAACTGTTTAGGAGAGTGGAAAGTCCCATCTTTCTCCTGGGGAGTGACTGGTGGTTTTGAACTGCTGGTCTGGTAGATATCCCTCAAATGTGTAGCCACTCTGCCACCAGGGCTCCTTAGAGTTACTTCTGTCTATAAAATTTTACATAGTTGACTCAAATTATATTATTGGTAATGGAAAAATATTTCTCCATATAATCTTATTTTTCAGAGGTTTAATTTTAAAAATGAAAAACTAGTTGATAATATTAAGAATGCTAAGGCTGCTACAATATGTTTTTTTAGTAAAATTTTGATTTAGTTATTTCCTCAACATTATGTTGTTTGATTATCCCAGCTACAGGATAAGATGAATAAAATTTACTGTCATTTCCTTACTGCGCTTAATTTACCATTTGCCATTACTTAGGAAAGAGGTATAAGTAGCAAATCAACTTAATTGCTCACTAGGGAAATTTACATCATGGCAGCAGAAAGAAATGTCTTTCATTCCAATGACACAATTAGAAATATAATCATCACAAGACACACATAATGCAAGCAAAATGTACTCAAAACATTATTTTAAAAGTCTCATATTGTACCTCCATGTTGTTGCCAAATTGACTTTTTACTATTTAATATTTTCTGTGCTATATAATCTGTTATCACCATCAATATGATCATCTCTGCAGTTGATTTGATTCCATCATTAAGCAAAGAACATGCTACAGATTGATAGCTATTTACATTGAGGGTGCTACAGCATTTCACCATGGGTCTGATTGTTTAAACTTCTGCAGAATTTACACACAGAAGTGGAACAGAACAATTTTTAAAGTATGACTTATGTACCATGGGTTATTTTATCTATTTTATCTTATGCAAAGAAAAGGAACTTGGATTTTGGAATCAGGTTGCTCTGTGTTTAAATTCTGGTGCTCCCACCACTTCAAAGTTTTTTTAATCTCAATGTCCCACTTTTTAAACGTATGTTAAGAAAATATTCAAAAACATGTTTAGGAAATAATGTCTGTAGAATAATACTTGTAAAGTGTAGGAGACCAGCACTGCATTGAGATCCTGATGATCCACAGAGTCAAACAGCTAATTCCTCCCAATTTCCTCTATGCTTTTGCTAAATTATTTTATCTCTTCAATTTTAAGATTTTTGCATCAGTAAAATAGAAAGTACTCACTCAATACCCCTTTCAGGCATAATAACCTAGCAGGAAAATAATAATACCTAACACATATGATTATTTTGTTTATTAAAGGAATCAATTCATCAGCAACATATGGCGGCCACCTATACAGGAGGAGGATTCAAAATGTTTGTGAGTAGGCCATGGAAGTTTCCCCAAGAACTTTTTGAACTGCCCCCTACCCCCTTACATATCATATAAGAGAATCGCTGAATTATAGGAGAGTTACCTTAAAAGAAAACAAATTTAAGGAAAAATAGAATTAGCGTAGTTGGAATTGGTGAAGCAATATATGTATTGTTGTGAGTGATAGGCATAAAAGGCAAAACGATGAGAGAAGTGTGATGTTACTGCCGACTTTCCCATGGCCCCAGGAACAGAGAGGCGGAGTCACCGAGGCTGCAAACAACAGAGTTTATTGACTAGCTCGAGCTAGGGCCCAAGTGCTAAGGCACCAACCCAGTGGTCACCAAAGACAAGGACCCCGGCCTGGGGCATAA
>NW_022104341.1:12022284-12037041 GCF_000313985.2 Echinops telfairi | reverse complement strand
TTATAATTGACCTTCAGTGAAATATTTTTGTTTTTAAAATATAAGTGATTAGTCCTAGCAGCATGTCATAAATAATAGATGTGTGGTTTTCTTATACATACTGTTCACTGGAAAATAGCCTCAAGGAAAGTTAGCCCTTTCCACACAGTAAACTGTTGTTTACTTCTCCTTCTTACTATTTTATCTTATCTGAAAAATATAAAGCTGCAACTTCAAAGTCATTAGGAATAGAATCTGTCCTGCACTTGAATATCCTTCATCTGAAGTGCACTCCAGAGGAAGAATTTAATGATTATAGTACCAGACTGATGTTCTCAACACCCCTGAAATTCTGGCACGAAGGTCACTCTACAAGGAGTTACTAGTAGCAGAGGCACACAGCTCTGCTCAGAACTGTGAGTCAGCGCCTCCATCGCTTGTTTCCTGAAGTAAATCTGATCCTTAGCTTGTCTCCTTGTCAGGGAAACATGTCTGTATTTTTACTCTAATTTAGTACATTGCAGATTTTAAACAGGGTAGCTTGAATATAAACTACCTTTGCTTCCAAGATATAGAATCTATTAAGTTTGTAGTTCAGAGATAGACACTGGATTTCTAATTCCAACCTACCATGTAATTGACAAATGTGATTGTTCACATCTGAATAAGGTATATTCCTCCTACATGAAGTGAGTTCATATGAACACATTAACTTTCCAAAAGCAAGATTGACATTATCATACTGTGTTCTTTAAAGACTTACTAAAAAAATGTCGTTATAAAACTTTATATTTAATAATTTCTTTTTCTTGTACAAAAGGGTATAAATTGGCTTTTGTTATATGTTTTCATCTTTCTAGTAAAAATTTGTTCATCCTATCATCTAATTCAGTTCCTTGCTAGTAGTATCCCCTTAGTGAAAAGAGATTAAAAAGAAATATGACCATACTGGGGGAAAAGACTAGCAAGCAAATTAATCAAGAGAGACTGAATATTACCACAAAGATTACAATCTTATCTCAAGAAAGCCCTTGGATGACCTGAGTACATAAGCACAGGTACATCAAGACAAAGGAAATGTCTAACCTCTGCCAATGTCAGCGTCTTAGTCTGGGCTCTCCAGAGAAGCAAAACCAGTGACACTTTCGATAGACAGATACAGACAGATGATAGACAGACAGATAAAAAGAAATGGGAATAGATATAGATATTTATGTCAAGAAAGTGGCTCACACTGTGGTAAAAATGGTCAGTATGAGCTCAGGCAGGCTCCAAGTCCTTGGATCAAATGTTACGCTGGAGGCTTTGGGGATTGATGAATCCAAGATTGGCAGGTCACAAAGAAAGACTAAGGTAATCAGACAGGCTTACACCTGCATGGGCAAATGGATCCAAGATTGGCAGGTGAGATGGCAGGTGAATATGGGTTTTCAGGAATTGCAAACAATATGGTGGGCTGTTGGTTCAAGTCCAAAGAAATGAAAATCAATGAGCCAGATGCAGAATCCAGACCCAGTGAAAAATTAGCAAGATTTGCTACAAGGACCACTTATATAGGAAGTAGACCACATCCCTGAAAAACTTTCAATTGTATCAATTAAAACTTCCTTTCAATTGACCCTATTAAGGGGATTGCATCTTTTTTTTTTTTTTGAAATCCAATTCCTCATATTTACATTTTAACCTAAACCATTATAGGTATACAACAGACCTTAACAGGAATAAAGAAAAAAATAGCTTCATTATTTTCTAAATGTTACCTTGGAGATTATTTTATTTACCTAGTGCTACTATCACAGAGCTACAAATAGTTGGCTTTAGCAAAGAAAAATTTAACTTCTCACAGTTTAGAGGCAAGAATTCTGAATCTAGAGTACTAGGTTTAGGAAAATGCTTTCTTTCATGTTGGTTCCAGAGGAAATTCCTTCTCTCCTAACTTTTTGGTGTCCTTAGAAGTCCTCGTGTGTCTTGGCATCAATCTTTTCTGGGTCTAGGAGGTGCTCAGATCCAAAGGACTGACCCCACTCTCTTCCCAGTTCTCTCTCCTTCTAAATTGATAGGTAAAAGGTGAGACTCAAAACCAAATAGTCTCAAAAGACAAACTCACTTCCATCCAATCAATTCCAACTCATAGTGACCTTTTTATGACCAAGTGGAACTAACTCTTCCTGGAAAGCCTCCAAACCTGAGCTGAGTGCACGTTGGCATGTGAGATTGTCAGGCTCTACAGGAGTAGAAAACCTCAGCTTATTTTTCTGGAGTGGCTGGTGCTCTGCGGCTGCTGATTTTATAGTTAGAAGCCCAAAGCCTAATTCCCTAATCGACCAGAACGCTGCATGGTATGTACAAAATTGGAATCATGACGGACATATTTTGACATATATTTGGGGGAAACACAATTCAACCCATGACAAAAATTTAGAGGGGACATCATAGTCTGCATGTTAAGGCAGGTAACAGTCAACACTCTAATCTTGCCTTAAATAAGAAAATAGAAAAACCTTCCTGTCCCATCAAGTTAACTCTGACTTGGAGTAGAATTGTGTTCCATTGGGTTCATAATGCTTTGGTCAGAGGCAGATTGGAGATTTGTTTCCCCCGGGATATATAGTGAGTTTCAACCAGCAACATTTTTATCCAGCTGTTAAGTGTTTAACATTTTGATCACTCGAGAACCTTCCATATGTCTACTACAATCCTATTCTTCCTCATTCTGTCATTAAATAAAATTGTTTAATACGCAGAATTACCTGCCCAGGTTTAAACAAGGAAACAATGTAAATAAAATAAGAAAGAGCTTCCTCATTTGTTTTCAGAACCATTACAGCTGGCCTTTAAAACTGATTATTTGTTCAGTGCTTAAATGGGGCTTGTTAATATTCTGGATGCTTGTTAACACAAGCCAACATGTACTTTTCTCAAGTTTGAAGGCTTTTCTTTGATGAGTTAAAAAATAAGTTTGAAGATCAGGGCAATAATCTCCATGTTATCTCTTAATTTCCTTGAAGTTAACTTACAGCTGATGCATAAAATATAGGAGGTGGAAAAACTACAGTAATCTCATAAGGAAATTCTAAGCATTTAAATGAGATAATAAGTATTAAAACAAAACAAAAAAGTGAGGTCCTGTGGTCAAAATCTAGTAGAGAAGAAATGGAGATTTTATTCATCACAGCAAAGATAAAGCCAAGGTGGGAAAGGGAATGACATGCCCCCATGATAAAGGAACACTGCAAACCAACCTCCCTTTAAGTGGATTCCTTATATCAGGCCCCCTTGCAAAACCATTATCGATGACAATTTTAAACCAATAAAGCCTGCATCGTTTTATAGGTAATACTGAAATCTATGGAATCATCCCAGTTGTATTTTTACTGATTCTTTGTAAAAGTTACAGTCTTAATAGTAGTTGATCCAATAAACTAGAAATAATATGAAAAGAAAGTTATAATTGACCTTCAGTGAAATATTTTTGTTTTAAAAGAATAAAGTTAAGCCAAGTTCCCTAGTCGTTTGTGTAAATGATGAAAATACAAACCCAGTGCGGTCCAGGCGACTCAGACTCAAAGCAACTCCAAGCAGAATCTCCACAGCTGACCATCTTTAGGGAAGCAGCCAGCCTCGTCTTTCTCCTGCAGTCGCTCTCACTCAACCCACTGCCCTCAAGCCCTTTCTCTCTGAAAGCCACTCTGTACGACACTTTAGAACTGCCACTCGGCGATTCTGAGACTGTAAGTCCCATAAGGAGGAGAAAACGCAACTTTCTTCCACGGGGTGTTAAGGAGTATCAGGCAACACGACCGGAACGAAGGCTTTCTGAGGATCTTGCCAGGTCTAATTTCCAAGGCACGTGTAGACCCGTCACCAACATTTTATCAATTGCACCAATCAGGCATTACGTTACTCAAAAGATCACTAGCACCGAAAATGTTTCTGTGCCAATTGGTCAATTTTTAATTCAATAAAATGTCTTTTGAATTGAAAGAAAATGTTTGAAAATGATGATGGTAACAAATGAACCAACGTGCTTGACACAATCGATGGATGGACGGATTATGATAAGAGCTGTACGAGCCCACAACAAAATGATTTAAAAATTTTTCTTTTGCATCAAATGAAAACATAATTCTAGGCTCTTTGCACCTTGGTGACGTTGTGAGGTGAACATTGGACTGTTAACCACAAGGTCTGTGCGCTAAGCCCACCAGCCGTTGCTGGGGAAACGAGGAAGCGAGCTGCTGCCATAGATGTTTACAGCCTTAGAAATGCCACGCAGGGCTACGCAAAATAGGTGCATCCCAATCGGTAGTGTGGTTCATTGTAAAATATCTACTTGTTGTGTTAAAGTATTTCTGTTATTTAAAGTAATTCTGTTAAAATTTTGGAATAATGTTATCCTCAGTACCCGTATTTCAGATCAATAATGTACATAACAAATTTTAGTACGATTACTCTTGCACATTTTATCTAATAACAGCTGTTTCCAAGAATAAAACATTGAGAATTATAATATGTCTTTCCTCCCTGTTTGCTTGCATTCTTTATCCACAAACTTAATCCACTGAGTTAATAGCATAAATGTTGGGAGTGATCACTCCCTTTAAGGTTAGAGAGCAATTTAGAAATAACACCAAGTAAGCCTTGTTATAAGAAAAAGGCAAGAGCTGTAAGATTACTGACCATGAGTAGTTTACCCATTATTACTTCCCCAAATTATTTAACTCATATCAACAGAAACATAAAAATAATTGTTAATTCTATCCTTAGTAATGGAAAAATGGAATTAACAATGGAATTCCTAATGGAAGAATAGTAGTGTTTAATTATTTCTTAATTGTCTATATATTTTGCACTTATAAACTAGAATATAAATTCAAAATAAATATGACTATTAAGGTATTATAAAGGTCAGTATATAAAAGTCTTTCTTTATATAACAGGTCATATTGCTGTGGGCCTAAAATAATTGAATATGGCTAATCATCATTCTTTGTAGAATGCAAAACATTGGATATATTATTGACATTGACAAGAAAGTTAATTTTACCTTTCAAAAAGTGGAACATTAACTATAATTTACGAACATGCTGTAATTTAGATTTTTTAAAATTGTCTTTTAAACAAATGATGATTGATATTAACAATTCTTTTCTTTGAATCTGCCTTTTTATCATGTCATTCAGCATTTTGAGTGGAATGTTAGAAATTGCTTCTTTTTTTTTTTTGCAAATGGTAGATATCTACTTAGACATTATTTTTAGCTACAATGTTTGGCATCTTCCCAGAGTTCTACATTGAATAATTTCATAATTAAATTCAATGGAAGCAATTTTTCTAAGTCTGAAACATAGATTATTTCAGAATTTTGGTAATATTATAAACCCAATTACACTGCTACTAAATTTGTGTTTTAAATATTATTACCAAAGGTCTCCATGAATAAGAATCAACTTGAGGCCAACTAAAACATTTGTATACAACTTCCCCCTGACAATTTCCTTTTCTTTGTAACTACATGACAACGATCATTTGCCCTTCCCAGGATCTTTAACATATTGGCGTCAATCACATTTATTTTTAGTCTGACCACCCACACATTGTTAACGATTTTAAATAATCCTATGCTCCATCAATGTTAGCATTTTATTGCATGTTACATTTCAGTTTCTCTCAGCCTCATTGTTCCTCCATGAAACACACAAGGCAAATAACTCAGCCTGGTTAATTCTAGCTCTTTCCTGAATTCATGGCTATATATGAGAAACAGCCATACATAGAAAGATGCACATAAACTCAAGCAAACACAATGGTAGTGTATAATTTCAATTGAAATATTGACTACATATCTCAAGTATGACCCCCAGTATGTTCAATAATTGTACTACATTCCCATGAATTTACTATCAATCACAGGTAATTTATTATACTTTTTCATTCTACTTAAATTCTACTATTCCCTCTTCTCATTTTAAATGAGTTTCCTTCAAATTTCACTGGAAAAAAAGGTTAGAGAAAACGTTTCTTTCTATTACATTACTATATATAACAAATGTTTGTGCCTTTAGTCACTGTTTTCTTCGTTTCTACCCAAGGCTTGAAGTTTTTCTTCAGTTCTTTCAGATTGCAAAATGTGTGTGTTATATATTTAATTTTCCTAACCCAAGGTTTTTGCACTTCATTTGAAAAGACAAAAGAAATTTGTACAAGGACCTTGAGTAGGTTGCATTTTTAGAAGTAAAATCAGTAATGCTTTTTAAGTATTGCAGGTAGTAGAAATTTTTATGAAGAAATGGCTTACACACTCAGAAATAGGTAAGTCCAGTGGATTTCAAGTCAGGCTCTTCCTGACTCATTGAAGCCAATGAACCAGGAACAGAATGATGAAGCAGAGACAGCAGGGGACACAGGCTGGTGGATGCAGAGGTAATATGAATCTAAAGCCGGTTGAATGAATCAACAATCCCATTCACTGATGTCTCCTGTGATGGACAGGCAATGTAGGAGATTGAGAAAGTAGATGGGAGATTCAGCTTCAGCAGAAGCTGAAGGGCCAAAGCAGATTGAACTCTGCTCAGTCTCTTTCTTATACTGAAGACCACACCCAAGGAGGTGTCGTTTGGCTACAACCTAATTGATTGTTCGGCCTCAGCCTCTATCTTTACCAAGTTATATCTAATTGGCATAATCCCTAAACATCACAGACCACCGCATATCAACTTGATACTTGTACATAACTCTTGAGCCATACATAATAATAAAATAATACTCGAACCTAACATGATACAACCCAACATAGTACAACCAAAAATGCACTAACCAAAATGTCGTCTTATATTTTATTAGTGAAAAAAATAATCTGGTGCATATATAGAAATAGGAGTTACTCAAAATAAGTACAGTCCTTGTTTCTACAGCTAGTTGCTTGGCCCTAGTTGATATTTAGAAGGACCTTCTTCAACTACCCATTACGGACTTCTGTTACCCATGTGAGTAACTATGCTGGTCATGATTCTTTACCCGATGGGGTGGCCCAAACCTACATTCCTAGAGTCTAGATTATTTGTAATTATATCAGAATTTCCAATGACTTTGAACACAAGTCCTGGCGGTACCAAGCGTCCCTTTATTTTTTCATATATGAGATAGGTATAAGTTTGTTTTAAAGAGGAATTTACTAGCTCCTTTGCAATTTATTTGATCCTATACAAAGAAGAAGTTGACAAGTGTTCGATTATTTAATATGATCTACTGCACAAGACATTTCAGGAATTCACGTTTTGTTTTTAAGGGCCATTCAATGAATTATGAGTCATAGTGATCCCATATGCAAAAGAACAAAATACCCCTTGGTCCTGTGGCATCCTCACAACAGTAGGTGTGATAAAGCCTTCTGTTGTGGTCACTGTGCCCATTTATCTCTTCGAAGATCTTTCTCTTTACAATTGACCTTCTACTTTACCAAGTATGGTGTACTTCTCTAGGGACTGGTTGCTTGTGACAACTTGTTCAAAATAAGTGAGACAAATTTCAATTCTAACAATTGTAGTTTGCATTTCCAAGTCACATGTGCTTATTCTTTTGATAACCCATGGTATATACAGTATTTTTCATCAAAACCATAATTATGTCTTCTCGAATCTTCTTATTATATTGCCCAACTTCCATGAATGTATAAGATGATTAAAAAGACAATGGTTTGGTCAAGTGCAATTTAGTCATCAGATAGACATCTTTGCTTTACAAGATTTTAAGAAGTTATTTTGCTGCAGATTTGCTCAATGCAATGCCTTTATATTTACTTTTTCCAATAATTTCTGTTGTTTAGTATGTATGCATGAGTGTGAATATATTATTAAATAAATGAGTATTAATGAATTCTTCCCGTTTTACATCTTCCATTTGACACTCACTCTCATTACTCCAAAGGAAAAGGGCATTACATGAACTATTTTAATTTCATTTTTTATTTTCCTTTTCACATTGAGCACTATTTTAATAAGAACCATTGGAAACCTATAAAAAGTACAAACCCTACAAATGAAAAACAGAAAGTGTGATAGATAATTTCATGTCATTTTGAAGATGTATATAAGGAGGACCCTGGGAACTTCCCCTCTGTCTGGTCTTCCCTTGCTACTTGTTGACCTTGAGAGCTAATACACTCCTGTCATGTTTCCACTGACCTTGACTCCATGGGACTTTGCACCCACAAGCCTGTGATCTTCCTGCACGCTGCATCATTTTGTGTAGCTGTTTGAGTCTGAAGAAGAGGTTAGGGACTACTGTCAGACTTATAAACTTGAGTTGTACAGGGCGTGGCTGTTTTCTTAATATATAATTCCTTGTTGATATAAATGTGAATGTGCTACATATACTAAGGGGTACCACCCCCCAATAATGGAAGTAAAGGTCCACTGAGTGGAGCTTTTATAGTACACATTTGTCCCAGTTCAACGAACATCAAGCAACTTGCACTGTGTTAGTGCACACATCTGGTGGTACCATCTGGAAAAGTGCTTTCGGGTCACAGTGAATTTTTTTATAAAAGCCGTTTTGCTCAAGCAACATTTTTTGTCATGGCCAAATTAAATGAACAGGGTAAGACTGGAGAAAATGCCACAGACAGTGTTGTGATGTTGATCAGATCTTACAAGGACAGCGCTATGGGAACAACTCAAATGTACGATTGGTTTTCTCATTTCCAAAAAAGTGAAATGTCGATTGATGACAAACCTTGTATTTGATGTCTGTAAACTTCCAAAACGGACGAAAATGTTGACACAGTACAGTTGGAGTTCATTCCACCAGGTGTGACAGTTAATTAAGCTTTGCATTTAGAAGCTCTAAAAAGATAGCTTAACAATATGTGACAAAAAAGACGTGATTTGTGGCAGAAGGGGGACTGGTTTTGCCACCATGACAATGCTCCTGCTTATACAGCCATCTCAGTGCACCAGTTTTGTGCAAAAAACAGCAAGACTCTTGCCCCAAGCACCTTACTCATCTGACCTTGCTCCGTGTGACTTCTTTTGGATTATGAGGATGCAGAGCTACATGAAAGGACAGCTATTGATGACTTAGAAGAAGTGAAGAAAAAATTAAGGAGGTGCTGTCAGCCATCCAAACAGATGCGTTTGAAAAATGTTTCCATCAATGGAATTGCAGATTTGACAAATATAGTAAGTATGATGGAGAGTACTTTGAAGGTGAAAAGGTTGAACTGAGCTCGCTGTACTGCTGTGTGGACTAATTATTCCTTGTGCTGTATATGTGTGTGTGTGTGTGTGTATCCTGGTTTTGTGTCTCTAGAGAACCCTGCCTAACACAATAGTGATAGCTACTTTCCTGGATCTTCATCAGCAATTGCTGACAAGTCCTCCTCACTTTCAACAAGCAAGGTTGTGTCATCTGCATATTGCACGTTGTTAACAAACCTTTCTCTGATCCTGTTACTGCACTCTTATTTATATAATCCAGCTTCTCTGATGATTTGCTCAGCCTATAGATTGAAGAAGTACGACAAAAGAAAGCAACCTTGATGCACACCTTTCCTTTTTTAAAACATGCATTATTCCCTTGCTCTGTTAGCACGACCACCTCTTGATCTATGAACAAGTTCTGAATGAACACAGTGAGTGCTCCAGAGTTTTCATTCTTCTCAAGATAATCCAGTTGACCATGGTCCACAAAGTAGAATGCCTTCGCACAGTCAGTGAAACAAGAGTAATGTCTTTCTGGCATTCTATGATTGAGCCAAGATCCATCTGACATCAGCAATTATATCTCTTGTTCCACATCCTATGCGGAATCTGGCCTGGACCTTTGGAAGTTCACTGTCAATGTGCTGCTGTAACTGTTGCTGGAGGAGCTCAAGTAAAATTTTATGTGTGTGATATATCAATGATATTTTTCTATTATTTGACCATTCTGTTTGGCCACCTTTCTTTGGAATCAGTACACATATGGATCTATTCAATTCAGTTGGCCAAATAGGTGTCTTCCAAATGTCCTGACACAGATGAGTGAGTGCTTCCAGTGCTTCTTCAGCATGCTGAAATATTTCAATGAGTATACAGTCAATTCCTGGAGCACTGGTTTTCGCTAATGCTTTCAGTGCAGCTTGAACTTCTTCCTTCAGCGCCGTTGGTTCTTGCTCATATGCTACCTTTTGAAATGGTCGACTGCTGACTAATCCTTTGGGGATACAGTGATTCTCTGTGTTTTTTTTCTGTCTTCTTTTGATGCTTCCTGCATCATTCAATAATTTGCTTATAGCATCTTTCAAAATTGAATTTAGGGAATTGAATTTTTTCTTGACTTCTTTTAGTTTCACATATGCTGAGCAGGTTCTTCACTTTTGGTTTCCTAATTCAAAGTTCTTGCATATTTTGCTAGAATATTTGGCTCTATCTTCTTGAGCTGCCCTTTGAAATTTTCTATTCAGCTCCTTTCCTTCGTCATTTCTTCCATTTGCCTTAGTTACTTTCTGATTAATAGCAAGTTTGAAGGCCCTTTCTGACATCCACAGTCACACTTCCTCTCTTGTTAATTACATTTGCTTTCTTAATTCTGTCATTATTGTTCACCACATTAAATCTGTTCTTGGGATGTCCTAAAAATTCAGATATGATACACTTAAGATCACACTTTGGCTCCTGTGCCTTATTTTCATTTATCCTGAACTGACCTATGAGCAATTGAGGGTCTGTTCCACAGTCAGCCCTCTTTTAGATGCTGATATTGAGTTTCTCCATTATGCCTTCCCACAGATATAGTCAATTTGATTTCTGTGTATTACATCTGGGGATGTCCATGCATAGTATTTCCTTTTATGTTGTTGAAAATAGGTATTTAGTATGAACAAGTTGTTGGTCTTATAATATTTCATCATCCTATCTCCTGCTTCATTTTTATCACCAAGTCCATATTTTTCAATTACTGTTCCTTCATTATTTCTGTCAATTTGTCATACTACAGTGGCTTGTGTGTTGCTGTGACACTGTGTTGTCGTTGTTACTGTGATTTGTCATTGCTATCTCAAATCCCAGTAGGGTCACTCAAAGTAAACAGGTTTCATCAAAGCTTCCCAACTGAAAATAGACAAGGAGTGAGTACTCAGCTCCCCGCTTTGGAGGAAGAAGCCTCTGAAAACCTTATGTGTAGCTTGGAAATATTTTCAAATGCTTCAAATATTTCAAAAACAGAAAACATAAACAAAAAAACAGATAATTATTGGAGATGTTGCTGGAAGATGGGCCCCTTAAGTCTGGGGGTACTCAAAATATGACTGATGGCAAGATAATTCTTACAGGAGAGTCAACCATGGTGACCTGAGTCTAGTAAAGCCTGTGAAAGTGGAGTCTTCTGGGTCGATTGCTGATGGTGCATGACACAAGGTAAAGAAAAAGAGTTGCAAAAATCTGTTCAGGATTGAAGCTTGGAATGCACAAAGTATGAATTTAGGAAAATTGGAAGTCATCAAGAATGAAATATAATTCATTGATATCTTAGGCATTAGTGAGCTGAAATGGAGAGTATTGGCCATTTTGAATCAGAAAATCATATGATGTACTATGGCAGGAATAACAATCAAGAGGAATTCTGTAGCATCCATGGTCAGAAAGGATCTTGCTAACTCCATCAGGAAGTACAATGCTATTTGTGATCAGATTATATCTATCCACCTTCAAGGTAATTGAATCAATATAACTATTAATTGACTTGATACACTAACCTCAAAAGCTAGTAACAAAGACATTGGAGAATTCTACCAATGACTTCAGTTGGAAAATTATCAAACATGCTAGTTATTGGCCATTTTCTATTAGGGATGCATCATATTTCATTGTATGTATGTGCCAAGCTCCCTTTATTCATTCCACTAAAGAACGTTTGGGCTGTTTCCAACTTCTTGCTATTGTGATTAGAGCTGCAAAGAACATGAGCATGATAGGGCTCTTCTGAGATATACCTTGGTGGCATAGTGACATTGGGCTACTAATTCCAAGGTCAGTATATCAAAACCACCAGCTTCTCAATGGGAGAAACAAGAGGCTTTCTACTCCTGTAAAGAATTACAGTCTCAGAAACACACAGGGGCTGTTCTTCTATGTCCTATAGAGCCAACATGAGTTCAATTTACTCTCTGGCAATGAGTTTTGTTTTGTTGTTGTTTGAGTATTGCTGGATAATATAGAATTTTTATTCCTATTTGTTTAAGGTAGATCCAGATCACTTTTCACAATGGTTATACATATTTGCAGACTCACCAGCACTATGTGAGGATTCCAATCTCTCTATATTCTTCTTCACCATTTTTTGTTTTTATGTTTTGGAATTTAGCTCCATTGATGGCATAAAGTGATATGTCATCATTGCTTGGATCTGCATCTCCTTGCCAATTAATAATCATGTAGATTTTTCCATATGCTTGTTAGCTATTTGGATATCATTTTTGTTGAACTGTCTGTTCATGTCATTTGCCCACTTTGTAATTTGATTATTCCTTTTTTAAAATTGTGGTATTTATATTTTCTATAGAAAAATCACATTTATTTTTGAAATCTATTTGGCCAACTTTAAATAAGTTCATGAAGTTGGTTATTTTTTTTAATAAAAACCTACATAATTGTCTTGTATACATGAGACATGCTTTTGTTGACTATATAGGCTTTACAAGAATCCTTTATTTTCTTCTATCTATTTAGAGATTATTTTATTGTTCTCTTTTTCACTTCCTAAAATCAATACAAATTAACTCTTTTCCAATATTTCTTTTTTCTATATGAGCTTTGAGTGCCACACACTTTGGGGTCAGAGGTGGGGTTGCCAGCCCCTCACCACAAATCACGGGTTCAGTAAGCACAATTGTACAGTTGAGGTATATAAAGATTATTTTAAAGTCATCGAGAGCATGAGAGATAGAAGAGATATTGGAATAATAGAGTCAAACACATTTCATAGTAGCATGCTCACCTCTTGGATGGCCATGATCTTACCAGCCAGGTCCGTGCACAGCGTGGGCTGATGCTAGGTGGGGCAGGGACCCTGCAGGATGCTCGAGGACCTGGCAGGAGGTTGGAGGACCCCGTTAATTGCTAACCCAGGGTTATATCTACTTAGAGGGGTGTGATTAAGGGTAACCACACGCCACAGGAAGGGGCAGTACAATAGGCATACATATTATTGGAAGGGGATGTACAATGGGCATACGCATAACAGGAAGGGGATGAGCTAGCGCTGTACATATGATAGGGAGGGGAGGAACTAGAGGTATACATGTTACAAGAAGGGCGGACCCTACATTCATGATGATGGACTAACCTTGGTCACCTTTGGGTGGGCTTGACCTCTCTGGGGTCTCCTACAAGGAAACAGACAACTACTATCCTTATCAAAAGGGAGGGGGCCCTACTTGTTGTGGGATAAACAGTGGCAACTGCTTGGTCAAGATGGCTGATAACCCTTAGGGAGAATAAGCCCTGATCTACTTCTGATGACCTCCAAGTGTATAGTCATTTGCAAGCAGCTAAGTTTGGCATATATTTGGGGGAGACAACTTGGGAGAAATCCTTGTTTCCCACAATACTTCTCTTTAGATCTTCTTTCAAGTGTTATATATTTTGATTTTATTGTCATTTGGTTATTTTAATTTTAATTCATTATTTTATATAAATTATTTAAAGTGTATTTTAAGTGCTAAAATTTAAGTAATTTTAGAATGTTTTTTCTCTATTTTTTAGAATATTAGTTGGGATTTAAAACATACATCATATCATTCCAACTTTCAAGCACATCAAATAGAATGTACAATTGCTACCACAATCAATTTTCAGACATTGTTTTTCTACAGGGACTCCTGGACATTGTCTCCCTTTTACCCACCACCCTGATTATAGCTACCTCCCCCTAAACCTCTTATTCTACTTGCTGTCCCTCTAGGTTCATTGATCCTAGGTTTCATACACTGAAAAACAGAATGGCATATAACACAGCTTCAAGGAGGTGACCTCCATTGACATAACACCTCTGAGATACTCTCAAATATGAACAAATAAAAATCACACCAAACGATATTAACCAAAAATACAGAAATTTTGGAAACCGGATCAGGTCGAACACACATTATAGGGGGTATCTACTGACAAATTTTTAGCCCTTCAGGTCAGATTTGTGCCTTTGATCTTCTATACACCTCTCTCTAAAGCACTCTGTTTAATGACCACTTTCCTCCCTTCCCTCAATTTTAGATAGGGGGAGTTCTCCAGAGGCTTATTTTCTGAATAGTTCCACAAATGAATCTTGAGCTCCCATTGTGATCCATCACTTTCTGCACATCGATTTGCACAGTTCAGACTCTGGAATTAGTCCCTCTTTGTATCCCCATCCTTTGGTTACTGATGATGGTATGCTTCTTCCATGTGGACTTAGTTGACATCTCATTTAGATGGTTGGTTTTGTTGGAGACAAGCTTTAAGACCCCAAATGCTATTTGATCTGATAGCCAGGCACTATCTAAATCCTTTGCCACATTTTGCTATAGTTCTCTTATATTTTGTGTTCCCTTCCTGAAGGCGAGTATGAAACAGAGTCATGATGTAAGAACTAATTGTTCTTAAGTTCAAGCTCGAATTTAGTGTGTGCCCCAAACCCATTCTTGAATCTATGGTTCCTGAAGGCGAGTATGAAACAAAGCCATGATGTAAGAACTAATTGTTCTTAAGTTCAAGCTAGAATTTAGTGTGTGCCCCAAATCCATTCTTGAATCTATGGTTCTGT
>NW_022104341.1:12018838-12021387 GCF_000313985.2 Echinops telfairi | reverse complement strand
AATTGAAATCAGTTCTAAAGAGAAGTTTGTGGCACTCAAAGCTCGTGTAGAAAAAAGAAATACAGTATTGAAAAGAGAAAGATACACAATATTGTGATGTGTCTTTAGCACATTAGTTGGATAAGGAAACATGACTTTCATTCTTACTATGTCCTTGAGCTTCCTCGTTTGGACCTCTTTTTGTTGCCCAAACCTACAGAACATCAAAGGAGCAAGATATGAGATTCTCAAGAATGCCACATTTGAAGTTTTTGATGTGGTATAAAGTGAATTGGGTATAATTAGAGAAAACGTGTTGAAAGTGTATAGATTCCATATACTCATCATCCCCTTTTAAAAAAAAACACACACATACACTCACACACATACACAAACTCAATATTCCTCCAGCAATTAAACACTTTGGTTACAATAACCCTTATGTCAGGATAAAGTGTAGTACCTTAGATTATTTCAGGAACCCCCTGGGGTGGTATCATGCACTTTGGGGAACAGAGATCTAAGTGAAGGACATTCTAAGTCCAAGAATCTCAGTTGGAAAAGTGGTTAAAATAGTGGAGCATAATTAACAGATTGTTGTTTTGAATTCACCAATCACATCTCCAGAGAAAGATGTAGCAACATCCTCCTCTAAGGGGTGCACTCTTGGAAACGCTATTGGACAGTTCTACTGTGTTCTGTTGGGTGGTTATGAATCTGAATCAACTCACAAAAACAATTTTCAGATATATTTGAATATATATTAAAATAATCAAGTAACAAATAGGCTAACTCAGTAACTAAGGTTTCAAACAATATACCCACAGGCACAGTTGGTTAGGGGAATGGTTCTCAAGTCCCACTTTATATAAATTGCAACCTCAAGTAAAAATGAGGATTACCTGCCTGATTCTGAATTAAAGCAGATAAGATTCAATATTGTCTTTTTAAAAGTCACTTGTGTGAAATTGATGCACTTGTTTAGTGGATACTTTTTGAGAAAGAACGGTCACAGAAGGGTCTCAGGGAGGAGACGGGCCAGTCAGGGTGCAATGTAGCAACGAAGAAACATACAACTTTCCTCTAGTTCCTAAATGTTTCCTCCCCACCCCTCACTATCATGATCCCAATTCTACCTTACAAATCTGGCTAGACCAGAGGATGTACATTGGTACAGATAGGAACTGGAAACATGGGGGAATCCAGGGCGGATGATCCCTTCATGACCAGTGGTGTAAGTGGTGATACTGGGAGGGTGGAGAAAGGGTAGGTTGGAAAAGGGGAACTGATTACAAGGATCTACATATAACCTCCTCCCTGGGGGACGGACAATAGAAAAGTGGGTGAAGGGAGACGTCGGACAGTGCAAGATATGACAAAATAATAATTTATAAATTATCAAGGGTTCATGAGGGAGGAGGGAGCAGGGATGGAGGGGGGAAATGAGGAGCTGATGCCAGGGGCTTAGGGGGAAAGCAAATGTTTTGAGAATGATGAGGGCAATGAATGTACAAATGTGCTTTACACAATTGATGTATGTATGGATTGTGATAAGAGTTGTATGCGCCCCTAATACAATTTTTAATAAAAAGAAAAATATTTCAAAATAATTTTCATGTAAACAATAATTGCTATTTAGTGTCTCTGTAAGTTTGTGACTGACTTGTAATATTCTCCCAAATTTAAATATCACTAAAAGTCCACAATCCCTTTTTCTAGTTATACAGTTTTCTAAGAAGATATTTGCTCTTTTCACTGCATGGTTAATAAGAAAGGGACAGTTATGGAAAGGGTGTTTCCCAAGATGAAGTGAGCTAGTATTAGAGGAAATATGTAATTGAAAAGTAAGTAATTGAAGCATAACAAAATCACTGGTAATAGCTTTTTATCACTTCAGTGATGAGGAAGATTACTTCAGTTCAGGCTAGCCTACAATTGCTTCCTATAATTTCACTATATAAGCCTTCACTCACAGGAAACATTTGTGATGTCTGAGTTACAACCTGAGGGCACTGCACTGTGACATTTAGAGCTCTTCGAGGTTTGTCAAACACAGTAATTATATTTAGTCCAAGGCTCTCACCTCTCATACTCACACATCTTAATCACACACAGTGGAAATCTATAAAATGTTTATTCCTAGAAAAAAAATAAATGTGCTTAAATGGTACCTTTAGGGACACAATGATATGCTGGATATTTTGAAAATACAGAGTAATCTTGACAGATGGTTTTGTGTAGGTTTTTTTTCTTCTCTTTTTTGAGCTAGCATGAAAATTGATAATGAGATTTTCTGTATAGATTATACAGCTCATAAAAATTAATTCCAATGCTCCAGTCACTTTCCCAAGGAGCTTTTGTGGTGCAGCAGTTCAGCGCTTGGCCGCTAATGCAAAGGTCAGTAGTTGAAAACTACAAGTGGCTCAACTTGAGGACGATGAGGCAGTCTGCTTCTGTCAAGAGTTAGCTTGGACACCTTTAGAGCAGCTCCCCGCAGTTCCCTGGGGTGGCGACAAGTATGAAAGGACTCAATGGCAACAAGTCATCACTTACAGCTCTTTGATTTGAAC
>NW_022104341.1:12016183-12017483 GCF_000313985.2 Echinops telfairi | reverse complement strand
CATCTTCGGGTTTCCGATTTGTCAGCTCCTGCAGTTATTTGAGCCTGGAGAAGCCTGCAGCTTCCATCTGACCTATGACTTGAGCTGGACTGGACGAACCTACTTCTACAATGGTGTAAACTATTTCTTAATACATATCTCTTTATCGATATGTGCACATACATGCATTACTGCTTTTATTTTTTTTTAGAGAACCCGACTTAACAAAAACTCTATTATTGAATCTTCTATGAGCAGTAAAGCATTCGTCAGAGAATCAGGGCAGAGTACGGCTCCATTCTTAGGTACTGCCCTGCTGCAATGGAAATGAAATTCACTTGGGGAGGTGCCCGTCTCCTATTCTATGGCAAAGTCTATGGCAGAGTCTCTCTTCTTGCCATTCCAGCGTCTGCCTTGTCTCATAGGCCTGCCATATTTCCTGTTGCTCTTGGGAATTACCAGTGCCCCACCATTTTGCCTGCTGACTCTGGATTCATCTGACTCTGTAGCCACAAGCCTGGTGTGCTTCCTGGTCCATCTTCCTGCTCTCCGGTTCATCAATTCTACCAGCTCTGTGACCCAGAAAAAGGCATGAGTCTGACTAGCTGACCTTGGATTTAGCTGCCTCTCCCTCCCGCGCCGGTAGGCTTCCTGTTTCCTCATCAGCCCTGGAAACTGCCTGAGTCAGGAAAAGCCTTCCGTTTAAGGGCTGACCCACAAACTTAAACCAAACTATACTTAACACTTCTGCAACTGGGTGAGACATCGTTTTATTTAAATGTTTCTTTATATGCATATATAAGCATCACTGGTTTTGTTTCTCTAGAGAATTCAACCTAACACACCAACAAAGATAATCATTTTCTAGAGACTGACCTCACCTGTCTGAAGTACAAGACACAAAATTTTGTCAACTTCACTGAAGGAGAATCCTGGGGTTGATGAAAAATATTTAAAGTACCTGGACTGCCAGCAGAACAAAGACATTTTTCTTAAAAACAAAACAAAACAGCAGCCTTCTCCTTAGAAAATATCTTTTTTCCTGGGACTCCTTATTCATTGTCCAATCTTCATGTGTACAAGAGGCAATTGAAATTCTATGGTTTAAATCAAGCACACTTGAGACCTCGATGTGACATCCTTGCTCTTCAACACCTCAAAAAGGTTTTGTTCAGCAGGTTTTCCCAACAATACATCATTTGCTTTCTTGACTGCTGCTAACGTGAACATTGACAATGGAACCAACCAGGCAAAACGAAATTCTTGACAACCTCAATTTTTTCTCTATTTATCATGATGGTGTACACAGTTTCATTGTGAA
>NW_022104341.1:12013538-12014712 GCF_000313985.2 Echinops telfairi | reverse complement strand
ATTTCCATAAAGGTAGTGGGAAAACCAACCTCCCAACATGGTTCAATATCCATCACTATCCAACTCTCAAAATAATTCTGACTTCAAAAACCCTCTTACTAAATATCAAAATGTACCTGCTTCACTTTATCATGTCTTCATTAAGAAGACAAATTATGTGAATCTCAATGTTTCTTTTGTGGTGGTTCTCAGAGCTTGATGACAGTAAATTACACATTTATAGTAAGAAGAGGTCAAATACCTTATATCTCAGAAATAAAAGAAAAATTTTAAATCTCATTATTTCACAGACATATTCAGAAGTATGCAGAAAGGTATTACCATCTTAAATTAATATTTGTATTTCTGTATAATGGACTATATAGAAAATAGATGGTGCATGTTTTCAATCTATCTTTTAAAATTAATGTAAATTGTCCTTTTATCATTATACACACGAGAATAATCCAATTTCTACCATACTTAATTTATTTTTTCAATAAGAATCTCTTTATAAGTATTGTGTAAAAGTATTCTTAAAGTCATTTATCTAGTTAAATATGTTCCCATGAGCATATGTTAAAATGTCTAGCTAAAAAAAAATGAATCTACTTAACAGAGATAATGAATTATAATGCTATTATAATTCTAATATGCATCCTGCTACATCTATACATATATATGAGTAGACATTTTCTCTTAAAATATTTGATGCATGATTGAGGTAGAGTTTTAAATAATACAAAAAGCCACCAAAATATATACTGTTAAAATTTGTCTGTGTATTTAAGATAAAGCCTTTTACAAAGGACACAATAGGCTATGTTATACAGCCTTCTTGCAGTACATTAAGTAAATGAAAATTTTCTAATAATTAATATTTTAATGTTTTTGAGATTTTATTATACTATATTCTATATGTCTATTGCCAAAAGTATATTTACTCATATTTGAAAGATCCATGAAACTAGGTCTTGTTAAAATTTATGAATAAACAAAATTTTATGCAGCTTAAGTAATTGCCCAAGGTCACAAAAATCGTGTAAGTACCAATTAAGGCAATACATGTGTGCCTTATTTACCAAAGCACATATTGGTTCCATGTATACAGTGTACCCATTCATACTTTTCTCTCTGTGGAATTTAGTGTATTTATATCATAATACGCTGTTAATTTGCTAAGTACTTATTATAT
>NW_022104341.1:12010773-12011701 GCF_000313985.2 Echinops telfairi | reverse complement strand
TTTTCTCATTTTTTAAAGTGGTACTAATATCTCTTCAAACGGTTTGCTACTGATAGTAAGAAAAATGCTTGCCAAGTTCATTAAAGGTACTTTATATGAAATACTATGGAAAAAGCTATGTTTGTAACTTTAATAAAGGGAAATTGTATAAACAAGTTTAGCTATCACGTATTACATTTAATTAAATAATGATAATGGAGCAGAAACATGAAAGTTGTATTTAGTAAAGTAACAGTAAATAATAAGAAGAATGATAACATGCAAACTTTAACATATCTCACATAATATTTGATTAATATGGCTTCCCATTATTAGTGCACTAATTATTTAAAGCTATGCAAGTGGATTGATGAGGGAAGGGAGAACCAAGTTATGAAAAGTTATTGTCAATGGAATGACTGGAAACCTGAACATTGAGTTGCGAAAAGATGACTAAAACTTTGCTTAAAACTCAAAGGACTAATTAAAATTTCAATCTCAAATCAAATTGACTGCTTCAATCAACCAAAAAGAGACTAGACAAAGAAACAAAAAAACCCAAAGTCCTTTTGACGTCATGTTCTTTAAGACATAACTCAGAACAAAGTATTTCTGAGAGGAATACTTTGTTAAACATGCCGAAAGCATGACATAAACACATTCTCTTAGAAGGTTACATTATTAAAACAACATACAATAGACAAGTGTATGAATTTATGAATGAATGTTAATGCTAATAAATATAGTGTAACTTGTAATTCCATATTGTTCTATATTTGGCCTTAGTCTTCTCAAGTAATATTCCTTGTGGAAATAAATGCTACCAGTTTGATTTGAAATTGAAACACGACATTATTGATGGGATAGCGGTCTGAGGATATACATCCAAATAGGTTAAGTAAAATTAAATAGTTTTGAGAATATAATTTGAGGGAAAACATACTGTAAT
>NW_022104341.1:11997128-11998365 GCF_000313985.2 Echinops telfairi | reverse complement strand
GACCGGGTTTTCTCTCTTCTTCCAAGGAAGATTTGCAGCATCTCTTTGGGAGGAGTAAGCTACTAGCTTAGCAGCCTACCCCCATCCACTTCTCTCCTCTACCCAGCTAACTCGATGGATAATACAGAGGATAAATGCCAGTTGAGGGCAGCCAAGAAGTTTGAAGTTCCCTTCCTGTCGTCTCTTAAGGTGCCTCCTATGATGCCTAGCAGAATTCATACTTTTGCAACGTTTTCTCTCTTGGGATGTATGTAGAACCCATGACTTACATAAAAAATATCAAAGATGATAGGATATATCGGATTTTATGGAGGTAATTCAGTGTTAATATTACATAAGGTTACAGGACTAACCTTGCTGAAGTGTCTCAGTCTCTCTCCTTTATTGGCTTTAAAGAAGCATGAGATTACATTGGGAAGATCCACAAAGATTTCGTCTTGCTTGGAACATTGTTAGGCAGGTCAGGGATCAAATGACTCACTGAATTGATAAAATCTACTGCACACGACCTTTTAGAGTGTTGAAAAGGAGAAAGGTTACTTTGAGGAATAACCCAAATTATTGGGACTAACCCAAGTGCACATGACCCAAGTCACCGTATTTTGAATTGTTTCATATGCATGTGAATATTAGGCATTAAATAAGGAAGGATGGAGAAGAATTGATGGATTTGAATGATGGTACTTGTGAAGAATCTTATAAGTACCATGGTCTGCAAAAAAGGACAAAAAATCTTTCTTGGAGGAAACAAGGTCAGAGTCCACCTTAGATGTAAGCATGGTGAGACTTCATTTCACATATGTGTCAGGAGAGAGCTCTCTCTGGAGAAGGACATCATGCTTTGTAAAGTAGAGGGAAAGTGAAAATGAAGAAGGTTCCTATGAGATGGATTGATACAGTAGGCAAACCAGTGGGTTCAAACATAAAAACAATTATGAGGACGGCACAGGACCTGGCAGTGTTTCATTGTGCATATGGTTACTATGGGTTGGAACGGAGTCGATGGAACCTAACAACAACAATCAACAATTGGTTGAGTTGTAAGGACTTTGGTCTTCTTTACATAGATTTGCAATCCTTTATATTCATCAGTAAGTGCTTCAAGTCCTCCTGACTTACAATAAGCAAGGTTGTGTCATCTGCAGATTGCAGGTTGTTAATAAGCCTCCCTCAAATTGTGCTGCCACATTCTTCTTCATCTAACTTTTTTTCTTTCTTTTTTTGGTGGATTAATGTA
>NW_022104341.1:11979983-11995327 GCF_000313985.2 Echinops telfairi | reverse complement strand
AATTAATTAAAAAAAAGAAAAAAAATTAAATTTAAAAAAAGAAAGAAAAACCTGTAAATAGATCAAAGTCTGATTTTTGACCTCTAGGCTTGTCCTCCAGTCAAGTCTGATGGGGTGCCATGCTCTGGGCCCCAAGTCTATCCTTTGCACTCCCTCGGGAGCTGACTTCTCTGATCCCCCCCATTGCTTTGCTGCATGGCTAGGGTTTTGCCTCTGTGTCGCTGGGTCAGAATGGGCCGATCCTGACACTGAGTCTCCAGTGTTGGACCCCATAGGGCCATGGGTCAGCAAGGGACGTCGTATCTCATAGTGGCACCAGCCATATGGTCCACTCTGTGCATTGGCTGTTCGGAGCGGGGATATCATCCTCCAGGTCTGGTGAGCCAGGATGTGGTCCACTCTCTCTTCCTCCCCATTCATTTGCTCCCATGTGCTCTGATCAGACATGTCCCTCTCCCCTAGCTGCAGCTTCAGTGCAGTCCTCTAAAGTAGATTCTTCTGGGGGAGAGGGGTCATTTAATTTCTTAATGGAACTTCTCTGATTACTTTCTCAGAATACACACTGAATGGTATTGGTGAGAGGATACAACACCTTTTCTGATTTTAAATCATAATTCCCTTGTTCCATTCTGATAATTGCCTCTTGACCCATGTACAAGTTCTACATGTGCAAAATGTCTGGAATTCTCAATCTTCTAAAGGTTCTCCATATTTTGTCATGATCCACACAATTCAAGGCCTGGGCACAATCAATAAAAATAAAGTAAACATTTTTCAGGCATTTTCTGCTTTGAACCAAGATCCATGTGACATCAGTAATAACCCTTTGTCCACTGGGCCTGAATCTCTGGCAATTCCATGTGAAGGTAGTGCTGCAACCAGTGTGGGAGGATATTCAGTAAAAATTTACTTACAGTGATTGCAATGATATAAATTTTTTAAGTTGAGCATACTATTGAGTCACCTTTCTTTGGAATGGATACAGAAATGGACATCTTCCAATTAGTTGACCAAATAGCGATATTCTAAATTTCCTGGCATGGATGAATGAGTGCTTCTAGTGCTTCATCAGCTTGTTGAAACATTTCAATTGGCATCACATCAATTCCTGGAGCTGGTACCATGGTTTTTGGCTAATGCTTTCACTACAGCTTGAACTTCATTAAGCATCATCAGTTCTTACTCATATACTACTTCCTGAAATGGTTCAATGTCATCTAGTTTTTTTTGGTACAGTGACTCCAGATAGAATATACAGAAATCACATTGACTACATCTGTGGCAAGAGAAGATGAAGAAGCTCATTATTAGCAGCTGAAACCAGGCCCAGGGCTGACTGCTGTATAGACCCTCAATTTTTTTCTATTTTCTTTGATACTTCCTGTATTACTTAATATTTTTACTATAGAATCTTTTAATATTGAATAAAGCTCAAGTCTTCATTTTTATTTTATTTTTTTAGGTCATTCAGTTTTAGGTATGTTGAACATGTCTTCCCTCTTTGGTCTTCTAACTCTAGATCTTTTCATATTTCATTATAATATTTGGCTTTGTCTTCTTGAGCTGCCCTTTGAAATTTTCGGTTTAGCTCTTTGTCTTCATCATTTCTTCCATTTGCTTTAGCTACTATAATAAGCCATAGTCATGAAATTAATGGGCTTAATGCATTAACCAAATCTGTTATAAAATACCTCTTTAAAGACTTAAAATGCAAGAATGTTGCTTTAAGAACTAAGGTGCACCCGACTCGAGCCATAGTATTTCCAAGTGCTTCATACGCATGTGAAGGCTGGCCCATGAATAAATATGATCACAGAAGAATATAACTTCAATTATGATGTTAGAAAATAATATCAAACATATTATGCCATGCAAGAGAAAAATAATCTGTCTTGGAAGAAGTATAGCCAGAATGCTGCTCAGCAGAAAGAGTGGCGAGATATTGGCTAATGTACATTAGATATATTATCAGGAGGGCCCAGCTCGGAGATGAGACTTTATGATGTTAAAGAAGAGGGTCATAATGACTCTTCATGAGATGGGTTGATATATTAGCTACAACAGAGGATTCACACATAGCACTAAGGATAGTCTAAACCCTCTACATAGGGTCATTATGAATCAGAAAAGAATAAAGAACACCTAATAACATTGTTATTAAGTACATTTATAAGAGTGGAAGAGAGTGATCAGATCTGGGGAGCTTTAGCCTAGAGAATTGGGAATGTTTTAAAAATCAAGTTTTTAGGAAAATATTTTATTTTGTGGTTACTTTTGAAGCTCTTTCTCTGGGCATCAATTCCAAGAGATAAAGAAACACAATTCAAAGGACATGCACTTCACAAGGCTTTGCAAAAACTGTGAAAATCACATTTCAAAAGAAAGTAAAACTCACGTTATCCTTTAAGTTTATACCAGTGGGTTTTGTTGTTATTTTTGTTGTTTCCTTAAGTGAGAAGTTTAGAGGGGGCCTGAATTAAAATGAGGATTTTGTTATAACTCAAGAAGCTTTATAATCAAAATTATATGAAATCAATATTTAAAGTATAATCTATAAAGCTCTCTCTATATATATATTTACTATTTTTACAATGCATATTTAAATATAAAATATAGCTAGCCTTACATAATAATATTTCTATAATTAAAATAGGAGTACAATTATTATAAGAAATTGTTTCTAATATTTATACTTTTTTCATGTTGTATCTTTTATCAGACTAAGCTGGAATAAATACAATATATATCCTGCAGATTATTTGATAATTTTATTTTATAAAACATTGCTATATGAATCATCAAAAATATAGAAATTTTAAATTAAAAAAGTTTTCTCTTAGATATTAAAAAAACAATTAAGGTATTTACTTCCAGGATTGTAATAAAACTGACTATATAATACTATCACCTTAAAAGCGGCATCACATTAATCAAATTCCATTAAAAAGTAAAAATATCAGTTTTAGTATTGGTTTTTCTAAAGTAAAGTATTTTTTATTCATCCTTATTATTTTCATTTAAGTAATAACAAATGTCTCTAAGCTTCCTACATAATCTTATTTTTAGTCATTGTAACATTTTACAAACAAGTCTTTATTAGTTAATTATAAGTTAGAAGTATATAATGAGGAAAATGATTCTGTTGTAATATATAACGTAGTATGTATTTATAGCAAATGCTTAACAGATTTCGATTTAAATTAATCCTGACTATTGATGACAAGTTGTTCAGGTTCTGGAGGTGCGGGCTTCTTCAGTGTCAAAAGTACTAGGACAGCAAAATTTCAAGCCTTAACATACCAGACAGAAAGAAACAACCTTTGCAAGAGCTTTCAGAAGTCAGAAAGGACACTTACATAACCTTGCACTATGTACTCAGCTTGCATACCAAACACTAGGTGACATCCAACATATTTGTTTTCTGCTGTTTCAGTGCAATTGTTCTCCAATGACAGCCCTTGCCGCTGCTGATATAATAAATACTCCCAAAGTGCACAATCAGAAATAACTTTTTTAAAGGTACATTGCATTGTTTTTCTAGTAGACTATTTTCATAGTGCCAAAACTATATATGCTTTTTCCATTTAAAGTAGCTTCAAAATATTTCAAACTTGTATAAGTTACTATATATTTTCACTTTATATAAGACGATGAAAAAATAAGATTCTTGAATGTTATAAAAATCTCATAGTGTTTTGCTTTACACTGTTGATAAATATTTGCATTCAAATAATATTGACAGACAATATGAGAGATACACTGATGTATCTCAACACAAAGATGGCACAGACTATGATGGATTATAGACTGCAGGTGACATTCAATTGGTGAACAGTTACTCAGCTCCAACCAATTAACATGTGACTATGTAGTCTCAGTAGTGACAGATATTTCATCTTCTCTTTATGTACTGTTTGCTTGCCCTGCCACCACCACAGTCACTCAGAGAAACACAATATTAGGATTTTGTATATATACATAATCTATGTATTCTTAAAATCTCTAAGAGTGCATCTTTTCTTTTTCATTGGTATTGAAATCATATAAATATATATACTCAATTTGATACCATCGACTGTCAATTAATAACCTGGTTTAAACACCTGACAAAGGGAAGGCCATTATTGCTGTTGTAGAAAATATTCACAACTGTTTCTATAAGTATAATTTAGTGACATTGATTACACGCTTAATGTTGTACAATCATTCTGACCCTCCTGTTCTGAATTGTTCTTCACTCTATGTGCATAGTCACCTCTATGCTATGGTGGTGCAGTGGTTATGTGTTGGCCTGAGATCTGCATGGTCAGATTAAGACTGGGCTTTTTACTCTCCTAAAGAGTTACAGTCTCAGAAACCCACAGGCAGTCACTGTGAGTCAGCATTGACTTGATCGCAGTGAGTTTGGTTTGGTTTATGGAAATCTGGACCCCATGAGAAGCAGGAATTGTGTTTTGAATTTTTCCTCATTTCTTTAATATTCTTCAATGTTCAATAATGAAAAGATAAACTTATAAAATTAACTGTAATTCAGAGAAAATCTAGGTATTTTGAAATCTGTCAGTCTATCCTCATTTTTATAATAAAGAGATAATCAAGTACTGAAGTACAACAGCACATTGATAAATAATACTTGTTCTTAGGCAAAATTATTTCCAATACATATTTTATTTGTTCTTCCCTTACCGCTCTTTTTAAATTTTTAAAATTCATCCCAACCACAACGCTGATATTGTTATTGTGCTCTAGAATTATTTAAGGTTTCATTGGCCACTGCTCTTCCTGGTAGGTGACATATAATCCTAAATTGCTTAATGGCTCCATAAATGTGTACCTTTTCTTATTACAGTGTCAGTGTTTCTAAAGTAAAACTCATTAATCTGAATACAAGGGATCTGGAAACATGTGGTAGCGGTTCCTTATGACATATAATTTTGTCCTTAGAAATATAGTTGCTTTTCAAAGTGGTCCTTCAATGACTGCAGAGCAGTTAAATAAATGCATTATTGTTTAATTTGTTTTCTTTGTACTTCATAACATCTACTCTGGTGCTACATATGTTTTAACAGCTTATGTAATACACATTGGAACTGGAAATTTAACCGAATAGTTTGTTAAGATCAACCAAATTTGAGATTTTGAATAACTATTTAAATATTTATTCCACATTAGATGTATATTCTGAGTATTAAAATGCCACCTACATTGGCCTGTTATCCATACATATGTCTTTGGTGATACACTGAACAGCCCTCTTTGTGAAAATGTATAGGGTACAGAAGAACTTAAGTCTCAAGGTATCCTTACAAAATCATAGGAATCTTTATTCAACAATAATCTCAACATGCGACTGTTTCTCAACACGTCATCCATCTAGAGATTTAAACTTATGGAAACAGTGTTTCCACCTTCCTAATCCTTATCAACAACTTCGAACAGTTGTGAAGATGGCACAGGGCCGAGCAGTATTTGCTCTATTGTATACAGGGTCACTTGGTGGTGCAACCACTGCAGAAGCACCTAACAACAGCAAACTCTTACCCAAAGAATCCTGTGGTCATTGACTTATGACAGGTCAAATGACAAAATGAACAGTCTGTAGGGATTAAAATCATGAGCCGTTTAAGTGTTCTTTGAGTTCAGGGAACAAAAAGTCTGACAGGTAATATCAGGGCTACAGATATGAGGGTATGCCCCCACCCCCAGCCCCGCTGAAAAAAAATGATAAAAAGCTGAGCAGAGCATTTTCCCACTAGGCAAGCATCTAGCAACTTGCTCGGAGTTACTGAACCCAGTGGCATCAGGTTCTCTCTGGTCACAGTGAATTTTTTAGTAAAAGCAGTTTCACTCAAACCTCATTTTTTGTGATGGCTGATTTAAGAGAACAGTTGTGCCTATGGAATTTTGTTTCCTGCTCAGAAAAATACCACCAAAACTGTTGCGATATTGAATACAACTTACAAGGACAGAGCTATGGGGAAAACTCATGTGTATGAGTGCTTTTCTCATTTCAAAAAATGTGAAATGTCGATTGATGACAAACCTCATTCTGGATATCAGTCAACTTAACAATGGATGAAAATGTCAACAAAATTTGTGCACTTGTGCTCAAAGACCAATGATGGACCATTGAAGAGATGGTGAAGTTGTCCGGATTATCTTGGAACTCAGTTCAATGATTTTTAACAGAAGATTTAGGAATGAGAAGAGTGCTACAAAATTTGGGACTAATTTTGACTGACTAGCAAAAAGAGGATCCAGTGGAAACATGCCATACTTTGAAAACACAGCTCTGAAGTGGTCCAGATACCCCCACCACCACCACCACCACCACCCAAGGTCATTTCTGGTGATGAGATATGATGCTCTTCTCAGGACCCTAAAAGCAAACATCAGTTAAGCCAGTGGAAGACAGCATTTTCACCTTGCCCAAAAGCTCATCAAGTGAAATCAAAGATCAAGATTATGGTAATTTTGTTGTTGTTGTGAGGGGGATAGTGCATTTGGAGTTTGTTCCACCAGGTCAGACTATCAATCAAGATTTCTATTTAGTTTCTGAAAACATTGCATAACAGTGTGCCAATATAAAAGGTATGATTTATGGCAGACTCCGCACTGGTTTTGCCACCACGATAATGCACCTGCTCAAGCAGCCATCTCAGTACACTAGTTTTTGGCAAAAAATAACATTCCTCTCTTGCCCCAAGCACCTTACTCACCTGACCTTGCTCCTTGCTACTTCTTTTTGTTTCTGCTAATGAAGAGGAACATGAAAGGTGTGTTAGACAGGGTTCTCTAGATAAACAAAAGCAGGACATTTATGATTATATATATGTGTTTATATCTATATATATACATATATAGATATACAGCACAAAGGAATATAACAGCTAATTAGTCCACACAGCAGTACAGAAGGCTCAGTTGAACTCACTTCCATGAAATAGTTAATATACTGGACGGCCTTTGACTCACGAGGGCTGCTGTGTCCAAGGTCAAGGAAGCAGACAGCTGAGTTTTCCGGAAAGCAATACAGGCAGTCTAGCTACAGGTAGCAAACAGCAGGGTGGGTCACCAACATTCAGCCAGATGACAGGATCCAAGAGTCCCCAGCTCAAGCGATTCATATACCAGCAGTGTGGCAAAGCAGGTCTCGAAGGAACCTCAAGCTCTAGTGACATGGTCTATGGGTTGGGTGTCCCACAGATAGTGTAGCTCACAAGTTGAGGCAGAGAACTAGCTAAGGCAGCTACACTCTGTACCGATCACCAGAGAGCAAGAGAGACAGAGGTGGGGCTTGCTGAGCCATTTATATCTTTGCCCTCTAATCAAACTGTGTCCTTATTAATCCCACATGTTCCTACTGGCCAGGTAGGCACAATAAACCTAACTATCACAAAAGGACAGAAATTTGACAGCATAGAAGAGGTGTTGAAAAAAATCGAGGGAAGAATTGCCAGTCATCCATATAGATGAGTTTTAAAAATATTTCTAAAAATAGAATCACAGATTTGTCAAATGTATTAAGTATAATGGAAAGTACTTTGAAGGTTATAAAGTTGTTTTGTAAAAAAAAATTCTTTAAACATATCTTTGAAAAAAAATTCTGGGTTTTTTTTGGTACCCTCCTGTAGATAAAATAGGGTTTTCCCATGAAACTCTCTTAGGACACCTCTTTCTTCCCTCAAATGGGTACATTGCCATGATGGGGGAAAAAACCCAAAAAACTCACCTTAACACTTCCACTCTTTATTTCACTAACACGTTTTTTTCAGTTTTTTTAAACCTTCTTCCCAGTAAGGCCCTCTATCATCATTCTGTGTTCCTCAAGAAAATCTATCAAGAATACCTCTTGGGAAACTAACAATAATCACACCAAATCTATCACCAAATCCCTCTGAGCTGGCCCATGCAATCCTCTCAGAAGTCACTGTTTTCCGTGGGCTGTCTCTTTCAGACACCCTAATAAGACTGAGACAAATGATTGCGGAGAGAATTTTCTGCAGCCATCAGTGAAAACAGAGACCTGTTTAAACACATTTTGTTCAGAATAAACCCATACATGTATAAGCGGAAGTCTTCGTAACAATACTTTCTGACTTGTTCTCTTCTATCTTCAGCTACTCTGCGTGAGAAAGATCTGACTGTTGGCTCCCATATAGATTTGTAGCCTTGGGAACCCTATGGGGTCCTTACGCACTGTTCTGTAGAGTTGATGTGAGTTGGAATAAACTATCTTGGATTTGATTATATATAATACATTAAAAATATGTAGGGAGTATGCTAATAATTTCTTCAAGAGTAGATTAATAGCAAGGAGTTGAAAATTAAAGATGTCTCAAATGTTCAACTCTTCTAAGATGTTTTCTGTTCAATATTTCCCCCAATCCTCCCTTGAGTATATCTCCTGAGGTCCCTGGGTTCTGTGATTTGTTGCAATGTCCCTCAGAAACTCACAAAATGTTGAAGACACATTTCAAGTGGAAGTGGGTACGGTTCAGACCCAGATCTGAAGGTCAGACTGAAGCAAATCAAATTCAGGGTCCAGAACCAGATGTCAAAAATATCCCAAACTCACCACAGGGCAGCTTGCTTCTACCCATGATCAGTCAGGAAATATTGATTTTTCCAGGCGAGGTGAAGTATGTTAGAAATGCATGGTGGTACCAGTATATACCCAAGAAAAAGAAAAGATGGTGTCTAAAGCCACACCGTCTATTAAGGTAGAATCAAAAATGCCTCCAAGGAAGCATAGGGTTTGGTTCACACCCTCTATCAAATCAGGTCTTAATCCCACACTAACCCTGTCCATTAGTAGAGAATGCCCTCCAAATTGTACTACAGCTATAGGTTTATAAAACCCAGAACTATAATATATCACATAGAGAATTAAGGGTAAAAGGATCATATTAATTGACTAACCCAGTGGGTTTCGTACTTTAAAAATATTATCTTCAAGTAATTAATAAAACTCTCATTCTGGCATGCCAAAAGTAAATCTATTTTCTTTTACTAATTTGGTTTTCTTGTATCATTTAAACATTTCTAGAAGTAGCTTCTTTATATTTTTTATTAAAATGGTTGCCTTTTCATATCAAGTCTTTGTTATTTATCAAGTTCTTCTCTTCTGAATCAAAAATAGAACTATGTAAATATAATCATTATTTTTTATCTATTTTTTCTGATTCTGCTCTAAAATTCAAAGACTCAGAGAGTCTCTCTGCTTTAACTGCAGTGTCAGAATGTCTGTCCCTCTCGCTTATTCACTAGAAGTGACACAGATATTCCCTCTGTCTATGAGCTCAACCATATCTTTCATCACCTCTCTCTGCAGGTTACCTCTGTGCCTCTGTGTTCTTTTGCACGGTTTTCCAGATAATGCAGCAGTGGAACTATTAAACTCTTCAACACACAGTTTCTGGATAGGGTTTTAATTGAGGATAGACCTTCTCTTGCAGAAAACATGAATATAATGATTCCTTAGTTGCTACTCAGTTAAGCATCTTCCCTGGAAGAAGCAGCTCAGGAATGTATGCTTTAATTTGTCCATAATCACTGAGGGGCATTTGTACTATTACTGTTAATTGCCCTTGAGTCAATTCAATGTGTACAAGGCTGTGGCTTTTCAGAACCAGATTTTTGGGTCTGTCTTCTCAGGGCCTCTGGATGGATTCAAACCACCAACCTTCCTGCAGGTAGGCAAACACTTACTCTTTTGTATAATCCAGGATCTGTTACTCTTGCCTTCAATAAACATATAGAATTACTGTAAATGTAGAATTTTTCCACAATTCTGTAAATTCAGCTTACACCCTTAATGTACATGTAGCTAAGCAAACATCTATACAAGTATGCATTTATATATGCATCAGAAAATAATTAAAATGTAGCACTTTAAGAAGAAGAAAATATATAGTAGATCTTATGCCTACAGATTGTTTTGTTTCCTTTCACTTTCTCAGCAGTTTCAAAGATTTGAAAGAAGACAAGCAGTGTCAAAGAAGACAATATTTCAAGAAAGCTTTCAACCTGTTTAAAGGTAAAATGTAGCTAACATATAAAATTGGTATATATCATTGATGTCTTTATTTAAAACTTCAAAATCCACACCAAATATTTCAAGTTGGATATGATTATTAGTCAGAAGTTTTCAGTGTTTATGCATACATGAGTGTTGCGAAAGCAAAGGTCAAGAGACATCTTCCCAACAATTTTAACTTGCCATATCAAACAGGCAATGTTGCAAAAATTGCTTCAATTTTCAAGAATGTTGAACATGTGGGTCACAGCCCTGTGGGGGTTGAGCGACCCTTTCACAGGGGTTGCCTGATTCATAACAGTAGCAACATTACAGTTATGAAGAAGCAATGAAAATAATTTAATGGTTGAGGGTCACCACAACATGAAGAACTGTATGAAAGGGTGGCAGCATTAGCAAGGCTGAGAACCACTGATGAAGGCCTTACCAATTTTACTGTTTGGGCCACAAAGGAGAACAGTCTTCCAAGTAGCCACTGTGATTTTATATACACAACTGCCTTAACAGTCACCCATCCACACCCAGCATTAAACTTGGAGAGACCGAGTCTTTCTGACATAACTTCAAGGAAGTAAAGTGATGGGATTCCCACTATTATTTTGCGTGCTGTGATGGGTAGATTTTATGTTACTTTATGCCTGGGTCAAAGTAGGGGTGCAATCCAACCTATTAATCAGGCCACAAGCTGATGATAGATCGTTCCAGTGCGGTCTTTTCTAAGAAAGACTCTGAAAATGTCTCTCCCTCTCTCTTGCTCTTCACTTTCCTGCTTGCCTGGATTGCATGTCTTGCTCTAGCATTGGCTGTCCCTAGGGCCCGCCGACCGACCCTGAGAGCTGTGGGCCCCTGCCATGTGCCTGCTGGCCTGGGAGTCACGTGACTGTCCAAATGCCCTGTGAGCTGCCAGAGGCCTCCTTCTTCCCTCCTGCTTTATCCAACAGCACCTGTGTGACTCTGTACAAAGCTCAGACTATGGAACTGAGCCCTGGAATTGAATTGGACTACGCTGGGTCATTTTCTTGATATGAAGTTCTTTTTAATGCATAAATGAGGGTTCCTGATTTTGTTTCTCTGGAAAACTCAGCCTTACGTAGTTATATATCTAAGATTGTATTGTAAGGGCATACTTGCTGTCAGAGACTATCAAGCTAAACTATTGCAAATACCTTTTAGAGGATTAACTTCCACCTATTTAGATTTATTTTAAATGTTTGATTTTTTAATGTTATTATAAAATGCATTAGTTTCTTTTGCAGATTTACCATTACTGATAAACATAAATAATAAATTTTTCTTATTAAGCATGAATCTTTTTACTTTACTAAAACTATGAGTTCTAGTAGCTTTCAAATACAATCATTAGGATATATATCAACATGCAAGTGAGTATATGTATCATATAAATGTACATAAACACTCATATAATATACATGTGTATATATTATATACACATACATATGCTATGTATGCATGTGTATATATGTATAATGTGTATATATGTTATAAATGTATATGCACATATGTGTGTATTTACCTATATGTAGATAAACAAGCATATATGTTTATATGTACACATATACATAAAACCAAAACCAAGCACACTGACATGGAATCAGTGATGGCTCATAATGACTCCGATGAGTTTCTAAAACTATAACTATTTAGGGGAGTGGAAAACGCTTTCTTTATCACCTGTAACTCCTAGTGGTTTTGAACTGCAAACCAAGTTAATCGCAGTGCAATGCATAGCTACTATACCATCAGGACTCATAGACACACACACACACACACACACGCATGTTTATATGTGTATATATGCATATATATTATAAAGTCATGATAAAGTCAATTGCACATAGAAACAGTTTTGCTTCATCCTACCTGATATGGATAAATTTTCTTCTCTGATTTCTCTGCCTACAACTTTTCTAGTTAATAAGATTTGCTTATCTAATATATTTAGAAAACTATAACAGTACAGTGATCTGACTACCAAAGAACTATATACGGTAGTTCATTTTTCTATCAACCTCATTATTTCTGTAGACATATTAAGGTCTTGACACTTTAAAAAGGTGTCACAAAGTCAAAAACCTTCGAAATACTGTTTTAGAATTCCTAGAATATAATCTTCTCTTCCCCTTCTTATTGTTTTTTAAGAAAGATATGAAATAAAACATCTATCAAAAAATCTTGTTTCCTGGCTTTACTTCCTTTCCCTGGTTTGATTCCTATTTTTCTTAACTCAACCCATATCATTTTAATTCTTCAAGGAGCAAGTTAAGGATTTATTATCACCCCTTTCACCACATCATCAGAAGACAAAGACAGCTGCAAGTAGAGATTTCAGATTACTTTTTGTTAACCTTGGAATGTGATGTTAATTTCAACTGGAATATTTTTAAGATGATATGATGATTTTATATTTTGCAAAATGTGTACATGTTATTGTTCATGAATAACCTATTTGCTTTGGGATTATGGGGAGAGAGATGGAGAAATTTAGAGAAGGGAGTTTAATTGTTAACATTATGTGAGTACTACTGTCTAGGACACTAGTGATTTTTAAAATAAAGCTGCATTACTCAGAGATTCTTTCAGGCCTGGACCTAGATTGAAAACAGATATAAGGTAGGAAAATAATAGAAGTAAATTAATGAGTAGATAACACTGAAGAAGAATTCTGACCAAGACATATTTCTTGACAATTATTTACATAAATCATGAATTTAATAAGCTTACTAATTTCCTTTAGTATATCGGGATCACATTTAAAGACCAACTAGAGTTTTGAAGAATTTTTAGTTCAGGAAAGAGAAATTGGATAAAAAAGTTCTTGCACACTAGAAGTTGTGGAGGGGAAATAGAATAGGAGGTGGGGGGAAATGATGGGTAGATACAGGTCTCTCTCCACACACTTATTTTTGGCTAAGACAAAATTTAAATGAAATGAGGGAGACGCTACAACTAGGAGACATAAGGACTACTTTAGAATCTGACTCGGAGAAGGAATGGCATTATACTTAATGCCAACCCAAAACAAACTCCTTCCCACTGAGTCCATTCCAACACATATGAGCCTCTATGGTTGTCTGAGACTATAAATCTTTAAGTCATCCTCATTTTTCTCCAGCAGTGTGGTTCTAGGGTTTGAACCACCGACCTTGTGGTTCGTAGTTCAGTGCTTCCTAAACAATTCCACCAAGTTTCTTGAATAGATTCCTCTTCGTTGCAACAAAATTAATTTGGCAGTTCAAGATAATTATGCAGAGCAAGGACAATGCTTAATAGTTTTCTGAAATCACGTTCACATTCTCCTATAATTAGACCCAACGTTTCCCAAAGATCCCCAATTGCAAAAAGAAAATAGCTGACATAAAAACTTCCAGACCTGACTTTAAGCGAGGAAAGACAAAAATTGAAGCAAGCAGCTTTTCCTGGGAGACAGAAAGCACACCAAATGAGAGCTGAGTGAATGTCTAGGACACTAGTGACTGCCAAAATAAGGCTGCTTCCGGCAGGGCTTACATCAGGCTTGGATACAAAGGGAATACCAATGATTCACGTATTGTGCTGTGAATATCTGCAAAAGACTGATGCCTTTTATCTCGGGGTTTACTAGTTCACAAAATACTATCAGACGAGCGGATCAGCAGAAGAAACCAGAAAGCACAGAAGAATCCTGCGTGACTTGGAGGTTCTCTGCCAGTAGGTAATCGAATCCTTTTTGAATACATGAAGCCATCACTTTGGAGAGAAACATAATTCTGAGAGGACAAGTACTATTGGCTTAATCTTTAAAATCAATTCATTTAATGAATTAAAGCAAAATTATTGCCGCCACCACTCACCAAAAAGAGTCTTGGTATGATAGTGCTTAAGACACTCAGTTGCTAACTGAAAGGCAGTGGTTTCAAGCCCACTCTGCAGGAGAAAACTCTGAATCTGTTTTCATAAAGCTTTATCTCCAAGGAAAGCCGGTGGGCCTATGCGCAGGCATGGATTCATCAGCAATCGGTTAGGCTTTTTGCTCAGTCTATCTAGATTAGGCCTGATTTAAGATCAATTATACAGTACATAAAATGAAAATGGTTCTATCTCAGATGTAGTGCATCCGGCATACATTTGTAAACCAGTTCTGGACCTGTTGTTCTGTATTCCTCTCACTCACAATTTAGCAAGCCAAACTTTCCAAATCAGTGCCTTCACAGATTCTCTCAAGCACACACCAATGATTTTTTACTTTTATTTGTATAGAAGATTGGATTTCTTCCTAGTTTTTAATGTAATGGATTAAAGCAAGACTATTTTCACCCGTCTTCTTTTTATGCAAATTACCATGCAATCTTCCAAAATAAGTGCATCTCTTCTTCAGTACTGATCACAACACATATTCATTTATATATTCCACCTCTCTAAAATAGTATGTGTAGTCTTTGTCTCCCAATTTAACATAATTACAAAAACATTTACATATTTTCAACTTTTACTCTCTCTCTCTCACCCTTTCTTTCTCTCACCTAGCATTCATAAAGCACACATAATAAAGCCTGGCCTTTGGTAAGAAATGTATTAAAAACCAGTAAAATGTATTTTTAGATTATAAAATGTAGTACCTAGTGTCTTATTTTATAGAGTTTCTGAATCTCACACAGTGTCTAATACTCTGGCTCTACCTAATTAAATAACTTGTGCCCCATTGTTTTCATAAATTAAATTTTGGTTGCTAAATTTCACAAGATTCTGAAAAACTGTGAAATGTATGAAATCTATTCTATAAAATGTGTATTACACACCCTAATATGTTTATAGATTAATTTGTTGTTGATTATTATAAGTGCTTGAATATTTTCTGTTGTTTCAATACATGTCAAATTATAAAAGTATGCCTTTCTTAAAACATTAGAAAATAAGCAAAAGAGAAATAAATTACCTATCAAGTGAAAAACCAATGAACTATTTTCCTGATCAAAGCTCATTCACATACATACACAAAAAAGTGATAAATGCTTTAATTTATTTTCTGAATTGATGTATTTCCAGATTTTGCTTAAGCACTGTGTGATTCTTTGTGTAACTGGAAAATCTGACTGTGGTTAAAGCATTATCAATCCTGTCTGTTTCTGCACAATTAATCCTAACAGCAGAGGATATGTGTGTGCTTGAGAAGAGTAGGAAACAAGAATCATGAGATTTATGAACCTTAAAATGCAAATTTCTCACATTGTTCTTTGTCTATCTGTTTCATAGTCACCCTGGTACAAATGTACATTTGAAGTCTTAGCATACTGAGGTCTATATATCT
>NW_022104341.1:11978415-11979654 GCF_000313985.2 Echinops telfairi | reverse complement strand
TAATGTGTCCTCCCTAGGAAATAACTTGAATTTTAAAGAGATGTTATTTATTAACACAACAAGCAAGCTCACTGCTATTAGTCTAGCCTGATGGTGCAGTGGTTACGCGTTGGGCTGCCAGTCAGCTATTTGGAGAGAGACGAGGTTTCTACTCCTTTGAAGAGCTACACTTTCAGAAATCCGCAAGGGAAGGAAGTTCTGCTCTGTCCTCTAGGTTCTCCATGAGGGTAGTAGCAAATAATAAAAATTCAAAATGCTGAGTTTGGTAAGAGTGTAAGAATTTCACCTTTTATTTATATAGAATCTGATACCATTTGCCTTCTATCAATGTTTCCTATTCTTCCATGTTATGCACTCAATAAGTGCCATAAAGAGTTAACACAAACATTAAACTTGAAAAACGAATTATCTGCAGATGAGAGATGGATATATATGTAGATGAGTGCAGATGTACAGATGCTAATTTAAGCTTCATGTTCCATTCAAAATAGCATCCTTATGTTGTTGTGAGGTGCCACCAAGTCGGCTCTAGTGCATAGCCACCTTCTGCACAGCACAAAGAAACACTGAATGGTCCTGAGCCATCCTCACAATTGTTCCTGTGCCTGAGCCGCTTGGTGCAGTCCTTCTGTCAATCCATCTCCTGGAGGGCCTTCATCCTTTTCACCGCCCCTTGATGTCCTTCTCCAGCGACCAAACTCTCTTGACAATAAAATATTTCGATTGTTTTTTAAATGCATGGAAATAGTATACACTCATTTATCTAGTATAGTTTCATTAAATATAAAATATTTTGATTGTTTTTTATTTAATAAAATCAGAATATTTAAAAGAATGCTTATGGACATGCAATTGGAAATCATGTGCATAGACATTTGAGGTGAACTTTCGCTAAATAAAACATCGCACAGAATTATAAATCTTCTTGAAAAGCATTATTAATAATCTGAGTTTCAATTTCTTACTTTTCACATCTATCTTATGATATTTATTAAGTGCAAAGTTGTTTGGAGAAAGCAATAATTTTTCCAATTGTAAGGAATGTAGATCTGTTTCTTAGTTTTCCATTTTTTATCACATAAATTCAAACATCTTTGAAAATCAGGAGATGATAGAATTCTCAAAACTTTGGTAAGAATATAAAATATTACACAACCCCCCCTTTAAGACCCCAGATGCTATATCTTTTGATAGCCGGGCACCATCAGCTTTCTTCACCACATTTTCTTATGCACACAT
>NW_022104341.1:11972421-11974375 GCF_000313985.2 Echinops telfairi | reverse complement strand
GACTGACTGCCTAGCAGTGAGTGGAAAGGTTTCCCAGATAGCAAAGTCCCAACAAAGACATGACTTCTGAGAGGATCTCCTGGACCAATCAAATTTAAGGAACAGAGATCAGCTTAGAAAGGTCATGGCAACTGTTCTCCTTTTCTCTTGCTTTGCTGTGCTTTTTGGTGAGAGGATTTAAAAGGAGCAATCTTGAGACCAATGGTAAGAAAGCTTCCTGATGGTTAGAATACATAAGCAAACAAGGGCACACAAATCCCCTTTGAGATGTAAAAAGTGCCCCTAAGATGCTGAGGACCTCTTTGAAGCCCTCATTTAAATATCTTTGTTTCTGTTGATATCCTTAATTTGTATGCAAATCTATCTTGAATGAAGTATACCCATAATTCTTAGAAACAAGGATTTCAAGACTTCCAACCTACTTTGTGCATGTTATCGGGAGAACAGCACATTGTGCTTGGTCAAGTAGAAAGCCAGTGTTGTCTCATTCTAAAATGTCCCTGCAGTGGTTACAAGGGTGAGTCTTTGTCATTCAATCTCACTGCGGTCCTTTTTCTTTTTCTCTTTTTCTTTCACTGACCCTCTACCAAACATAATCAACACTGGGGAGGTATCCTTTCTGTAAGCATGTCCAAATTAATTGAGATGAATCTCGCTCTGCTGGCTTCTAAGGAACATTCTGACTGGGCTTCGTCCAAGAGAGATGCGTTCACTCTTCTGGCAGTTCAACATTCTTCTGCAACCCCAGTCTTCAAAGGCAACACTTCTTCCATTTTCCTGAGAGATTGGTCAGCTTTCCCATGTAAATAAGGTGATGGAAAATACAGAGGAAGAGCTAGATATGTAGAAACAAGTCAGACCTAATGGAGCTGACATAATATTGATGGTTGGATTGTTTGAAAGGCTTTGATATAGCAGAAACAACCTGCGACAAGATCGCTTTTATTAAATCACAGTCTGTGAAAAAAGTGGTTCATTTCAGTAGTCACCATTGGACTGGTAGCAATGACTCAATCCTTTATTAATAGCAAAAAAAAAGAAAAGAAAATATTTACATGAAATATAGGGGATATATAGCATAGCAAAGAGGAATATGAAGAATAAATATTATTTTCAAAAGTCTAGGATATGTGATGCTATTAAATACTATAGAAAATCTTTAAAAATATTAAAAATTGAGCAAACATAAGGTTGAATATGAAAAATTAATTAACAGGAAAACAGTAAAAGTGATAGGGCCAAAATCCAAAATTTAATGGAAAATATTTGAAAATATAGTGAGCAAATGCAGAACATTTATAGAGATAACTAACAAGTATGGGGAAAGTAAAAACAATTTCGAAAGATCAACTAGAGAAAGTTTTGTGTTTGTATGTGTAAATACTAGAGGAGGCATTAAAGATGTAAGAGTGGGAAAAATGTGATTGAAAAAAATCATGAAAGAAACAGATTTTTGGAACATGAATACAAAGTATAACCAAGTACAACATGAAGGACATTTTCATCAGTATAAAATAAAACAAAGAAGTAGAACCTACATAGTTCTTTGTTGACATTGATCAGGAGAGAAGGACAAGATAACTTAAAAAAGAGAGTGACAGATAGCAACTTGAATACTTATTTAAGTAAATATTATGGATTTCTTTAATATAAAAAGGGATACTTGTATATTTATTTTAAGAGTTTTCATGACATGTAAATGTAGTTATTGAGAATAGGAATCCAGGATAATTAAGATCATTTGGTCTCTACTATTATCATTTACCATTCCTTTAAAAGTGCGTGGTAATTGGTAGATTTTTTCTATAATATATGCAATTATTTTAATATGAATTTTGAACAATTATTTAAATTCCACATTACAGTATGCGTAAATTATTTTCCTTGGCCTAAAGGTTTCTAAATATATCTTTAGAATGGACTTAATGCATTTTAAAATTGTGATGGGTAAGCA
>NW_022104341.1:11971420-11972321 GCF_000313985.2 Echinops telfairi | reverse complement strand
AGCTAAACCAGGAGTTGTTGAATGTTGACAACCTAAGCTCCCAAACACATAATTCTAGAAAACTTTTCTTAGATCAAAATAGCCTGAGCATTCCGATAAGTTATGACTCATCAATTATCAGTTTTTCCTATAAACAAGGTACCAGGATCAGATGATACTAAAAACAAAAAACAAAACCAGAAGTCAAAAATTATATGGAAACATAGGATCAATCTTTTATACGTTGTTGTTAGGTGCCCTTGTCTCAGTTCCAACCCATAGGGTCCCTATGCACAACAAAAGGAAGGACTCCCTGCTTCTGCCCCCTTCTCACAATTGTTCTGTGATTATGTCCATTGTTGCAGCTACTGTGTCAATCTATCTTAGGAGGGCCTTCCTTTTTTCCGATGCCCCTCAACCTTACCAAGGCTGATGTCCTTTTCCAGGGACTTGTCTTAGATATTAAAGCGTTTAAGTCGAATACTATAATAAACCATTTAAAATATAACAATCATATGACTTGCCATATGGAGAATGATAAGTTCAAAGGGATATTATTATAGTCATTGTCAATAATGACATTTTAAGATGTCATAAAGTATAATGATGTTTGTGATAAAATTATATGTATATGCATACCAGGACAACAAGTTAATGTAAATATTATTCAACGTTGTTGTTGTCATTCTTGTTGTTAGGTGCCATCCAGTCTGCTCCACCCATAGAGATCCTGTAACAGAATGAAACACTGCCCGGTCCTGTGGCATCTCATAGTTGTTCCTACTTCTGAGCCCACTGTGCCAGCCACTATGCCTGTCCATCTCATTCAGGGCCTTCCACTACTTTGCTGCTTCTCTACTTTACTCGCTTTCTGACTGACGAACAAAAAGAGCAGCCAGTGGAAATATGCAGTGTTCTGAAA
>NW_022104341.1:11968720-11970800 GCF_000313985.2 Echinops telfairi | reverse complement strand
TATTATGCAATGGAGAGCACTTTGAAGGTGATAATGTTGTTTAGTTAAAAAAAAAACACTTAAATACATAGTTTTGGAAAGAAATTTCAGGTTTTGGGGGGACTCCCCCTCATAATATATATATATATATACTCAGTAAATATACATAGAAAGGGCTGCTCAACTTCATTTCAGTAGGGATTGTCAACTAAAATCAGAAGTAAAATGTATGCATATATGTATGTGTGTGTATTAGTATAAAGAGAGTGTGATGATAAATAAATTTACCTGTGTGTGTGTGCACGCGCGCGCGCGCACGCATTCTAAGGAGCCTTGATGGTGTTATCATTAGGCATTGGGCTGCAAACAACATGGTCCACAGTTTGAAAGCTGTAGCAGCTCTGCAGGAAAAAGACTGGGATTTCTACTCCAGTAAACAGTTAGTTATTCTCAGAAATCCACAGGACATTGCTATTAGTCAGCACTGATTCTTGGCAGAGTTTTGTGATAGACATTATAACTCAAACTCACTACCATTGAGTTGATACCGACTCATAGAAATCCTGTGGAACAGGGTGGAACTGCCTCTGTGAGTTTCAAAAACAAACTGTTTATGTTATGGGAGTTGAAAGTGCCGTCTTTATCCTACAGAGTGGCTGGTAGTTTTGAACTGCAGACCTTTCAGATGGCAACCCAACTTGTAACCACTATGCCAACAGGGCACCTAATACAGTGACATCTATGTATAAGAAAGAGCTTTATATTCAAGAACTTACAATATTGAACATTACTGTGGATGAAATATTGAATGATGGAGGAAGCAACACAAGAAGATGGAAGCATCAAGAGAAGGTGGAAAGAGTACACAGAGTCACTGTGTCAAAAGAACTAGTCAACCTTCTACCATTTCAGGAGGTTGCATAGAAGCAAGAACCAAAGGTACTGAAGGAAGAGTGCTCCTTAGCGGCAAAGATAGTAAGACTTAGCCTTTAGACATATTGTCAGGAGACCAGTCCATGGAGAAGGACATCATGTGTGGTAATGTGGAAGGGCAACCAAAAGAGGCAGGCCCTTGAAGAGGCGGATGGACGCAGTGGCTTCATCACTGAGTTCAGCATAGGAGTAATTGTGAAGACAGTGCAGGATCACGCAGGGTTTCATTCGGTGCTGCATAGAGTCCTATGGATTAGAGCCAATTCGATGGCTCCTAACGAGTATGTGCACACACGTTTGATCATTAAACATTCTGTAAGTAGTTTTACCCATTTACCAACATCTCTAAAATTTCACTTTGGAGTATAAAACAATGATTATTTTGCCATAGTTATCAGAAATATATAATGAAAGTATTTAGTATTTGATTATTTCTGGGGACAAATAGATTCTTACACAATGTTTTATATAACAACTAGCCAATATTTTGAACTAAAATAGTTGTAGTCTTATTTTGATTGCGTGACTTTAAAATACATTTTTCAATACCACTCATTTACAATTTTTCCAGTTTCATCATAACCAGATGCAATTACAAAATTATATATTTTTGAAACTTATGGCTTGAAAAGCTTTTAAATGAGAAAAGTGTCTTTGGAAGAAACATTGAATTTTATAATGAAGAGAACTCCACCGTGCACTATAACAATTGGAAAAGCCGTAAAATTATTTTATTTTATTTCTGCACATTCTGTCCCAGTAATTCCTTTTTTTCTAGTTTTTTTGGTCAATGCACTTCAAGTAAATGTATAACCAATAAGATAAACATATTGGCACATCACTTGGAGAAAATTAAGTATACCCTGTCTTTACATTGTAATGTTTCACATTAATATAGATGTTCGGGTAGACTGAATGGCATTTATAATATTGGAAATCTACTGTGATTTGAATTTAAAATGTTTGAGCATTATTTTTTAAGATATTAAGGCATAGATGATAATGATAATAATAATTATAAATTAATTCTCAAAAATGCTTAAGGTATTATATTCACTAAGAGGTATAAGAAACAAAGAATATATATTGTCTGATTTGATTTATATGACTATCCAGAAAAGACTAATCTACAGAAACAGAAAGTTGATTGTTACCTATACTTAAGGGT
>NW_022104341.1:11950134-11967791 GCF_000313985.2 Echinops telfairi | reverse complement strand
AATTGCTATAAAAGTTGACAACAATTACATGTATTATTAGTTTTAGTTGCCATAAAATACTATGACAATTTTTTCCAGGTGTAACAAAATTGATATAAAAATGAAAACAATAGTGAGAAATGAATGTTTTTAGACATTTGAAATATTTTTACATATTTTTCTGGGGTGGGGAGGACTGATATCTTGGCAAGATATTGTTATTTGTTTTCTGTAATAAATATGGAGCTGGATTATTGGTAACCATCAACTATCAAATCAGTTCTTACTAATTTTATCCCCAGGTGTGCCAAGGTAAAATTGCACTTCAGGGTTTCCAGTGCCAATTTCTTGCTAAGTACATCACCAAGCCTTTCTTTAGAGGTCCCTCTGGGTAAAGTCAAACCTCAGGCCTGCTTGTTAGTGGCTGAATGCATTAAACTTTTACATCACATTCAAGAGTCCTGACCAGAATGAAGAAAATAAGAAACATGAATATAAGAAAGAGGAGGAAAGTTAGTAATGAGAGATGCAAAAAGATTTTGAACTTATTAGGAAGTACATACAAATTAATTAAGCTGACACAAGTAAAGATAGCAGATATTGTTTGCCTCTTTTCTGGAAAGCAAGCATGTAAAAAATGCAACTGGAACCTGTTAGTCACAGTGAAAGGAGAAAAACAAACCCACGGAGGTCAGCTGCAGCTTCCTGTACTATTGAGCTTTACAGGTTTGAATGATTATTTAGTTTATATAATCTTGAAAATAAATTAGGAAATGAACATAGTACGAAAATATAAGCTGAGCATATTTCTATTTCCATAAATGTCATTTTTTTACATACTAAGAGAGAAAAAGTTTTAAACATACTTTTAAGAAACAAAAGCATCTGAGCTGGAAGGAGAAAGGTAGAGAGAGAAAACAGAAGAACAGTGAGGGGGAGAAGAAGGAGAGAGACACTGCGAGCCTACATTGTGTTGAGTACATTTGCATGGATTCTGTTATATGAGTGTCACTTGAAGTAAACAGTTTACCCCATCACACAAACTAAAGCAGTAAGTAAATAAAATAACCATAGAGATTAAGTCACTTGATTATGGTCACACATTTAATTAGTGGAAGAATATGAAAAGGGGTTCAAGCACTTTTAAAATTTCATCTATTATGAATATTATAATCAGTTAAATGTGTTTTATTTTCTTATTAGGAGCTACTACGGATTTGTATAGATCTAATCTCCAAATGAGGTATAGACAAGAGAAAATCAAAGCAAAATGTTAACTTCCTAATTTTGCAGAATATTTTTTCTTCACTCTATACACACAAAAATGTATTGGTACTATTTCTTCTGTTCAGTTTTTATATTTAATGGAATAGGCTCTCTGAAATCCATTTCATCTGCCTCATGAGACTCAAGATAACGCCCTAGACTGAGTGGATGTCTGAAATGAAATACTGTTGTTGCTGTTATCACTGACGTCTTATTTACAAATGCAGACTTGAGTGTCTATTAAAACCTGGCTATACTTTGAAATGCTTTCTACTAGCCCTTGATGAATGTATTTGATGTAAAGGCTCCAGGAGAATTGAGAAATGCTGAGGATCTAATTTAAAATTTTTGTTTCTCTTCGTCTAACAGAAGCTACTGTTAATTTCAACCATTTGCAGTAAACAGTTCCAGGGGCAGCACTATTGAACTACAGACTTCCTCAGAAAGCCTTGACCAAACCTATGGCACCAGCAACGTGATGGAAAACCTGGAGCCGCAACCGCTAAGGAAGTCCAAGGGAGCCTGTGGATTAATGAGATACACAATGTGATGGAGGGCCCAAACTGCATACTCTGTCTTCCCTGGTCTGCTTTCATTAACTATGTTGTTAAATTTAAGAGCATTCTACTAGATAGTCACTGTCTCTATCTCTGTGTCTCCGCATTTTTCAAAGGTATTCAATTGTACATTCTCAAAATGTTTTAATAAAAAGTGATACTCCTTTTCCCTTGGTGTTTCCACTACACTTTCTCTTACAAAAATCCAAAGAGATTTTGTAATACAGACATTCAATTGGTTCAGAAATGGTAATGCTGCATTTCAATACCTTTTATCTCTTGTGTACTTGGAAATATTAAAAACCAAACACTTCTAAGCATTTTTCCCCTATTCCCACAATGATTCTTTTAAACTGTGATGTGGTTTCTAGGCGAGGTAATATTGTGGCTGTGCTGTGCCATAGCCGGAGGCTGCAAACGTTCTGAATGTTCCAATGTTAGTTATGTTTAAAAATGGCTCAAACCCTGCACGCCTTTTGTTAATAGCAGCACTTCCTCTCTCATTCACGCTCCACCTTGTAAGCAGCCCAGTAATGAGCCACCCTTCCTATGACAGCACCTTCACTCTGCCATGTGCAATATGCTGTTCTTAATTTGGGTTAAATACAAACACTTCTGCTGAGGCTTCTCCCAAGGATGGTAATGAGTCAGAATCCAAAGTCAGACAGTAAGAACAAAAAAACTAGTTGGAGACAACATGGATTAAGGATATTAATGGCTACATGTTATTCTCCCTCTATCTCACAAATTTGATAAACTGGAATTTTGTATACTTGGTTGTTACAAAACAATTTTCTTGAGCATATTTTGAAAGTACGTTTGATATAGTGCAGTATTTGCTTTTGGAATTTTCTTATTTCTCAGCTTATTGAGGGAAGGTAAAATAAATGACATTTGGAGGGATTATTCTTTACCATAGATATAAATGATGATGATGATGATAACGATTTATTGTTTACTTTGTACAAAAACCTAGGATATTTTCCATGAAGAGTGTATTTAAAACTCACAGCAATGTTCTTAGCTGTACTTTATTGAATGACTGGAAGTCATCTCGTCTAAACAAAATTAATCAGTCTTCCTTTTGGAAATTTAGAATTGGTTTGGAATTAATCCAGTGTAACTGGATTGTTCATGCAAAAACTGGATAACGTTGTGTATATTTCTAACAACATCAACACAAAAGCATCAAGTCTCTATCTTAGTTTACTAAATGACATAACGTAGGTCCCCCGAAATTAACAATTTTAATAAGAAAAAATTGTTCTCCTATAGTTTTGGGGAGAAAGTCCAAATGCAGAGTGCTGACAGGATCATGCTTGCTTTCTGTACATCCTAAGGGAACAGGCATCATGTGCACCTCCCCAGCTTCTGATTGCCCTGATGCTTTTTTTCGTTCTTTCACTTCCTAATCTATCTCTACATAGCAACTAGGTCTTCCTCCTCTTTATCTCACTGTCTCCTCTCCACTTTTGTAACCACTTAGATCCACAGGATTGGAAGTTCAAAACCACCAGCAGTTTAGTGAGAAAATTACTGAACTTTCTATTCCCTGAAATAGTCTCAGAAACCCAAACTGGGTTTGCTATGAGTCAGCATTGACTCCATGGCCGTGAACTTGATTTGGTTTACTCATCTGGTATAAACCGTACTACTCTGGTATAAATTTGTTAACAAAGGAGCAGGAGTGGACAAAAATGACATCCAAACAATGTCTCAGTCACAAGTCCCCGGGGTTGTACTGAAAAAGAACTTTGGAGAGACAAAATTTAATCCATCATAGAATTATATGTGAGAGATTACAGCCGGGTTTATTTTGTTTTGTTTTTTCTGTGTACAAACAGAAGGACAGGATGTTGGAAGTTTGGAGAAAATAAGGAAGCAGTAGCAGAGACGCAAAGCAGGAAATAATCCAGAGTGAGAGAACAAACTGGATTCTTGCTTTCTGATCATTTTCAAGTTTCTGTCATTCTCTGCTGTATTTTACATCTATGTAGTATATCACAGTACTTTTTTCCCCTTATAATTTCTCTATTTTTTTAAATGTTCAAACCAGGAAATCCTGATTGAGACTTACAGGTTGATCATCAGTTTTATAGATACTGCTAATTTAATATCATTGTGCAATCCTCAAATTCAAATTCCTGATTATTGTGCTTAAAAATAGATGGCTATCAATCAGTTTAACAAAGGCCTATAATAAAGTGAAAAGCAAGAACAAAATCAGCAAGCTCCATCTAATATCCTTAGTAATGCGCCTGTTCCATGTCCTCTTCGGACTCTGACCTGACCCTGGAAATGTACTGCTGCAACTTTGTTGAATGATCATAAAAATTGTGATTAGAAGATATGTATGTTTATATATATATGTGTGTGTGCATATATTCACTCCAAAGAAAGGTGATTAAACAGAATGCACAAATGATAAAACAATTATTATAAAATATTATGTGATCACAGTATGTTGGGTTGAGCTCTTGAGAGAAGCTAATCAATGATATGTTCTATAATTTGAAAAGGCTGTTGAGTCACCTTTCTTTGGAATGGGCACAGACTAGGTAGCTGTCTTCCAAATTTCTTGGCATAAATGAGTGAGATTATCCAATGCTTCATCATATTGTTGAAACATTTCAATTGGTATTGCATTTTTCCCTGGATTTTTGGCTAATGCTTTCAGTCCAACTTGGACTATTTTCTTAAGTACCATTCATCCTTGATCATATGCTACTTATTGAAATGGCTGAATGAAGACTAGTTCTTTTTGATACAATATTCTTTCCATCTTCTTTTGATGCCTCCAACAGCAATACGTATTTTGTCCATACAGTCTTTCAATATTGCAACTATAAGCTTGAATTTTTCTGAGTTCATTGGGTTTAAAATATAATGAGTATCTTCTTTAATTTTGGTTAGCTACCTCTTGGTCTTGGCATATTTCAGGATGATACCTTGTCTTCTTGAGCTGCCCTTTGAAATCTCCTGTCCAGCTCTCTACTTCATCACAGAGTGGCCTTAGCTGCTCTATGATGAAGAGTAAGTTTCAGAGTCTTTTCTGACATCCACTTTGATTTTTCCCTTCTTCTTTGTCTTTTACATGATCTTTTGCTTTCTTCATGCATGTAGTCTTGGTGTCATCCCACAGCTCACCAGGTCTTTAATCATTGGGGCTCCATGCATCAAACCTGTTCTTCAGATAGTCTTTCAATTCTGTGGAATATATGTAAGGTTGCAGTTTGGTTCTCATAGATTTGCTTTAATTTTCTTCTGCTTCAAGTACATTTTCATATGAGCCATTGAAGATCTGTTCCATAGGAGGCTCCTGGTTTTAGCTACTTGTATTGCACTTCTCAATTTTCTCTTCCCACAGATGCAGTCAGTTTGATTTCTATGTATTCCATCTGGAAAATGTCACGCGTCTAGTCGTCTGTGTTGCAGAAATAATTGTGATGAAGTCACAAATGGTCTTGCAAAATTCTACCATGCACTCATGACTTGTACATTCTGAATTTAAGTATGAATAGATGTTTGCAGCTGTTTCTTCTCATTTGAGTTGTGCTCCATCAGCCAGTGAAGGTCCCCAAAACTTTACTCAGTCCATGTCATTATGGTACACTCTATTTTGAGAGGGCAGTTCTTCCTTGGCCATGTATAGACTGCCTTCTTTCTCTGGTGCTATTGCTGACATGAGACTTTGATTATCTTACAATGTTCTTCTTTTTATGAGATGTCAGACGTGGACGGTCTATTTCTTCTTCATAGTTTGTTCTTTGTATGAAAACTCGGTTGAAACGTGTACAATGTTGGTGATCCTGCGAATATTTAAAATACCAGTGAGGTAGCTTCCAGCATCACAGCAACATACAAGCCACCACAGTATGACAAACTATCAGACAAGTGGTGATTTAAGGGGGTTGATACAACACTGTACTTGATTAGATTTAAGGGAAAGAAAAAAGCTGGTGAAATATCAACATAGGCCATGTATTTGGTAAACAAGAAGTTTTAAGAAGCAGTGCTAGAATATCTTGTTCAATGATGCAAATAAATTATTTTCTTTTGGATGTCTAGCCTATTAACACATTTTCCTGATTATTTATTTCTTTATTCAACTTTTATTGGGTTGTTTGAATTTTTAGGTAATGTGCAGTACTCTGCTTCATTTTAAACCTTAGTTCAGTGGTTCTTACCTGTACTACACATAACAATATCATAACTATTTATCATATTCAGAACGTAGGTAATGTTTTGATATCTTCTATTACCCAAGTAAAAGTTTTTTCAATGTCACATAGATCATGGTAACCTATTATTTTGACTAGTTTGCTTTATTAGATTCTTATAAAATTAATGTCTTTTCCATTTAATTGATTTTCTACTTAAAATGTACATATTTAAATTATCTATGATTGACTCTGATCATTTTCTAGATGTGTCAGACATAACTTTTATATAATTTATTACTTTATCATTGAATTAATATACCAAATTTTGTGAAATATCAAGTTTACCAAACTATTAAGTAATATTTTATAATATTAATACAAAACAAGGCTATATAATAACTGAAATATATATATATTTCACTTGGGCAAATTATTCATCAATCATTGTTTAAACAATCAGCTAAGTAATTTATTCAGAATATCTGGAGCTTCCATTTTGTTTATATTATATATATTTAACTAATTTCCCTTTTTCTTTGAATATCATTATAATAAAAACAGGCATCTACATTGGATACAAGTAATACTTCTAGTGATAGACCTAGACAATCCTGAAGAAGATGGTAGGGACTGCAATATATAATATTATATTTGCTTTCATGAAGCTGTAACATAAAAGATAAATTTCAATCATATTTCTGAAAATTAATTTATGTAAAATGTATTACTACTCATAAATCAGTGTATAGTAAGCAATTATAATCTCAAACCTTTTAAAGTCTGGGAAACTCTAAGGAGCACATCTCTCATGTCCTACAGGGTTGATGTGATTGGAATCAACTGGAAGACAGGGGGCTCCCTCTTTTGCTGCTTTTTAGTTTCCAGCAACAGTGTGATTGTTCTGGCATAGATGTTTTGAATATTCTTTTACATTCAGTCATGAAGGAGAAATTGAAAATAGTAAACTAAAATAAAATTAATAGATGGCACAAGAGTGGTCAGATAACTGGTCATTCAAATAATGGACCATTCTATAAAATAGTGCAAATTAGCCATTTACTGAACTGTCAGGGAAGAATGAACTTGGATCAATGAAAGTTGACTTAACAATCCTGTAAACATGAACTTTCAATATTTAATAAGGATGAATTAGAGTGCCACAAAATGATAAAATGAAAACAAAGAAATACAGCTGGCATAAACTTTTATGCACCTATAACAATGACTTGAAATGTATAAGCTACAAACTGAAAGAATTACAGAAAATTAGTGCTTGATACTAAGATGAATTAATCAGTAATTCATGGTTAAATCTAAGTTTTTCAAGGATTCTGAGGAGTAAAGCAACATAATTAATTTAATGCAAAATACAAAGTTATAGTTGTCTATTTGTGGAACACTGGTAAAAATCAAACCATAAAATAGGCAACAATATAAGATGCAATATACAAGAGAAATATTTTCTGACTAAAATGTGGGAAATAAAAAATAATTACTCAAAAACTCCAAATAATGCACAGATTAATAAAAAATTACACTGGATTTTAAAAATCTATTAAAAAAATCTATTGGCAATCATATATCACTGGGAAAGCAAAGAATAAATGTATATATTATAGCATAAGTGGACCTTAAATAAATATTATCATTTTATGTACATGTATATGAAAAATATAATATTTTTAAATGTACTTTGTATTTAGATTAAGAGGCTATAAAGTAAAAATAATATTGATCACATACAAGTAAAAGATCAAACCAAAACTAAACTCACTATCATTGACTCAATTCTTACTCATAACAACCCATTAGGATAGTGTCAAACAGTCCCTGTTGGTTTCTGAGACTAACTCTTTATGGGTATCGATAGCCTCACCTTTCTCCCATGGAGGGCCTGGTGGGTTTAAGTTGCTGACCTTGTGGTTTACAGTCCAATATGTAACAATTACACCACCAGGTTCTAAGTTAAAGGCAGTAATTGAATTATTTAAATGGAATATCATAAACATCAAAAATAAACTATGATTTTAGTAAACAATTTATAAAAGACAATGAAGACAAAAAATCAAATGAAGGCAAAATAAACAATATTATGAAAAATAATACCACATATAGTATATAATACCCTCAATATTGGACTTCAATTAAAAAAAGCAAAACAAAAATAGAGTGCCATCTAAACAGGCCAAGAATGGTGTGTTAGGCTGCTTTGACTAGAGGAACAAATCCACTGACACTCATATAAGTGTAAGAAAGATTTATGTAAAAAAAGTAATTAAATATCAAGAAAGCATCCCAGCCCCATCCAAGACAGCAGAAAGGTGAAGGCAAAGAGTGAGAGGGAGGTAAGCAGGGCCCTCCTTACGAGAAGGCCACACTCAAGGAGGCACCATCAGGCTGTGACCTGATTGACTGGTTGAATACCACCCCTGCATTATTACATATCTTCAAGTTGACAGAAATTAACCAACTACCACAAATGGCTATCAGAAAGAATATTGTCTGGGGCTTAAAGGCTTTTCATAAAACAAGCAGCCATCTAAGTGAGGTGTCAGCTAACTCTTCATGGAAGAAGCACACCAGCCAGTATGATCAAAAGATTATTAATAATAAAATCCATGATCAGAAAGGAGAGATTGCATCAGTGTTCAAAATCTGAGCCTCGATTTTGCAGAAGGTTATGAAAGACGGTGAAAGCTCAAAATCCATTTTCAGAGCCCCCAAGTGGATTTAGCCTCTGTCTCAAACCAAAGATGGGAATAGTTTTGTCTTTATGAAAAGTATACTGATAAGTTGGTTACTGAAAATACATTAAGGTTAAAACAATGTCTAACATTTCTTTCCCATTTTGACCCATTTTTAACTTATTCTACTTTTTCTTTCTGCTTTCTTTTGGATTGATATTTTTCTGCTTTTTGGGGGGGTCTTTTTTGTATGATTTTCTTTACATGAAATCTGGACAGTTAAAACAATGGAGATAGTAACTGTATTAATGCATTTTTAATAATATGGCAAGGGAGGCTGGGGGGAACAAATTGAAAACAATGTTCTAAAATTGTGGTGATGAACACACAACTATTTGTAATATATTTAAACCATTGAATTATATGTTACATAAATTACATGTCAATATAACTGTTTAAAAATTTTAAAAATATATAAAAAACAGAGCAAGGAATGATGTAGACAATTACATGTTCAAAAAGTAACAAAACTGCTGAAAATTGGAACTCGACATTGTGTGTGAAAGAATACCTTTGATGAAATCACTTTAGAATCTTATTTTGACATTATATATTCACATAATGCAATGATCCCTGATAGAAATGTATACTAGGGAGGTTAATCAAATTTAAGCAGCTAAATACATACAGGCAATCCTTTCAGTAATCGCAAAAAATTGAAAGAAATTTAAATACATAGTGTGGGACTTATTAAATACATTTTGTCTATTCACTTAGTATATTTGTCTTTAGTGGTTAAAATGAATAAAGTGAGTTAGATTCTCTCTCTATATTATTAAATTGACTATAGTTACATGAAAAAGTACACACACCACCTATACCTCTAAATTCCCATGACTGGATTGCATCTGTACTGACTGCTAGTCTGTTTGGCAACTGAAAACAATGTTTTATTAAACCAGTTTAGGAAGTCAACTCTAGCCTCAGAATATATTTTCTCATAATGGACAGTTAGATACTAATAAAAGAGGAGTTTTAGTGCTACACTTTGCATAGGAGATAGCATAAAACTCTTATTGAGGTAAATAAAACAATAACTTTTAATATTAAGAATATATTACCTTTCATATAAACAGAATCCCCCGGAATGAAAGGTGCCTGAGATAAGTGAGAACGAGGTTACCTCCGACTAAGAAGAAAGCAAACACAGGACGTCCTGACAGCTGTTGCTCGTTTCTCCTGGAGGCAAGTTAGCATGTATAACAAGCAATGCCTCCTGCAAACTACAATAGTATTGCTTCCTAACATGGTATTTGTTTAATTAATAATGCATGCCATCACAAGTTGGAAGTTAAGTTCAAAGTATTTATTTATAAAGCTGAATTCTATACAATAAAACCAAATTTATCTCTATGTCACTTCAGCCTAAGCAATAAATAAATTTACATGTTATTGACTACAGAAAAACTCTGAAAAAGACATTGGATTTTGGCAAAACTACTAGTCCCACCACTGATTTTCTTCTCAGTAGATTATGAAATATTTTTGTATACCTTTGTTCTTGACAATTAACCTAAAGTTGGCAGCTAGATACTACATGTCAATACCGCCAATGACAGGGCTAGTAATCTGCTGTTATAGAGAATATAGGAAAAATAAAAATGAAATAAAACAAAATAAAAACAGCATGGAAAAATTCTACTCAGGAATATGGTGAAAGATCATGAGTCAGAACTAATTTGTATTATTTGTCTATGTCTGTGTATGGGTATGTGTATGTACATTCATAGCAACATCTACCAAAATTCATATTCATGTTTATAAAAATATATAGAGTAATAGGCCAATTTTTAAACTTTACTTTTTCTGTAGAGATGAGCTACTAAAATAAACCTTTATGGAGAAAACAGTTAATTACCAGAATAACCTTTAAACATTCTTTAGAAAGACATCATGCTAAACAACTGTACCCTTTCAGGAAGTCCTTTATGGCTTGATTTTCTTCCACTATTAGAACTGTCGAAAACCAAATTAATCACATTGCATACACAGGAGAGTACTGTTTAATGGGGAGAAGAAAATCTAGTTTTAAATACAAGGATAGCATTTACCACTGCAAGCTCAGAATATGAAAGGAATGTGAAAATGAAAATCTATTGGAAGGACAACCCTGAGGATACAAATCTGGAAAAAGTTAGTTCCTATGATGCAGGGATTAAATATACAATCATTCTCTAGCTTTCCACCATTTCTGACACCAACCATTTCCTCACAATACTATTTCTCTGTTGTTGAGTCCAATGATTCACTGCAAGGATCACAGAGAATTCATTGAAACAACTAATCTTGGTAAAGGTCAGTTACTAGGTAGAGATCAGAAAGTAAGATTAAAATATCATATTGCTTTTTAGTAGTGATTCCATGCCACACGAAGTAATTTTTCATTGTAACCTTTTCTTCAAGTCAATGTATAGGTTGCTGTGAGTCAGAATTGACACAATGACCATGTGTTTGGATTGGATTTGTAGTCACTGTAATGTTGAATGGATGTGTCCAATGAGAGATAGCCAATTAATTAATATGGCCCTTTGTATTGTAATGTTGAATGGATGTGTCCAATGAGAGATAGCCAATTAATTAATATGGCCCTTTCAGTTATATCCATCACTAGCCCTAGGGATGAAGAAATTGAAGAATTCTACCAACATTTTCAGTCTGAAATTGATAAGCTATGCAATGAAGATTCACTGATAATTATTGGTGATTGAAATGTAAAAGGGAACCACAGAGGAAAGGACAGTGGAAAAAGATGGTCTCAGTGACAGAAATGAAGCAGTGGATCTTATGATAGAATTTTGCAAGAACAACATTGCTCATAGCAAATATCTTTTTATTAACCACAAAATGGGTAACTATATGCATGGATTTCTCCAGATGGAATACACAGAAACCAAACTGATACTTCTATAGGCAGACTAAGGTGAATCCCAATACTAGCAGCTAAAATGAGGCCAGGGGCTGATTGTGGAACAGACCAACTGTACATGTGCAAGTTCAAGGTTCAAGCTGAAGACAACAAAACAAATCCATGAGATCCAAAATATAGCCTTGGGAGTATCTCACCTGAATTTGAGAACATCTTGATACATTGAACACAAATGACAGATTTGTTGAGCTGTGGGAGGGCATCAAGCATATCATTCAAGATGAAAGTGCAGGAACCGGAAAGAAAGAAAATGTCAGTGTGGATGTCAGAAAAGACCCCAATGCTTTCTCTTAATTGTAGAGTCCATAGAGCATATGAAAGTCAATGAGTTGAACGGAAAATTGTAAAGGGCAGCCTGAAGAGACAAACTAGAGTTAGAAAATCAAAAAGGAAGAAAATGTTCAGCATATGTTAAATGGAAAGAACTGAAGAAAAAAAACCCCAAGTAATTTTGAAAGATGCTATGGACAAAATACTGAATGATGAAGGAAGCATCAAAAGATTATGGAAAGAATACACAAAGTCACTGTATAAAAAAGAACTAGTCCACATTCCAACATTTGAGGATATAGCATATGAACAAGAACCAATGGTACTGAAGTAAGAAGTTCAAGTTGCCCTTGAGAGCATTAGCCCCCAAACAAGGCTCCAGGAATTGTTGGAATACCAATTGAAATGTTTAAACAAGCTGATGGGCCACTAGAAGCACTCATTCATCTATGCCAAAAAATTTGGATGACAGCTACTGGGCAAACTGACTGGAAGAGATCCATATTTTTACCCATTCTAAAGCAAGTTTATCCAACAGAACGCCCAAATTAAATAACAATACAATTGGGATCACATGCAAGTAAAATTTTGCCGAAGATCCTGCAACCATGGTTGTAGCAGTACATTGGAGGGGGAAGCTAGAAGCTCCGGCCATATTTAAAAGAAGGCGTGGACCAAAGGATATCATTGCTGATGTCAGATGGATCTTGACTGAAAATAGAGGTTACTAGAAAGATGTTTACTTGTGTTTTATTGATTATGTCAAGGCATTTAACTCTGTGGATTGTTAGGGTAAACAACTGTTTACTCTGTGGATTGTTAGGGTAAAGACACTGTCAAATATCACAGATCCATAGGAGCAATTATACGGTGATAATATATAAAGATCATAATAAAGTCATCGAGAATAGGAGAGATAGAAGAGAAGGTAAAATAAAGGAGTCAGACATATTTTGTGGTGGCATGCTCACTGACTGGGCTGAGCTGAAGCAGGTCAGGGCCCCACTTCCATGCACGCCCCTGGAGGTGAGCAGCAGACAGCACCAGATAAGATAACCAGTGAAACCAGATGCTCCAGGTTCAAAGAAAGACTCAAGGAGTTGAGAAGCAATTCTCAGTGTGTCCAGACCCCGTATGCTAACTGCCACACATTCCACCACACCTTTAAAAACCCATGCCCCTGCCTGCTGAGCAGGACTTCCATGACCTGTTGGCCTAAGTCACAGAACCTCCCCCTAATAAAGCTATTTCTGTTGCTGCTCTCCTTTGTCCTGTCGGTTATGTCTGTCCGTCTTGCTGTGCCTCAGTTTCACCTTTACACTCACCTCCTGGATGGCTATGAGCTCAGCAATCAGGTCTGCACACAAAGTGGGTGGAGGAGAGGGGAGGAGAGAGATTTATTTCTAACCAAGGCTTGTATATAGGAAATGATCTAGGGGTATACACGTAATAGGAGGAGGAGGGATTAGAGGTACACATGTGACAAGTTGGGCAGATCCTACATTCAAGTTGGCAGCCTAACTTTGTCCTTGAGCTGGTGGCTGGTCTTATTCTGAGTTCTCCAGGGAAAGCAACCTACTGTCCTTAACAGCAGGGAGTGAGCTCCACCTATGGTGGGATAAACAATAGGTCTGATTGCTCTGGACAACTGAATGCCTTTAGGGAGATAACTTCTACTGGTAAGCAGCTTGCTGCTACAGTGTGCTACCATCATTTGTCATTAGTTGCAAGTGTGTCCTAAGTCTGACGTATATTTGGGGAAGACAAGCTGGGGAAAAGCCTTTTTTCAATCCCACAGTGGACCATCACAATCTGCGGGGAGACTTGAGAAGAACAAGAATTCCAGAAGCGTTCATTGTGCACTACTTTTCCAGAAGGCCATCTATTTTTATGTTTAATTTTTTCACAATTAAATAATGAGGTTAGAAAATTCAAAATCCTTAATACTTGTTAAACTAAACCCAAATGGGATGTTCGTATCATGATTATATGACAAGTTTTGAGAATATCTGTAGAGATGGAATTGAAAGATGATGGATGTTTTACCATATTCTTTTTAAAGTATCATCTGAAATATGGGGAGAAGAGAAAGAGTGTAAACGTCTAGTAATTTGGAATGTGTCTATTTAAACTGTGTGTTTTCCCAGTCATATATTGCTTTCCACAGTAATATGGGAGCACAAAAATGACTTAAAAAGACCCTGGGAAAATTCATGATGGTCCTATGATCTTTAAAAGTTAGTTTTTTTGCTTTGTTTTGAGGGGTGAGGTGGGGTCAAAGGATTATAAAGTTTGTCATTATGGGTTATAAATGTCTTAAGTAAATGGAAAAAGAGCAAAGGTAATAATTAAAATAAAAAAGCCAAACCTTCTCTAATCTAGTTAATTCTATTTCCAAGACTGTAAACCTTATGGGAGCAGACAGCCTCATTTCTCTCCTACAGATTTGCTGGTGGATTTGAATCGCTGACCTTCCAGTTAGCAGTGTGATGCTGCTACAGCAAGGGCTCCTCAAAACTCAACCAAACTCACTGCATAGCTGTTACATATTGGGCTGCTTTCCTGCAAGATCAGCTTTCAAAGCCAGCAGCCCTCTGAGGGAGAAAGAAGAGGCTTTCTACCCCTGACAAGCCATTCAGACTGTAACTCTTTATGGGGGTAGAAAGCTTCATCCTCTCCCACAGAGAAGCTGCTGGTTTCAAACTGTGGACCTGTGGTTAACAGCCCAACATGTAACCATCACATCTCCCAGCCCTCCTACATACAGGCTGTGTACTGTCAAAAAAACAAACAAATCAGACTTGGAAGAAATACAAACAGAATGCTATTTAGAGGCACGGATGGGGATTTGTCTCACTTTCTTTTGGACATATTAGCAGAGGCCTGTCCGTTAAGAAGGACATCATGGTAGGTAAAGTGGCGGTGCAGGGAAAAAGAGGAAGGTCCTCGACAAGATGGACTGACAAAGTAGCTGCAACAAAGGGATCAAACATCATTGTGAGGCTGTGCAGGGCCCGGCAGTATTCACTCTCTGGTACATAGGGCCACCATGAGCCTGCACTGACTAGAAGGCACTTAACAACAGCCACGCGCTCCTTCACCGCAGCAATTTTGTGATGTATATAGACTGGGCTGCTCACCCAAGGGCGGCAGTAGAAACCACTAGACAAGACTTTTTCTTCCCGCCAATTGTGTTTTTCTTTTGTACTGTGTATGTCTACCACTAGTATATTCCTCTTTGTTTGTGCCCTTTATTAACTGCCATTTTCTACAACTTTTTTTTCCAAGAAAAGAAAAGAAGAGGTGAAAAAGAAGTTGTGGAAACCCAGAGGGGAAATGCTACCATTCCTGTAGGGTTGCTATGAGTTGGTATCAAATCAATGGCAGTGAGTGTAAGTGTTTGTGTTTTGTTTTGTTTTGGGGGCTCTTTGCTCTGATGTCACTTTTGAGAGAGCTCTCATACAGGACTAGGGTGGAATACCTTTTAGATCCGACTTAATTGGAGGATGTGACTGACATCATTATCATTTGTTTTTCTTGGAGGTATGATCAGCTGAGAAAAACAAAAACAAAAGCAAAATAATATCTTGATCAACGTCTTTTCCTTTTGTGACATATGTTTCTTGACAAAGTTTTGGTAGAAGTAAAAAGACCTGCGATGACTGTCAGACAAATGCTGCTTCTGGTTCTGAACCCTGCCTTTGGGATGCTTCTTCCTGACCCTGGGATGTGGCACAAAGCTGCACCCACCAGGATATGAGACATTACATCGAAGTTTCCTGAATTTTCCGTGAGATGTAATGAATTGCAGAATCCAAGGACATGGGAATGTACTCAAGAGATGCGTGGGGGTGAGGGAATAGAGCAGAATAATTTCTTGGCATAGTATGAAATTTGAGGGATCTTTAATCTATGACTCCTTGGGACTAGTTTGGCATTAGTTTTTCTAAAAGAAATTATTAACATATATAAGATTATCATGACCCATTATGCCGCCATTTGAGATAATGGGTTAGTCCTAGAGAACAGCAGTGCAATGTCATATAAACATAGGAGATGTTAAGAATTGTGCTTCATAAAAATCACAGTCTATAAAACAAAGGACAAAATCCCTATATATTTATGTAAGTATATGAGTATTTTAGTTTCTGTGTGTGCATACATGTAAGACAGAGCTTATCTGTACTTTTGCTTTTATAAAATTATAACATGGGGAAGGATACAGGGGATATATTAAGTTGCATAAAAAGGCAACTTCTGATGATGGAAATGCAATCTAAAGCACGTTTTATTTGATGTTTCATTAATTTTTTTTTATTTTCAGGTGGTTTAACTAGTATAAGTTTAATGCAAATGAATTTTCTTCTAATGTGTATAACAATAGCCACTTCACATTTACAACTGACTTTTTCTATCATTTTGTAGAACCAGTATCTACTTCAAATTTGCTTTCCCTTTTACTATTTTTAGAAATAACAAAGCAACAACAAACAGACCTTACTATAAATAAAGGTACAAGATGAGAACACTGACCTTGGGGCTTTATAGTTTTTCAGTAATTTACTAATAAAAAACTCACTGCTATCAAGTCATGCCTGATTCTATAATGACACTATAGGAGAAAGCAGAACTTCTCCATAGGGTTTCCCACACTGTCAACCTTTACAGAAACAGACTGGCTTATCTTTCTCCCATATAGCATAGAAGTTAGTGGTGTAGTGGTTATGCATTGGGTTGCTAACTGCAAGGTCAGCAGTTCAAAACCGCCAGAGGGAGAAAGATAGTGCTTTCTACTCCGATAAAAAGTGACAGTCTCATAAAATCCATATGGGGTAGTTCTGCCCTGTACAATAGGGTCCCTAGGAGTCAGTAAGAACAAGTGGGACTTTTTGGAAGCAGCCCAATGCCTAATCTATTACATTAATAGGGCTCATGAATTTACTAATAAAGGCAACAATAACATGTAGAATGTGATTAAAGAAGGAATCATCCGGGGACATCTGTATGAATGCAACAGCATCAACAACATAGTAGAGATAATGAGAGATGGTAGAGCCCAAAGCACTGTGCAGTAGTTTGCTTTCTTCTCTTAGTTGTTACACTATTTCACTAATATGGTTCTTTTAAAAAAAAAAAAATTTTATTGGGGCTCATACAACTCTTATCACAATCCATCCATACATCAATTGTATAAAGCACATTTGTACATTCATTGCCCTCATCATTCTCAAAATATTTGCTCTCCACTTAAACCCTTAGCATCAGCTCCTCATTTTCCCCCTCCCTCCCCACTCCATCCTCCCTCATGAACTCTTGATCGATGTCCACCTTCACCCACTTTTCTGTTGTCCATCCCCCAGGGAGGAGGTTATATGTAGATCCTTATAATCAGTTCCCTGTTTCTACCCTACCTTCCCTCCACCAATCCTCTAGTATCGCCACTCACACCACTGGTCCTGAAGAGATCATCTGTCCTGGATTCTCTGTGTTTCCAGTTCCTATCTGTACCAGTGAACATCCTCTGGTCTAGCCAGTTTTTGTAGGGTAGAATTGGGATCATGATAGTCGGGGGGAGGAAGTATTTAAGAATTAGAGGAAAGTTGTATGTTTCATCATTGCTACCCTACACCATGACTGTCTCATCTCCTCCCTGTGGCCTTCTGCAAGGAGTTGTCACATTACCTACAGATGGGCTTTGGGTCTCCACTCCACACTCCCCCTCATTTACAATGATATGATTTTTTGTTCTTTG
>NW_022104341.1:11903900-11948962 GCF_000313985.2 Echinops telfairi | reverse complement strand
ATTTATAAATTATCAAGGGCTCATGAGGGAGGGGGAGCGGGGAGGGAGGGGGAAAATGAGGACCTAATGCTGGGGGCTTAAGTGGAGAGGAAATGGTTTGAGAATGATGAGGGCAATGAATGTACAAATGCGCTTTGCACAATTGATGTATGTGTGGATTGTGATGAGAGTTGTATGAGCCCCTAATAAAATGATTTTAAAAAAGGAATTCTACATTTTTCATTTTAATAATTAAAAAATCAGTCTTATAGAGGAATGCAATTATATGGTATATGAATAGGTTAAAACCTAAAATTTGTCTTTGAAAAACTAGAGTGAGAGTCATGAGAGATTTCTCCATGGGAGATAAGGTGACCAGAGACTGACTTCTACTTAGCTGACAGCATTTAAGTTGTTGGCTGCTCTGTAGTTTAAATTTCTCCTGTGATTCTTTAAAGGATAGCAATTGAGATACAGCATCTAAATTACTGTCGCAGTATCATCCCACAATTATTCAAGCTGCGGTGAAAAACGTACTCCCTAGCTAGTCTAAAGCTGATATTTTGTCCAATAAAGGGATGTATGGATTGTTCCAGGGAGTACTTGAATAATAAATGAGAATTCTAGATGAATACATTGTCCTTTAAAGTTGGAAGGGTCTCCTTCCTCAGAGGAGCGTCTAAGATGCCAGAGCCTCTCCAGTTGACTTGTTAATGTCACCAGAAAGAATAAGCCACTGGACAAATACAAAGACAGGCGACATATAACCCACCTGTGAATTTCTTTGTGCTGAGTAGCTGTATTGAAGAGTTTTTGTTGAAATGGAAAAAACAAACAAAGAAAGAGAACTATAAGTAGAAACACATAAACATACCCTGATAAATATTCTTTACCTAAAAATACTTCATGGCACTATGATTTTGACTACATAAGTATTGATTACTACTACTATAAAGAACTAATCTTGCTCTCACTGGTAACATAGGAATTTGAATTAAAATTAATCTGTAAATTCATATAGTGTAAAAAGTTAATTTGATCTCTAATTGATAGTGTATCAGACTTATTTCTTGTGTTTATTATTATCTTCATTTAATGCAAAACTTTTAGTAACTTGATAATAGGAACTAAAACAAACACCGTCAATCGTGTTCAGGAAAATTTATTATAATGATTAAATTATTCTCTCTTCTTATCCCTTCGATATATACATTTATTTCCAAAATGCCTTTGGAAAAGATAGCAGAAAATTCTCATCAGTTCATATGACTCTGTGATTGAATTTCTCTTGATCTATTTTAAAATACATCATCTAGATTATGTGTCATATTTAACATCACTTTTTTCATAGAGGTATTAGAGATCTTTGAAAATAATTCAGCTTTTGATCTGAAATCTCATCTCAGTGTCCTCAGTTGCTGCTCCCGTATTCAAGGCCACAACTACTTCTACTTTTCTGGCTCTAATTGGAGTAAGAATGGACTGTCTTTAATATTGTAGTATAATTGTTAACAATAAAGCAGTTTAATGATAATAAAAATTGGTGATACCAATATCTCTCCTATTTTATTATCACTGTAATCACTATCTATGTATCCCTGTCAACAAGTAATTGTTAGCTTTACTCAGATATTTAACAGAGAACCCTCCTTGCCATGGGTGAATTCCTCATCTCCTTGTGACCTAATCTCCATAACATAAGACAGGTTTATGCTTTCTCTCTCATACATACATACAAAACTAACCCTTGTACTTTACTACAATATTATCTGATGTAGTATTACACATGTTAAAATAACTGTAACATTAAATAATGTCTTACCTAGGTAATTAGACCTTTGCATTACTTTAATAAATATAAGATCTTCCAATCTTTCCCAATGGTAAAATTTTCCGGCGTTTCTCCTTTAAACCATGGTTAGCTTTAAATTGCCCCAGGTACAAGGACAATCCTGCTCAGTCAGTTTTATTTTCAACCCCACATTACTGAGGGAATTATAAGCAGCTGGTTAGTAAGGTTAATCTCTCCCACAAAAGTCTCTTCTATCTCTTGGGTTTGGTGATTTAAATGGGTCATAAAGAAATTAGTACCTTTGTGCTACTACTAGAAAGTTTAAATTTTGTCTCAAAATTCATCACATGGGCTTTATTTGCAAATTGGCATTTAGTTTCTTAATCTCCTAAATTGTCCCTGATGATTGGATTCTCATTTAATACAGGATTATAGCACACTAAAACACTACTACTTATGTTTTTAAAGTGGTTGAAAAGCAATAAATAATTTTAACTGATGATATTTTGGACATGTTATTGGGTAATAAATATTCAGTGTCTAAATTAAAAAATATATAAACTTTAATTAAATTCATCCATTTTAACTTTTTTTTACATGACTTTATATTATATGAAAGCTTTATATTGGTCAACTTTAAAACACTTGCACTAAATATAACAGCAAAAAAAATCCATTATGCAACACTGCTGAAGGCAAGAAGTACTCTGCAACAATGAAAACTGCAACAGTGAAAAGTTCATACACTATTCCTGAGCTCTGCTACTGATTATGCTAATGAGACTATGTTGTCCATATGTATGGGATAAAAGTTAAGTCTTCTTTTATTCAAATATTCTATATGTCATCTATTTTTTTCACTTGATCTATCAGTTTCTGATAGAGGTTTATTATAATGTTCAATTAAACTTGCAGAACTCTATGCCTTCTTGCAAAGTTAAGGATCATTTTTATTGTATTTTTTCCTTTCATTTGCCTGTAAATCCTTTTTATCCGAATGAATCTTTCCACTTAATATTATGTCTTAAATGTATTTTATAAATATAGATATTGAAGTAAATAAACTATGTTGTCTTTCCATGATGGGATGATGCACTCTTTCTTTGAATGTCTTTTTTCGTCCATTAATTTTCACTCACTAAGTAGAGTTGTATTTACTATTACCTGAAACAATACATATTTTTATAAAATCTGATTTCTTATTTTTAACAGGTAAGATTCGTAGGTAATTGTGGTACAGTGATGTGCTTTACTTCCTATGCCCTTTCCAGCCACAGTCCTGACAATTCCTAACAAACAAGTTTTTCTTGATGGCACTAGGAAAGAGAAGGTGGTGGTAAATGACAATAGAAGTATATGCTTTACTTGGGCATGATTATTAAAAATGTTCATTGTAATTGTAAAAAGTTGGAAGTCGAATGTGGGCATTGATCAACTTTGCCATCCTGCTGCATGTGAAAATAAGCCATCTCAGAATTAAGAAGGTAAGAATTTCATTATAATAAAGGAAGAAAAACCAGGAGCGGAGCTTGTTCGCTGAATTCTAAGGTCCCAGGAGGTTGAACTTCCTCCACACAGAGGGAGTAATCTGTGATACCAGAGAAGTAGCTGAGAAGGTGGCAGAGGGGCAGCAGTAGCAGAACCGTTACAGGAGACAGAGAAGTGGGCTTCCCAGGCTACAGAGATAATAAGGGTGGATGTCTTCAGACAAGAGGCTCACTTGCAGAGTGGATGACTCCAGGCACTTAATTAGGGAGCTAGGCTTGCCTAACCAAGGAGCTAGAACTCAACATCTCGGGACTGAGGCTGGTAGTACTGTGGAATGCCCTTTGCAAGTTTATTCGCAATGGTAAAAGAATTGTGTCACATTGCCTGAGCAGGGAAGTGGCCAGGACACAGCACAGATAGGCCAAAGAAAGGCCTATCTGTGAGCATAACTGAAAACAGGCTGTCTTGACCAAAGAACTGTATCCTGAGCATTTCTGATTCTACTGCTAGTGTCCTAAATAAAATCTATAATTGTGGTTATTTGTTGGTGATTTCTCAGTGACCATTGTAATGAATTATGGAAACCAGCTGATAAATAGACCGTTATGGGATTACCGATGGTGTCAGAATGTATAAGAAATGTTGTAGAGTGTTGGCATGTCTGACCTCAGTCAACCTTGGGCAACTGATGCTGCTAAGGATGAATATCTCCTCCTCTATTGTGAAGCTGGAGGAGTGTGTGTGTGAGGGGTACATATTAGTTTACAGTGAATATTGTCATTAGAACTATAGTAGTTTTGAATTGGGTAGTATGTGGGGTTTAAAAGTTTTTCCATATTAAATTGGGTAGTATGTGGTGTTTAAAAGCTGTTTTAACATTTGTGCAATTGATAATTCTTAATAGGCTTTTTAAAAAAATTAACTTACTGTTGTTGATGTTAGGTACCACGACGTTGGTTCTGACGCCATTAGCTCTGGCACTATGGACCAGAGAATGAAGTGCTGCCTGGTCCGGAGCCATCCTCACAGTTATTGTGATGTTTGAATCCATTTTTGCAGCCAGGTGTCATTCACTTTTATCCTTAGTCTTTCTCATTTTTATGATCTTCTACTTTTTCAAGATGAATGTCTTCCTCTATGGACTGATCCAATGTCCATAGGTCATGAAGTAAAGTATCACCATGTTTGCTTAAGAAACTTTCTGGCTTTACTACTTCCAAGACTGACTTACTCTTCTGGTAGTTTGTGATGCATTCTATGTCACTGGCAAACAGTACAATCCAAATGTATCAATTCCTACTGTTGTTTGGTGTCATCTAGCTGCTTCCAAATCATCTCAGTGCCACCAAGTCCATGCTGACTCATAGTGACCCGATAGGACAGGGTCAAACTGCTCCTGTGAGTTTCTGAGATGGTAACCGTGGATGGGAGTAGAAAGTCCCATCTTTCTCCCAAGAAACAGCAGCTGGTGGTTTCAAACTGCCAACCTGGCAGATCATAGTTCGACTCTTAACAACTACTCCCTGAGGACCAGCAATCCTATGTAAAATAGAACTCTGCAGTCTTCAAAATGGTGCTTAAGTTTGAACCTATTGTTGCTGCTATTGCGCCAATCCAACTTGTGTAAAATTATCCTCTTTTCGCCAACCCTCTATTACACTAGGAATGATGTCATTTTCCAGGGACAGGTATCTCCTGATAATATATCCAAAGTGTGTGATATGAAGCCTCACCACCCGTGCTTCTAAGGACCATTTTGACTGTACTTCTTCTGAGACAAATTTGCTTGTCTTTTGGCAATCCATGGCTTTTCAATATTTTTCATCACCACCATAATTAAAATACATCAATTCTCCATAGGCCACCATTCATGTGCATATGAGGACATTGAAAATAGCTTGGCTTAGGTCAGGTTACCATAGTCCTCAAAGAAATGCTCTTGTTTTTAAATATTTTAAAGAGGTCTTGTGCAGAAGATTAGCTCAATGCAATGCATCTTTAGAGTTCTTGATTTCTGCTTCCATGAGCATTGATTGTTGATACAAGCTAGACAAATGCCTTGACAATATCAATCTTTTCTCATAATATTGTATATTGATCCAGTTGTGAGGATTTTGGTTCTCTTTATTTAAGTTGTAATCCATATTGAAGACTGCAATCTTCAATCTTCAATAAGTACTTCAAGTTCTCATTTTCTTCAAACAAGGTTATGTCATCTGCAAATCCTTGGTTGTTAATAAGTCTTCTTCCAAGTTCGATATCACCTTCTGGATTCCTGTTCTTCTCAAGACTATACATAGTCTGTTATCATCTAGACAGTCGAATGCCTTGGCATAGTCAATAAAACACAATACCTTCTGATATTCTCAGCTTTCAGGTAAGATCCACCTGACATCAGCAATGATATCCATTTTCCCACTTCCTCTTCTGAATCTGCCCTGAATTCCTGGCAGCCCCTTGTCAATGCACTATGGCAACTTTTGTTGGATAATCTTCAGCAACAATTTACTTGTGTGTGATATTAACAATATTGTTTTATAATTTGTTTGTTCTGCTGGGTCACATTTTTGGGGATCTGTGCAAATACGGATCTCTTCCAGTCAGTTGACTAGGTAGCTGTCTTCCTAATGTCTTGGCAGAGATGAGTCAGTGCTTCCAGGGCTTCATTAGCTTGTTGAAACATTTCAATAGGTATTGCATCAATTCCTGGAACCTTATTTTTGCTAATGTCTTCAGTGCAACTTTAACTTCTTTCTTCCATAGCATTGGTTCTTGTTAATATGGCACCTCTTGAAATGGTTGATATGAACCAGTTCTTTTCGGTACAGTGTCTCAGTGTATTCTTCACATCATCTTTTAATGTTTCCTGTATCATTCAATATTTTGCCCATAAAATATTTCCATATTGCAACTTGAGACTTTGTTCTTGAGTTCCTTTCATTTAAGATATGCTGCACATGTTTCTTCTTTTGTTTTTTAGCTAACGATCTTTGCACATTTTATTATAATACTTTGCCTATCAAGCTGCCCTTTGAAATTTTCTGTTCAGCTCTATTACTCCAACCTTCAATTTGTTTCAGCTACGCTACAGTTAATAGCAAGTTTAAGAGTGTATTTGTCTGGTTAGACTAGAGAAACAAATTCAAAAACACACAAATGTGTATAAGAAAGAGCTTTATATGTAAGAGCAATTGAATATTGAGAAAACATCCCAGCCCAGTCCTGGTCAAGTCCATAAATCCAATATTAGGCCATATGTCCATTACCAGTCTATACATTCTTCTTCATACGCACACAACACATGCAATAACACCGAATGCAGGAAGATCGCAGGCGAGTGGGTGGAAAGTCTTGTGGGTCCAGTGGTGGTGGAAGCATCTCAGGGCTAGCATGGGTCTCCATGTGACCCCTCAGCTCTGAGTCTCTGGCTCCATCTGCCTCTCTCCATGTGGTTTATCAGCTGCAATCTCTCCCAGAGAGTGAACCTGTGTCCTGCCTTCAGTAAGCTATTTATCTCCTTAGCGACTCCAAATAAGGTCATCAAGCTGTGACCTGATTGACAGGCTAATGTCCACCCCTTCACACTTAAATCTCAAATCGACAACAGATTATGTAACTACCATGCAGAGTTTTTACTGATATCCATTTTTTGTCTTTTCTTCCTTTCCTGTCTTTTTAATGAACTTTTGCTTTCTTTATGAATGTTCTTGATGTTGTCCCACATCAAGTCTTCTGTCATTAGTGGTCAAAGCATTAAATCTGTTCTTAAGATGTTCTAAAATTCTGTATGGATGGACTCAGAGTCATATTTTGGTTCTTGTGGACTTGTTTTAATTTTCTTCAGCTTCAATTTGAACTTGAATATGAGTACTTGATAATCTGTTCCACAGCAGGCCCCTGGCCTCATTTTAGCTGCTGATAATGCAGTTCTCCATTTTCTCTTCCATCAGATATAGTCAACTTTATTTCTGTTTATTCCATTTGGAGAATTCCATGTGTATAGTTGTTGTTTGTGTTGTTGTAAAAAGGGGTTTTTGATGAAAAATTGCTAAAAAACTCACTGTTATCAAGTCGATGCTGACTCACAGATCATTTATAGGACTGGATAGAACTGTCCCTGTGAGCTTTCAAGATTTTACAAGAGTAGAAAGCTTCATCTTTCTCCCATGGAGTGGCTGATGGTTTTGAACTGCAGACCTTGCAGTTAACAGCACAATGTGTAACCACTAAACCACCAGAGCTCCTTAAGGACTGGTTGGTCTTGTGAAATTATATCATGCCATCTCCAGCTTTGTTTTTATCATCAAGATGCAATTTTACAACTACTACTTCTTCCTCAATGTTTCTAGCTTTTGCAATCCAGTGGTCAATAATTAACAATACATATGGTTGCATGTTTGATCAATTTTACACAGAAGTTTTTGGTTAAACTCTCCAATATGCTCATCACCAGCTTTAGTGGTTGGCAGGTAGATTTGAATAATAGTTTTATCAACTTTTGTCTGTGTGAAGATAGCTACTACCCTATCACAGATATCATGATTTTTAAAGATATATCTTGAAATGCCCTTTTGGAAAGTGAATGTAACACCATTCCTTCGGATCTGTCATTCCTGAAAAAGTAATTCATATGATTTTCTGATTCAATATGGCCGATAATAGTCCATTTCAGCTCACAAATATCCAGGATATCAATATTATGCATTACATTTTAAATTATTTCAGTTTTCCTAGATTCATACATTTTGCATTACAAATTCCAATAGTTAGATGTTTCCAGCTGTTACTTTTCATTTTGTCATACTTCTCAATAAATGAAGGTACCAGAGACTTTACTTTTGAAAGCTTTACTCGATCCATGTCATTATAGTAGACTACATGAGAAGGCGGAGAAAGCCGCTCTTCCCCAGGCATAATTCGGTGCATTCTGACCTGAAGGATTCATCTTCTGCCATTATCTCTGACCATACTTTGCTGTCATTGGTGAGGTTTCAGTATCTGCTATTCATAGATTTTCTGTGGCTAATTCCTTTGAAGGCTACAACATAATCCTCTTCATAGTCTGTTCTTAGTCTTGAAACTCTGCTTAAACCTGTTCACTTTGGTAATGCAACAGTCATTTAAAGGACCTGTGAAACAGCTTCCAGCACCAGCAACACAGAAGCCAGCACAGAACAACATAGATAAAACTGGCGGGTCCTTTTATATGTGGTTCAGCTTTCACATGAGACTATTGAAAATAGCCTGGCTTTGGTCAGACTCATCTTAAGCCTTAAAGTGGAAACTTTGTTTTTATAATGAAGACTATAGCATAACTATATATATTTTCTAAATCAACTAAAGATTTTACACATTCATTTTTCTCCCCAAGATTTTTATTGGCATATAATTCACATATCATATGTGTTAGACCAATATCTAGAAAAACAATACCAGAGACGCTTGTATATCTGTAAGAAATATCTTAATATGACAAAAACCTCCCAACCCAGTCCAACTCAAGTCTCTAAGTCCTATACTACTCCATAATCCATGAGTCCATAAATCCTTCTTCAGACTCATGTAGCCACAAGCAATGATGCAAAATTCAGGAAGATCACAGTTCAGTGGGTGCAGTCTTATGGATCCAGTCAGGGTGAACACATCTCCAGGACTCCCACAGGTTTCATCATGGCTCCTCAACAGAAAGGTGATGGCAGAGAGGGGGAGGCTTCCCAGGACCCTCCTTATGAGAAGGCCACACTCACAAGGAGGTACCATCAGGCTAGATTCCACCACTACATTCCATATATCAAGAGGACACAAAATTATATAACTATGACATCATACATTTCAATAGTTCAATTGCATCAAAAGAATTGTATAAATGTTCTAAAACTGATAAATTACATTTTCTTCATTCTTATACTCACCATTTCCTCCCAATCTCTTCTGTCATACCCTCAATGACCATTAATCCAGTTACTGTCTCTATAGATTTACATATCCTAGATTTCATATACAGAAAAACTGAAAAACAAACAAAAACAAAAACTATCAAGAATAACAAAGTAAAACAAAAAATCCTCAATCAAAAGGAAAGCAGAAAATACTGAAAACAAGAACAAATTTAAATGGATAATAAGGAATATCAAATAATTCGGTGGTAAATGTTAACAACATCTGCAACAACCCACTTACCAATGCATTTTGTCTGTTAGCAAGGCTATTCACATCTCTGATCCACGATCAGAGGGGCTTCCACAGGGGTTTAATCTGTGTACATTTCTCATTCACTTTTTGTGTTTACTGAAACTGCTTTAAAATAGGTCTAAAGGGAGATCAAATGATAAGATATTATATTTGACCTAATTACTTCTGTTGTAATTCACTTTACAAAACTCTCTGTCTGGTTACAGGGCTATTTACCTCCCTTAACTGTGATAGGAGGGAATTCACCAGAGGCTAAATCCATGTGTGGACCCTACAAATAGATTTTGAGTTTCTACTGCCATCCGTAACCATGTGTACACCAGGTGTTTGCAATTTAAACTCTTATGTCATTCCCTCCTTTATATTTGGCTTAAATTATTTACAATTCTTGGATCACAGAGGTTGGATTCTTCCATGTGGACTTAGTTGATGCCTCACTCTGATGACTGCTTGTTTTAAGACAAGCCATTAAGACTCCAGAAAATATTATTTCTGATTGCTGGGCACTATGTAGTTCCTTGACCACACTTTTCTATATACATGTTAGTTACATAATCTGGTGTCAATTTGAGGATTAAGAGTGTAGGGGTAGAGTCTAGCCTGTCAGATAGGAAATTAGACCTTTGTGTGGGCATGGCCTTCTCCTGAGAATTCTTTGAAATCCTTGGAGGCGGGAGAGACTCTCTGCTCACTCCCCTGGAGATGCAGCTGACAAGACACATGGAACTACACTAGTGCCCTGAGCTGGAGAAGCCACATGGACCTACCCTGATACAACCAGACCTCTGAAGCTGGAGAAGCCGCATAGAGACCCCTGCCAATGCTGAGGTGCTTACAACACCACTGGATCCAAAGACTTTCTACCCTCTGGCCTGTAATTGTCCTGCATTTGGTGTCATTGTATTTGCTTCATGAATCTGAAGAGGACTTTATAGATTGGTATCGGGTATATGGGCTAATATGAAACTTACGGGCTTGGACTGGACTGGGCTGGGATGCTTTCTTAATGTACAATTACCATTTATATAAAACTCTCTCTTATACACATACTGTGTATCTATGAATTTGCTTCTCTAACACACTATATAACCCATTTATTCAGTGATCTATTGATTCATGAGGTCAAGCATCATGCAAGGCCATGCCATAAGAACTAATATATTCTTCTATTGGGCCTAGAATTAAGTAGAAATCCATTCATGCATCTAGGATTTAAATATGTATCTGGTTCACTTTAGAGACAATATGGTATTTTATGTTAGAGAACATTATCAATCACCCATCTAGAGCTTCACTGCCAATGTGATCAAATCAAAGTTGATTTATAGAAACCATGGAGGATAGGTTCAGTAGTTCAAAACAACCAGCCACCTCCACTGGGGAAGGATCAGACTTTCTAATCCATGAAAATTTGCAAGACTGGAGACTCACAGGGAAAGTTCTACCTTGACTTATAGGGTTGTTATGAGTCAGCATTGACTTCATGGCACTGGGATGTTTTTCGTGTGTGTTTTGTTTGGTTCTGGTGTTACCTTAACCAGTAATAATTTCATTTTTTTCTTATAAGGAACCATACTTTACAACATTCCTTATGATAAAATCCCAAGCTCACTGCCATTGAGTTGATTCTAAGTCATAACGACCATAAAGGACATGATGGAACTGCCCCTTTGGGTTTCAGAGACTGTAATTCTTTGCTAGAGTAGAAACTTATTTTTCCTAGGTAGGGCTGGTAATTTCCAACTGCTGACTTTGTGGTTAATAGTCCAATTCAGAACACTACAACATAGTAATAAAATCACTAGTTTAAAAACTCTGAGATTAATGACTTCCAAATAGCCATTATGCTTAACAATATATTTACAGTTTATATTTCTTTAAACCTTTGTTCAGAACAAAGGAGACCTATAATAGATACAAGGAGGCTTCAAAAATCATGACTTTGTATGAGCCACCAATAAAATGATTTTAAAAAATTCATGACAAAATGGAATTGAAAGATAAATGGAAATTTACCAAAACCTTTTTGAAGTCTTCTCATATATTTTTGAATAATTAAATCAACGACACCTCACACATCAGTCTAAGAATTTATATGATCTTTAATCCCACATTTACACTATTTAAATGTAATGGTGATCAACTCACCACTATTTAATGGTAGTGAAAATGAGGCAATGGTGGGTGCAAACATAACCACAAACATCAGGATTACACAGGACTGGACAGTGCTTCTTTCTGTTGTAAGTTCATAACCACAGGTGGCATTATCAACTAAACTTACAATATCCAATAGCAACAACAAAAATAACATTTGAAGGCAATAACTAATTTACTTGTTATTTCAGAGAGGATATCTTCCTATACGCCGTATCAAATATCCATCCTTGCCCTCCAAAATCTGATTGGAGTTAGTCAATTGTAAGTAACAATAACAGGTTAAAAGGAAGAAGAAAAGAATGATCGAGGGAGTTTTCAACTGCTTTAATTGATAACCTGTAGAATGGCAGGAGTTTAGTTAGAATATCTTAGCTTCTTTTTAGCAACCTTTTCTTCTAACAGTGCCATAGTTCTCTCTATATTCTAGCAATTCCATGCTTGGTTTACCTAACAGACCAGAGGTTATTAAGGGGTCCCAATTGCTTTTACCCTTCCTGGGTATGTGGTAGTTATATAATCTGTGGTCAATCTGAGAGAATTAAGAGTGAAGGGGTCGAATTTATCCTGTCAATCAGGTCGCAGCATGATGACCTCACCTGGAGCTGGTAAGGAGAGAAATAGCTTGCTGGAGGCAGGACATAGGCTCACTTCCTGGGAGACATTGCAGCTGGCAAGACACTTGTAGCTATGCTACAGCCCTGGAGCTGGAGGAGTCATGTGAAGACCCTGCCAGCTCTGAGATGCTTAAACACCACTGGATCCACAAGACTTCCCACCCACTGGCCTGTGATCTTCCTGCATTCAGCATCGTCGTATATGATTCATGAGTCTGAAGAGGTCTTTATAGATTGATATTGGACATATGGGCTAATATCGGACTTATGGATTTTATCTGGACTGTGCTTGGATGTTTTCTCAATATTCAAATGCTTTTGTATATAAAACTCTTTCTTATATACATACAAGTGTCTATGAATTTCTTTTTCTAATCTACCCAGACTAACACGGGTATTTCCATTTTTCTTGGTATAGCTTAATGATGCACACACATTTGTAGGTAATCCTTTAATAAAAAGTATCCTTAATTATTCCATTTTAATATAGTATTTGTAGTGTGGTAGAACTTTTAATAGTATCATTTTCATCAATGTTATATCTTTGTCTGTCAGTCAGTATATTTTAAAATATGAGCTAATTTTCTCTATATATGTACCTTCAACTATCTTCCAGAAATGAATGGCTCAATATGCATGTATATATTTACATTATTTACTAACCATATGATAGAGTCAGTCTTAGTGAATTTAATTAGTAAATTGGTAAAGTTACATTCACTAATCATATAGAGTTGCTATGAGTCAGAATCGACTCAATGGCAGTGAGTTTTAATCATTTGATAAGAGCCCTAGAGGTTTAGTGGTTACATGTTGGACAACCAACTGCACGGTCGGCCATTGAAAACCACCCATCTCCTCCTCAGAAGAAAGATGAGGCTTTCTACTTCTATAAAGTCTTACAGTCTTGGACCTACCGGGACAGTTCCACTCTGTTCTATAGGATCATTATGAGTCAGAATTGTCTCTCTATCATTTTAAGTATATATATATATATGTATATAATTTTTTAAGTTAAAAAATTAGTTCCTATTTTCATTGAAAACATTTTCAATGATTTCATCATCTTGATTTCATTCTACTGATATAATTAACACTATTCTTCCAAACTCTAAATTGATTATTTCTGTATGTATTACTATTATCAAATATTAATCATAACCATTTAAAAATAATTATGCTTTCACAGCAATCTATATAAAGCTGCCGAATGAACATTACTAGAACACAATTTAATTATCACTGTTTAAATCTAGCTTTGTTTAGCTATTGAATATAAATCAAAATGAGACATTAAAAATATATTTCTTCATTGGTTCCCAAACTTATTTAGCCTATGACCTCTTTTCAAGGTGGGCGGTTCGGGGGGACCCTCAGCTTTACCCTGGCTATTAAACATTTTGTACTATAAACCATGATCCCAGATAATGTGTAAGTACCTGCTTTTGAAGCCCCATTGGATGGTTCCAGAAACCCCCAGAGGGTGATATCCACTTTAGGAATACTGAGCTGTACTACCAGCATGTCATGTATGCTTGGTGCAACAAGTAGAAACTATATTGCCTACAAATATGAATATTTCTAACATTGCAGAAACTTTTGTTGGCTCAGATTATATCAGTTCTCTTCTCAAAATAATAACTTCAATTATCTGCCGATTAAGCCATATGCTTCTCCTTGGTATTCAAAGCCAGAATAATCATTTAAAAACATTTATGTCTTAGTGATTGATGAAACATAAGCTTAGAATATTACAGACATTTAAAGGGTCTGAACACTTCATTATAGTAGTGGAGGTGGAATTACTTCATAACCATGTTCTGAACAATTAAAAACTGTGGTAGAATGCAACAACTCTGCCTTGATTTTCCTGGTCTGTTAAGTTCTGCCGCTGACATAGTACATTCTTACTACTTTTCAATTTTCCCGATTAATGGGGTAGATTTGAATGGTTTATCTGACAAATTCCCACTCTACGCAGGTTCCAGGTTTCTGAGATTTTGCTGTATTTTTTTCCTTTTTCAATTCTATTAAGATTTCTTTCTTTTTTTGTATTCATTAATAATTTACTACAATTGAGGAATACTCAACAAGTTCAGTAGAATTGTGTTTTGAATGGATTAAAAATCCACTTTTTTCAAACCATCTTATTGGGAGTTAACAAAGATATCATGCAATTCAATAGTTCATTAACACCAAGAAGTATTGTACAATTGCTACAATATATCTCAAAACATTTTCTTCCTTTTTGAACTCCTTGGTATCATCTTCCTTTGCCCCACCCCACCCTCAATATCTAACACCCATTCCTAATAAAAACACTTAATAAAATAGGAATGGAAAGGAAATTCCTCAACATAAAAAGGTCATATATGAAAAGCCAGTATCACACTCAATGGGGAAAAGCTGAAAACATTCGTACTAAATAAATAAATCAATAAGGATGATCCTTATTCCCAGTCTTATCCAATATTGTGCTGGAAGTCCTTGCAAGACCCATAAAGCAAAAACAAAAAATTAAAGGAGTACAATTGGGGAAAGAAGTGAAACTTTTGCTATAGGTAGATGATATGATTTTATAGAGAGACAACCCCAAAGTGTCCACAACAGGATTATTGTAACAATTGAGGAATTCAGTAAAGTAGCAGATTACAAGACTAACAAGCAGAAATCAATTGAATTCCTATATACTAGTGATTAGAATTCTGAAAAAGATATTAAGAAAACAATACCATTCACAATAGTCACACAAAAATTGAAATACTTAGGAAAAAACCTAATCAAAGAGATGAAATACCTGTACAAAGAAAACTACAAGAAATGGAAAGGGAGCTACACAAATGGAAGAATATTCGGTCTTCATGAATAGGAAGGCACACTGTCGTGAAATGGCAACACTACTTAAAGCAATCTACAAAGTCAATGCAATCCTGATTCTAATCCCAACCCACACTGTATTTTCTACTTAGAGATGGGAGACACTCTCTCTCTTGACTCACTCGAAAGAGACATCGCAGCTGACAAAATATATGGAACTATGCTAGTGCCCTGAGCTGGAGGAACACAGGAAGACCCCATGGAGATAGTTTGATTGCAGTCAGAGCCTCAGAGCTGAAGGAACCACATGGAGCATCCAGGGAAACAGGCTGATGGGAGACAGGCTGATGGAAGTCAGAGCCTTGTAGCTGAAGGAACTATATGGAGACCCCTGCTAGCCCTGAGGTGCTTCTACCCACACTGGATCCACAAGACTTCCCACCCACTGGCCTATGATCTTCCTGCATTCAGCATCCTTTCATGTGCTTCATGAGTCTGAAGAAGACTTTATAGGTTATATGGTCTAATATTGGACTTATGGACTCGATCTGGACTGGGCTGGGATGTTTTCTCCCTATCCCATTGCCTTTGTATATACGCCTCTTTCTTATACATGTATGAGTGTCTATGAATTTGTTTCTCTAGTCTACCCAGACTAACACACCATCTAACACCCATAATCGTAGCTTGGTTAAAGAATAAAAACAACCGAGAACAACAAATACTGTTGGTGGGCTTGTAAATTCATACAGCCATTGTGGAAAGTGGTATGGTGATTCCTAACACAGATGGCAATAGAAATACCACATAGCCCAGCAATACCATTGCTGTGCATATAACCCAAAGAAATGAGACAGGTCAAGAACAGATGTATGTTCTCTCATGTTCATTGTATCATAGTTCACAATTGCAAGAAGTTGGAAACAGCTTAAATCACCATCAGTAGAAAAGTGGATAATAAATTTGGGTATGTGCAGACAGCTTTAGGATTTCTTCTTATATTGAATCAGTTGCTTTGCCACGATTAATCAGCAAGGTGTTAGAGAGTAAAAGAAGGGTAACAAAGTCTCTGATTTATGGATTATTGAAAATTTGAGTGGATAATGATTGCTAAGCAAAATGTAGGGTAACAATGCACTAGGAAATATGTGTACTTCACAATGTTTAATGTTTACTTATTTACTCATAGATTAGACCAAGTGTGCTTAATTGGTTTTCTACCACATAATTTTATAGAAGACAGTGATTCTGGATTACATTAACCAGCTTACTTTTTTGCTATATAGCTGCTACAAAAATTAATAATTTTCTTATTTTCTTTATGGATATTAATATAGGCATTCTCAACTCACTCACTACCACTGAGTCAATTCCAACACATTGGGACCCTATAGGACAGGGTAGAACTGCCCCTGTGCATTTCCAAGAGTAGAACATTTTTCTTCCACAGAGCAGCGGGTGGTTTCAAATTCCTGGCCTCGTGGTTTGCAGCACATAACCACTACACTGCTGGGCTCCTATGCAGGCATTTCTCTCTCTCCTCTCACTGCCACAAAATAGATGCCAACTCGTAGCAACCCTATAGAACAGGGTAGACCTGCCCCTGTGAGTTTCAAAAATGAATTGTTTACAGGAGTCGAAATCCCTGGAGTGGCTTGTGATTTTTAACTACTGACCTGGCGCATTACAGTCCAGTTCATAACCACGACACCATCAGAACTCCTCTATGGAGGCACTAAGGAGCCAAATTTATTTGATTGGTGAGTTTCATATATAAATTTGTCCATTCTTATTTGCATATTTTGTTATTTGCATAGCTATAAAATAGACTAATTCCTAACCATCATTCAGACCAACCATGGACCATTGGTAAGCCTTTTGGTCAGGTCCAACTGTGTTTATCTAGCCACCTGAATTGCCATATACCTCTACGGTGGATATTAGAAGCAATTTGGAGCAGAGGCAAAAATTATAGCCCTTATCAGGAAAAGCATATGTGAGCCCATATGACAATGCAATATTTCATTTATATTTCATGCAACATATTATATAGTTTCCTAGACCCTTTTCCAGACTATATAAATTTTACTAAGTGTAGAATAGACATTTTTATAAGCAGAAAGATGGGCTGCCAAAATTTCACAAGATAAAACCAATTGGTTGCACAGCTATTTATGAAGCTCATGTATAAAACTTCTCTTCCAGTTGCTGATTTAACTGAGAAATCTGAAAGCCAGATCAAATGTTCTGTTTTGATGTGATAGTTATGGTTTGTGTGAACTTGGCTGGCTCAGGATTCTCAGTTTGGTAATTGGAGCTTTCACTACATTGTGCTTTAACATAATATAATCAATTCCCTGCATGGGCTCTCCTGTCAACAACCAAGTGGTTGTGGGAAGAGTAGAGTGCTACCCTTTTAAATCAGGCTAAAGTCAAGAAGTAATTGGAAAGAAGTTTCGTCAGGGTTGTGGGCTACTCTTACATAAATGAGGCTGTGCATAAGTTAGCTCTCTCTTTTTGGTGGTCTAGACCCTGCATCTCTTCATAGACCTGGCATAGTGTCTGCCGACCTGGGAGCTGTCAGTGGCATTGTCATATTACCTGCTGACCCTCGATTCGTAAAGCACTACCGCCACAAGCCTGAGGTGCTACCTGGTTTGTCTTCCTGCTTTCTGGTTCATCAGCCCCTGATGAGCTTAACATGCTGACCTGGGATTCATTCCCCTTCGCCTCCACCAACACGTAGTCTTCCCTTTTCTTGGATCATCTCCCTGCTTCCTGAATCATTAGTCCCAATAGCTATATTAGTCAGGAAGAGATTCCAGCATACAATCTGGATCAGACTGGATTTCACTCATTCACTTATTACCATTGAGTCAATGTTGACTCATAGTGATCAGTTCTAAAAGTGTGTGAGCCACTTTCTTGATATAAAATTGCATATGCCTATATCACAGGCTTTGTTTCCCTAGAGAACCTACACTAACACACTTGAGATAAATTGAATTAAATAGGATATAGAATCAACTTATATATGATATGGAATTAACTTTAGCTGAAAACAATGAGAGTCAAAATGTGTTGATTCCCCCCCACCCCGTCCCTCCTTCCATTTTCTAACCTGCCGCCAACCCCTGGGCATCTTCATAACTTTCAAAGTCTTATTATTTTGTTGTAAAAGCCATTTTTCTTGATTTTTAATAATAATTGTTCTATACAGTATTTGTATTTATGAGCTTGCCTGATTTTGCTGAGGATAATGTCTTCCAAATTTGTTCACGCCATAAGGTAGCTCACAGTTTCATCAGTGTTTAGAGTATGTGTGTCCCAGAGATTATTTATCCATTCTTCCACCAATGGGCATTTTGATTGTTTCTTTCTGTTTTGCTATTGTGGCTATTGATGTGATAAGCATGGGTAAGCATATCGCTGTTTGTGTTTTTTTCTTTTTTTATTGGAGTATATATCAAGTCGAGAGGTTCCTGGGTCATATGATATTTCTATTTGTATTTTAAACATGCTTAATTTAAAAAGAGAAAGAAAAAAGCATTTTAAAAAACAAAGAAGTGGAACTAGATGTATTGCAATGATCTTTTTCTCTCTTTTAATTCAGATATTCAACAACAATAAATTCATTTTCTTGGACTTTTATGGTGAATCTGAAAGAACTATGAGTATTTAGGATAACTCCAAATCCCCAAATAAACCATAAGCTCTAGATTAGAAAGTTCTCAAGGAATTCTTTGCAATTCAATCTCAGTAAAAGTGTGACGCTAAAAGAAATGTTAGAAATGAGAATGTGAGGAATACTTGCAGACTCTCTGAGGTGGAGGTCACACTGTTACACAACGTAGATAAAGATCTGATTATTTATTCATTCAACTATATGCTGCTAGGCAAAGAAAGAAAGCATGTTAAACCCACAGATTGCTATTGCAGAGGTACAGTTTAGGTACAAATAGCATTGCTTTCTAGGTAGGTAATATATTTGTAACTGCTAACTAGGAAGATAGAAGTGATTCCAAATAGTTCTTGGGATATGGATTTTTTTGAGAAATGGAAAAGACAACATGATAAAAATTGTATTTTCATTACAAATTTGCTACAATAAGGTTAGCACTTAAGTAACTTTACTCGGTATTACTCAAGAAAACTTGAGGTTGTTACTAAAAGACAGTAAAGTCATTCTGTTAGGTTTCTGGGATGGTTTACCTCAGTTCTTGCTCTCAACAGTGAAAGAATTCACCGAATTCGGCAGAAGTACTTTCGTAAATTCAAGTACCTTTTATGAAAAAAAGGGAAGTTTCCGGTATTAGGCACCTGTGTGAGGTAATGCCGATGGTGCCTAGCATTGTGCCCAGGTTGGCCTCCATGATCTTAACCTGCACAGGCTCAGGTTTGGATTTACCCCATAGGTGCCTAATGTGTGCCTGGTTTCCTTTGTAACCCCTTTTATTGTGGCATGGCCAGCTAATTTTTGTTTAGCGAAGCATTTGGGGGAAACAACTCCCTTTATTCCTAATCTTTCTACCTGTCAATTCTAGTGTCCTGCCTTGTGACTGACTGTTCTTTAGCTTGTAATACTTCTAATAGCATATCATGAACCCCTTTGAGATGCATGGCAGCCACAATAGACAGCTAGGAATCTTCAAGAATGAATTTTTCTGTGGGAAACTCAGGACCTGGAAGGAAGGGTACATACATGGCCTGCTTTCAGCACTTGTGACCTCAGGAATTGGCACCGCATCCCTGGTGAGAGGCACCCCTCCACAGTCCAAGTATGGAAAGCACCTCAACGCACCTATTCCAGGACTTTTCTCCACATCATATCTACCCCCACATAAAGCTATCTCCTGCAGCTGCCTGGCTCCTGATGTAGACAGTTAAAAGATGCTGATCTCTAAGAGCATTCCCTACTTTTTTTTACATTATTTTATTAGGGGCTCATATAACTCTTATCACAATACATGTATACATCAGTTGTGTCAAGCACATTTGTACATATGTTGCCATCATCATTCTCAAAACATTTGCTTTCTACTTGAGCCCTTGGGATCAGCTCCTCATTTTCCCCTCCCTCCCCATGCCCTCCTCCTCCATGAACCCTTGATAATTTATAATTATTATTATTTTGTCATATCTCACACCTTCGGACGTCTCCCTTCACCCGCTTCTCTCCTGTCCATCCCTCAAGGAGGAGGTTATATGTAGATCCCTGTAATCTGTTCCCCCTTTCTCCCTCACCTTGCCTCCACCTTCCTGGTATCGCCACTCTCACCACTGGTTCTGAAGGGATCATCTGTCCTGGCTTCCCTGTGATTCCAGTTCCTATCCGTACCAGTGTACATCCTCTGGTCCAGCCATATTTGTAAGGTAGAATTGGGATCATGATAGTGGTGTGGAGGAAGCATTCAAGAACTAGAGAAAAATTGTGTATTTCATCATTGCTACAGAGCACCCTGACTGGCTCATCTCCTCCTCGCAGCCCTTCTGCAAGAGGATGTCCAATTTCACTACTTTTGTCCCTGTCTTAAGGAGCTTTCTGCACCTCTTATCTCTTGACTTCCCTTTGAAGTATTCCCCTTGAGGACTTGGAATAATCAAGATTAGCAGCTTGCCCATTCCTTTGCTGTGTCTGTATCACAAGAGGCTTGAATGCCTCAGTCACTACAGAAACCTATTGTTGAGGAAACTCTGGGCTCTTCTCCTCCTTCTCATCTCTCCCAAGAATGGAGTCAAGTCCCATCTGTTCTCTGCTCCATTATCTGTCTTCTTTTTTTTCAATCATTTTATTGGGGCTCGTATAACTCTTATCACAATCCATGCATGCATCCATCGTAGCAAGCACCTTTGTACATTTGTTGCCATCATCGTTCTCAAAACATTTGCTTTCTGCTTGAGCTCTTGGTATCAGCTCCTCATTTTTCCCCGTCCCTCCCCACTACCCCCACCCTCATGAACCCTTGATAATTTATAAATTATTATTCTTTTGTTATATCTTACACTGTCCAGCATCTCCCTTCACCCACTTTTCTGTTGTCCGTCCCCCAGGGAGGAGGTTATATGTAGATCCTTGTAATTGGATCCTCCTTTCCACCCTACCCTCCCTCCACTCTCCCAGTATCACCACTCTCAGCACTGGTCCTAAAGGGATCATCTTTCCTGGATTCCTTATGTTTCCAGTTCCTATTATACCCAGTGTACATTCTCTGGCCTAGCCAGATTTGTAAGATATAGCATCTAGAGTCTTAAAGGCTTGAAGGTAAACAAGTGGCCATCTAGCTCAGAAGCAACAAAACCCACATGGATGAAGCACACCAGCCTGTGTGATCACAAGGTGTCAAAGGGATCAGATATCAGGCATCAAAGAACAAAAAGTCAAATCATTGTGTGCACATTGGGAACCCAAGGCCCATCTGTAGGCAACTGGACATCCCCTTACAGAAGGGTCACAGGGAGGAGATGAGCCAGTCAGGATGCAGTGTAGCTACGATGAAACATACAACTTTCCTCAGCTTCTAAGTGCTTCCTCCCACCCCACTATCATGATCCTAATTCTATCTTTGTGTTCTTTAATTGTGCACCTTGCCCTGAAGGACCATTCGATTGTGGGATTGGACCCCACAATTCTTGAGAGTAAGTCCACAAGTTGCCCGTGTGTGCATTTGCAAATATATTGGAATTCATTTTGGGTAATTACAGTACATAAATAAAAATCTAATTTAAAAATCAGGAGCAACTTCATTCATTTCATTAGAAATAAATATCAAGATGTGACATTGAGTCCTCTTGTTGTAATTATTATTTGCTATCATTCAGTTTCATGGTGATCTCATGAGGGCAGAATAAAAATATTCATGTCGATGTTGTTAGGTGTCATCAAGTCAGTTCCAACCCATAATAACCCTATGTACAATAGAACAAAGTACTACACAGTTCTGCCCAATCCTCACAATTGTTCCTATATCTGAGCCCATTGATACATCTACTATGTCATTCCATCTCACTAAGGGCCTTCCTCTTTTTTGCTGCTTTACCAATCCTGGCATCCTTTTCCAGGGACTGATATCTCCTGACAATATGTCCAAAGTATCTAAGATGAAATCTTGCCATTCTTGGCTCTGAGGAACACTCTGACCTTACTTTATCCAAAAGAGATTGGATAAAGTAGCAGTTTTAGCAGTTCACGGTACTTTCAATATTTTCTCCATCACAATTCAAATGTATCTATTCTTCTACTGTCTTCCTTATTCAATGTCCAACTTTCACTTGCATGCTGAATTAGTCTGGGTACATTAGAGAAACAAATCCACAGAAACTCATATGTATAAGACAGAATTTATATAAAGAGTAAGTGCACATCAAGAAAACATCCCAACCCAGTTCTGCCCAAGCCCACAAGTCAAACATTAACTCATATTTCCAACACCAATCCAAAAAGTCCTCCTCCATCTCACAAAACAGACACAATGATGCAGACTGCAGGGGGAAAGCTGAGTCAGTGAATGTGTAAACATCTCAGCGTTGGCAGGGGTCTCCACACGGGTGCTCCAATACCCCGGGCTGCATCGGGGTAGGTCCATGTGGCTTCTCCTCAGGGATGTCTTGCAGGAAGTGAGCCTTGCCAGCTGAAGCAGGGAACTGGCTATGGCAGCTACACCCTGGTCCGACCATCACAAAGCAAGAGACCCAAGAACTAGAAAGGCCAGGCTCACCAAGCCATTTATCTCTCCGCCCTTCAGTTAACCCCACATGTGTTTATCAGCCAGGTTGGCACAATAAACTTTAACTATATCACATGCGATGCATTGAAGAACACCATAGCTTGGGTCAGGCACACCTTAGTCCAGGTATTATCCTTGCACTTCAATAGTCTAAAGAGGTATTCTGCAGCACATTTACCGAATGCAACACCTTTCCATCTCTTAACTGCTGCTTCCATGAGAACTGATTGTGGATCCAAGTAAGACAAAATCTTGATAATTTCAATCTCTTCTCCTTTCATCAGGATGTTACATATTGGTCCTGTTGTGACAATCTGGGTTTTTCTCACATTGAGTTGTAATCCATACTGAAGGTTATAATTCTTGATGTTCATCAGCAAGTCCTTCAATTCCTCCTCACCTTCAGCAAGCAAAGATGTGTCATCTCCATATCACAGGTTGTTCATAATCCTTCCTACAATCTTACTGCCACACTTTGCATATAGTATGGCCTTGTTGATGATTTGATCAGCATAAAGACTGAACAAGTATGGTGAGAGTATAGGACCCCAAAGCACACTGTTCCTGATTTTAAAACATGCAGAATGTCCTTGTTCTATTTGCACAACTGTCTCTTGATCCATGGACAAGTTCCAAATGAGCACAATGAAGTTGTCCAGAATTCCCATTCTTCTCAAGGTCATCCACAGTTGGTTATGGTCCACCCAGTCCAATGCCTCTGCACAGTCAATGAAATACAAGTAAACCTCACTCTTGTATTTTCTGATTTGAGCCAAGATCCATCTGCTATCAGCAATAATATCCCTTGTTTCACCTCCTCTTCTCAATATGGCCTATGTTTTTGGCAGTTCCCTGTTAATGTACAGCTGCTGCTATTGTTGGATAATCTTTAGAAAAATTTTACTTGTTTGAAATATGAATGATATCACTATATAGCTTGAGCAATCTGTGGGGTCAGCCTTCTTTGGAATGGACGCAAATATGGATCTCTTCTGGTCAGTTACCCAGATTGCTGTATTCCAAATTTCCTGTCACAGTGAGTGCTCCCAGTGTTTCATCAGTTTTCTGAAACATTTCAATGAATACTCAGTCAATGTCAATTCCGAGTGCCTTGTTTTTGGCTAATGAATTTAGTGCAATTTAAACTTCTTTCAGTAACATTGGTTCTTGCTTATAGGCTGCTCTCTAAAATGGTGGAACGATGCCTATTGTGACACAGTGACTCATTGAATCCTTTCCACCTTCTATCTATCTATTCATTATTAATTGAGAGTTAATACATATATCATTCCATAGTTCAATACATATATCGTAACATTCCAGAGTTCACATCAAGCAAAATTGTACAATTGCTGCCACAGTCAGTTTCCAAACATTCTTTTTCTTTCAGGACTTCTTGACAGCCTCTCCCTTTTATACCTCAACCCCCCATCCCCACCATCCCACCACCACCACCACTCTACTGCACCTCCTCACCCCCCAAAACCCTTATTCTACTTGCTGTCCTTATAGCTTCATCAATATGGATTTTCATATACAAAAAAAAACCCCAGAAAAATAGGTAACACAACTTTAAGAGGATGGCTTTCACGGACTTAACACCTCTGAAATGCATCCTAACATGAACAAATAAAAACAAAACAAAAGTACGGAAAATGTTGACAACCAAATCAGGTCCAGCATGCATCAGATAGGGGATAGACTGACAAAGTTTTGACTGTTCAAGTCAGATTGATGCCTTTGATCTTCTATACTCATCTCTCCAATACCTGCTTTTCAGTCACCCCTTTCTCTCATCCCTCACCTGGGGATAGAGGTTGTTCGCCAGAGGTTTGTTTAATATGCAGTACCCACCATCCTCCACAGCCTTCTGCCCTCCAGAGTCTCACAATTTAGACGCTGATACTAATCCCTCCTTTAATTTTGGGTTTATATGCTTTACAATCCTGTATTCTGTTTATGGTATTGTTACAAGTTCTAGGAATCTCATGTGACAAATATCATTTATATTCTTATATGATGGTGGAGGTCAATAAATACAAGAGACAATACCCAAATAACTTAGGCAGTAATATGTTTGATGAGCAAACGTAGTCATGTAAGAATGATATAAGAAGGTAAGAATGGAGGTTGAGATGGTGTATTTTTGTTTATTAGTTTGTTTGTTAGAGGACTTAGCTTTTTACAAAATATTATGTCTTGTAAAACTACCACTATCTCAGAATGATTTTCTTTCAATTTGTAATAGTATTTAAAATGTTTGTTACTGAATTACTAATTTTTGGTTTGCCTATTACTTAGAAATCTCCAAAGAATGTAGGGAAGCCATGTTGAATAAAATCCCTGCCAATCACTTAAGTCAATAGAGTTAGTTAATTATAATTTAATATATTTCTGCAAGTTCCTTCTAAGGATGTTATATAATAATCTTAAACTTGTTAGACAAGATAGAAAGGCCAGGATTAAAAAATAAATTAAACAAATAAAAATAGGAAGAGTAGTTGAAGGGAAAAATTAAATTCAAAAGAAATTCCCTATCTATAGAATACAAATGTCAGCAGTTCTGGAACTGGAAGAACAAGATTAATAAATGCCTCAACTGTTCCTGGAAAAACACAAAATGAACTCAATGTATTTCTGATATCCAGAGAGGAGGGATGTGAAAATCTATAATCGAGTATATAAAACATCAAAACCCTAAGCAGGCAGGATGTTCAGACAGGCTGATCTGCCTGTTTATGCCCTCTACAGACTATGTTCCTTTACCAATTAAAACAAGAATTATTTACTTGATTGCATTTTATCCTTCACCTGAATTCATTCTTGTAAACTCAGCCAGAACTTAGGAGGGGTAAGTTTCGATTTGGAGTTTCCTCACTAATAAAATCATATGTAAAATTATAATTATCCATGCACCATTTCCTGGGGTAGTTTGCATTTATATAGTTTACAAGTGTTTATTATATACACTCAATATTTACTTTCACATCTCAAACACTGTTAAGAAACAGTCTACATGTTACAACATTGATCACCATTTTATAACAAGTGTTTGTCAGACTGAATTTTTTAAGTAGCTAATCATCAGAAACTTTTATTGGTTTCTTCAAATATCTCAAAACTTTAAGAATATACGTAGGTGACCTTAGATTTTCTCTTCTTCCCAGCCATCATCTCAAAATGCCTGCAGCAGAAATAATACCCATTGCCTGAAGCAACCCCATGCCACCTGCCCCAATTGAACTACCCTTACTGCCTCCATTTTCCCAACCTTCCATAGAGTATAGCATATGGTATTTCAGTTATATAGGTTTTATTATAAACTAAAGTTAAGGTTATTTCTCATTGTTTTTAGATTCACATTTTCTTTGTCTTTTTTCTTAGTTTATAGAAGCTAACATTCAAATTTACAGTAATAGTTTTCTTTGCCCCATCACTATTCCCATTTAATTAAGAATTAAGAAAAATCACATCCTGTGATTTTTTTCAGTGTTTTCCATAGAATATGAACTTCACATTATTCAGTTAATTTTTATTTTAAATCTATTAATGTTTCACTGAAATAAATTAAAAAATGTATTTCTGACTGGTATGGCATCTTAGGACATTTTTGATCACTTATATATATTATCATACTTTATTCATAAAATATCACATATATTAAAATAATATGAAATTCATATAATAAGTAATAGAGGCATTACACTGCTATTTAAAAATAAAACTATTTCAATTAACCCATTTAGAATATGTTCTCAATATAATTGAGAGAAATATAGGAAGAAGATCATTTCAATAACACAATTCTCATATTTAGAGTGATTATTTGTTAGAAATAATTTTCTTGACTTTATTTTTTTTCAGAGAAAATAATATTTTTTGTGAAAGTATGTAGCACAAAGATAGTATTCTTTCCCACTTCTGCAGAATCTGTCATTTCTGAAAGAATTCAGAAGTCTCCAAGAACTATAATGAACATTACTGCATTTTAATGTATAGCATTGGAGAAATATGTTTAAATACAGCAATAGCACTTTTTCTGCTTATGGGGAATAAGAACTCACAAATAGGTCATTTTATTCCTCATCCAAATGAATTAGAAAGGATATCAATATAATCAATTTGTAATTATACAAATGTGAATTATCTATTTGATTAATTACAAAAGTAACTCAGTCAATTTTTTTAATCCAAATCAGTTGGCACCGAACACTGTCCTTGTTGATTTTCCCATCACATTGTCAATAGTTTCCAAATGAACATTTTAAACAAATTATTAAAAAGTGGTTCGCAATTTTAATAATTTAGCATTCATTGTGTGAAATATACAGGCCAAATAATGAGATATATGATGCCTCTCTTAGACCACTGTAATACACAATCAAGAAAATACAAGTTAAAAAAGTGAAGAATGAACTTTATATGTTTAAGTTAAATTTTAAAAATATGTTTAAAATGATGCAACCTTGGAAACAATGAAAGAATGTAAGGTTTGGATCAAGCTGAAATTAATATCAATTGGTTTGTATAAATAATAAAGGCAAAAGCAAAACTTTGTCCTGGTTTCAATTTATTTGTTCATTGTGTTTATTGAGTATTAACTATAGATCAAGTTCAATTCTAAATAGGTGGGAATCAGAGTGATACAAAGAATTCATTTTTCTATGTGGTCATGAATACAATATTTTATTAGTATGGGATAGATAAACACAATGAATAGGTAAATAATATATTAAACTGGTATGCAATACATGCTAGAAAACAGAAAATAAATGTCACTACAATATGGGATAATAGAAAAGCAAGCAGTAGATATCTATAGTGCAAGAAGAAAAATGAGCCAGAATAAACATTCTTCAGTTGAAGCAGATCTAATATGTACACCAGGACCAGGATGAGATAAGGTAAAAATGGATAGTAATATGTGCAGGATGGGGAAACCGGGCGGTAGAGTGAGTGATGCAGCTTGAAACCAGCAGCTACTTCATGGGAGAAACGTGAGAATGTTTTCTCCTGTAAATGTTTACAATCATGGAAACCCACAATGACAGCTCAAATCTTTCCTATAGAATTGCTATGAGTCAAAATTGAATGATGACAGTAAGTTTTGTTTTTTTGTTTTAGGGGCTGGGTAGGAGCTATAAGCTTGATAGTTTAAGAAGGGCTCTATCTTTTAATCTGGGTAAAACAAGTCACTTCAGAATTTTGAGCACAAAAATGACATGATCTAACTTAATGTTTAGCTAATACATCAAGAATCAGTATATAATTGTAAATATAGAGGGAATTGATGGCATTAAGAGTGAAGCAATATTCTGAGGCACGTTCATTAATCCAATCTGATGATGATGGTTACTTAGTTCAGGTAGTAAAGGAGTAGTGGGGAAAATTTTTGGAACCTAAAAAATGTAGAGATTTTCTAGCAATGTGACTCATGAATAAATAGACTTACCCTGCAATTTATTGTCCAAGTTTACATAATTAAGAAAGGGTACAAAATAATCAAAAGTTATATATTATGTAAGTTATATTTATCTTCATATCAGTTGTGTACTATGTAACAATTAAATTGGAATGAATCGAACCATTGCAATTTTGAATAGAATCATTGCAATTTTGAATAATGTTACTTGCATTAATTTTATATTAGTGTGTAAAGTGATATCACAAATTTAGAAGCTGAAAATATTATGGAATTGTTATCTCCATTTGGGTTGAAGTTTCTCTTCTTAGGATCTTACTGTTGTTGTTAGGTTGCATCAATTGGAAAGGACACTTAGCGACACTATATACAATGGGACAAAACACTGTCCTGTGCCATTCAGAATTGTTCCTGTGCCTCAGTCCATTGATAAAATCACTGTGTCAGCCCATCTCCATAAAGGTTTTCTTCTTTTTTGCAGCCCTTCCATTTTACCAAACATGATGTCCTTTCTCTAGGGACTGATATCTCCTGGCAATATGTCCAAAATATATAAGATGAAATCCTGCCATCTCTGCCTCTAAGGAGCACTCTTACCTTACTTCTTCCAATACAGATTGGTTTGTACTTTTAGCAGTTCATGGTACTTTCAATATTCATCTCCAGCACCACAATTCAATTGCATCTATTTTTCAATTGTCTTCCTTCCTCAATGTCCAACTTTCACGTACATATAATGCAGTGTGGAATACCATGGCTTGGGTCAGGCACACCTTAATTGTAAAAAGAACATACGTACTCTGCAATACTCTAAACAGGTCTGGTGCAGCAGATTTACTGTATATACTCATGTATAAGCTGAGTTTTTCAGCACATTTTAAATGCTGTTTTTGTGGTAAAATTATGTGCCTAGGCTGATATTCGGGTTAGCTTATACTGGAGTATTTTTGGTACCTAATGCAACAAGTCTTTTGATTTTGTGACTGTTGCTTTCTTGAACATTGATTGTGGATTCAAGCAAGGTAAAGTCCTTGAAAATTTTACCCTTTTTGCCATTTATCATGATGTTAGCTATTGGTCCAATTATGAGGTTTTGGGTCTTTTTCACTTTGAGCTGTAATTAATACCAAAGGCTTCAACCCTGAAGCCTCAATGGCAAGTACTTCCATTCCTCCTCACTTTCAGCAAGCAAGGTTGCATCATCTGCATACCACAGGTCGCTAACATTCTTTTCCTCCAATTCTGATGCTATATTCATTTTTATATAAGCCAGCTTCTCTGAGGATTTGTGCAGCATACAGATCTTTTCCTGATTTTAAACCATGAAGTATTCCCTTGTTCTGTTTGAATACTGCATCTTCATCCCTGTACAATTTCAAAGAAGCACAATGAAGTATTCTGCAATGTCCATTCTTCTCAAGGTTACCCAGAGATTTTTTTATGATTCACAAACCACCTGCCTTGGCATAGTCAATGAAACATAAATAAACATCTTTCTGGTGTCCCCTGTTTGAGCCAGGATCCATTTGACATGAGCAATGGTATCCTTCATTCTACGTCATTTTCTGAATCAGCATGAACCTGTCAATGTACTACTGTAGACTTGTAGAATGATTTTCAGAGGGTGGGGTTGAGGGAATGAATTGAGGGAATTTATTTTGTATTCATTCCTAAGAAAGGTAACAGAAAGTGCAAATAGTAGAACAATTATTATAAAAGATTATGTAAACACAGTATGTTAGGTGGAGATCTCTAGAAAAACAAATTAATGATATGTTCTATATTCTGTGCATTGTGAGAATTCATCTTACTTTGCAATTAGTACAAAATGGATGTCTTTAAGTCAGTTGGACAAATAGTTGTCTTCTAAATTTCCTGGCATGGAAGAGTTTGTGCTTCCAGTGCTTCATCAGTCTATTAAATATTTCAATTGCTATTCTGTCAATGCCTGGAGCCTTGTTTTGGCTAACGCATTCAGCACACTTTGAATTTCTTGCATTAGCATCATTGGTTCTTGCTCATATGCTACCTCCTGACAGTGCAATGTCAATTAGTTCTTTTTGGCACAATGACAGTGTTCTTTCCATGTTCTTTTGATGCTTCCTTCATCATTCAATCTTTTGCTTATAGAATCCTTCCATATCGCAACTTGAGGCTTGAATTTTATTCTTGACTTCTTGTAGTTTAAATTATGATGAGAATGTCTTCCTTTTTGGTTTTCTAATTCTAGGCTTTTGTGCATTCCATTATAATATTTGACTTTATCTTTTCAAGATGTCTTTTGAAATTTTTTATTCAACTCTTTGACTTCATCCCTTGTTTCATTTGTTTTAGCTACTCTCTGATTAAGAGCAAGTTTCAGGTATTTTTTCCAACATCCACTTTGATATTTTTTCTCGTTCTTATCTTTATAATTAACTTTTTCTTTTTTCATGAATGAGTTTTGATGTCCTCTCACAGCTCATCAACTCTTCTCTCATCAATGTTCTATGAAACTGATGTTCTCTAAATTCAGGTGGAATAAACTCAAGGTCATATGTTGACACTCAGCTATTTGTTTTAATTTTCTTCAACTTCAACCTGAACTTACATATGAACAATCATTGTTCCATGTTCAGCCTTGCCCTGGCTTTAGCTGCTGATATTGTGTTTCTTTAGCCTCTCATCCCACAATGTCATCTATTTGATTTCTGTCTATTACATCTGTAGAAATCCATGTGGATAGATGTCTTTTGTGTTGTTAAAAAAAGTACTTGCTATGCATACAGTCATTGGTTTTGTAACATTCTATCATAAGGTCTCCAGTTTCACTTCTATCACCAAGATCAAATTGTCCAATTATTGCTCTCTCCTCTATATTTTCAACTTTTGTATTTCAATAGCCAAAAAGTATCAATACATCTTGCTTGCCTATTTGATCAGTTCCTGACTGAAGACATTGGTACAATTCTTCAACTTCTTCAACATTAGCTTTTGTGGTTTGATCCATAAATTTGTATAATAATTATATTGATTGGACTTTCATGAAGGCAGTTAGCTATAATCCTATCACAGACAGCATTGTACTTCTTGATTGATTTTGCAGTCCTTTTTGACAATGAATGCTATACCATTCCTCTTCACTGTGATAGTTCTTGCAAAGTAAATCATAGGGTTTTCTGATTCAATACCGGACAATTTCAGTTCATGAATGCTTAGCATATCATTCTTTATACACCTCCATTTCATGTATGATGACTTCTAATTTTCCTAGATTCATATTTTACACATCCCAAGTTACAATCATTAGCAGAGTTTTATAGTTTTTTTCTCCTTATTTTGAGTTGTGTCTCATCTAGAAATGAAGATCCCCAAGGCTCCATTTACAGAGGCTTTACCACTCTGAGAAATCAGCTCCTCCTCAGACACATCTAGACTGCCCTTCACCCAAGGGGCCCATCCTCAGGCATTATACCTGAAAATCTTCTGTTCCCATTCATTAGGCCATCAGTATATGACAATGCTTCAAAGCTATGCATAAGTTTTTCAGTCTTTCTGAAGTAGCAAGCTTAGTCCTTCTTTGCATCCTTCATTGTCTGTTTTTAAACTGGAAGTTTTGCTGAAACCTGTTCATTTTCGGTGACCCCACTGACATTTGAAATGCCAGTGTCATATCTTCCAGCATCACATCAACATATAAGGCAGTATGATAAACTGATGAAGAAGAGGTGAATAAAATAGTTGGTGATTTATTTTTTGAATCCAGAATTGGAACCTTGGTGATACAAAATTCTATTCTGACATCCATGAGGCTTCCATGAGTTGAAACCAATTCTACTGTAGGATATAGTTTTGTGTTTTATTGTTGTTGCTGTTGTTGTGTACTAAAATCAGCCCTTGCTCCACAGAACCCTAATTCATTTTGCTCTAGAAACAAATATATGTTTTCTCAATGTGGTGATTGTCATTGGAATGTCTTTCCCTCCATGTTCCCACAGCAGAGAATAGGACTATATTTTTTAGTGCACTAAAATGTGAATGTATGCATACTTAAAAATACTTGTTTATACAGTATATATGTAAGTAACTATATTAAAGTAAGCATGAAATCATACTGCAACCTTCAGTTCTAATCCATTACCATATCATTTTTCTCACACCACAATGTCCAAATATAGCCTTTCACTCCAAGAGTAAGGATTTGGCTCCCACCATCTATATTCCATTTTTTATTGCTGTTCCCTTATACATTTATTGTCTTTCCAAAATTTTAATGTGTAACCTATGGGAAACAGCTTTATGCACAAAAGCAATCAGGGGCAGTTTTTTCAAGTTTTGACTCTGCCAATCCTGTCATTTCCAGATATTAAAATCAGCAGCCGTTTCTCCCACAGTCTTCAGTGGAAGAAATAATAGTCAAAGTCTGTTTCATACACATATAAAAATGATAACATAAAGTTTTGAATTTTATCTTGGCATCTCTCATATTAATAATCACTTTTAATTTTATATGTTGAAGTTCATTCTTGTGCTGAAAAGTGTTCTGTGTATTTTGACAAAATGAGTTGTATGTCCACTATTAAAATATTATAAGGAATAATTTTATTACTATTAAGATTTTGTGTGCTTAACCAATTAAATCCACATATCTAAATCCTTCCTACCACTGATCCAATTTCAGTATAGTTTTTCTTTTTTGAGGATATCCTATAAAATAAATAATATCAGTGAGTAACTTTCATTAAAACTAGGTTCTTGTTATTGACAATAGTTTTTTTAAGTTTCATTATGTATTACAGACTTTATAAATCCCTGTATTTTTATTTCTAAATAATATTCCATTGCATGGAAGTTAGAGAAGTTGGCTTATCAATTCATTCATTGAAAAGTATCTCAGATTTCATCTTTGCCAGTAATTTAAACTATGTTGTTAGGCTCCATCTAGTCATTTCTGACTCATATCAATCCTATATACAACAGATTGTAACTCCCTGGTCCTTCACCATCCCACAATCATGTCTTTATTTGAGGTCATTATTAAAGCCACTGGGTTAAACCATTCCTTTGGGGGTCTTCCTGTGATTTCTTGACTCTGTACCTTAACAAACACAATGTCCCTCTCCAGGGGCTTGCCCATCCTGATAAGGAGGTGTCCAAAGTAAGTGAAGTGAAGTCTTTCCATTTTTGCTTATAAAAAGCTTTATCACTGTTCTTCTTCCAAGATAGATGTAAACGTTTATTAGGTTTCTGGAATAGGTTATACCTTGGTTTTTGTTTTTGTTTTTTTCTTAGCACACTGCAAGAATTCATTCTGAAGCACGTTTTATAATCCAAATGAATTTTTATGAAGGAACAGAAACGTTTCAGGTTTTACAGTCTCAAAATGGTACATGCTATTTCTGGAAAGCATGACACACTGCACAAAAACCATTTTGGTGTTCACAGCCCGGCACAAAAAAAAATATGTGGAAGAGAATAACACACATGTGGAACTGAGAAATCCCCGGAGCCCAAGGGTTATAGAGATTAAGAGACCAAGTGAGCAAGAGAGCAAGAACGCTTGCCAAGATATGATCCTACCTTTATTCTATCCCACTTCCTGGGGGAGGCTTGGCTGAAGTTATTGGCCAATTCCCTTAGCTGAATTCAGGCCCACCTGGTTGATGTACCAAAGGTGGGTATGCCCAAGATATTGGTTTTTTCCTGGGCCTAGGGGGCTTATGTCTGTGCATGCTCAGGTCTGGGTTTCTCATTGGTGTCCAATAGCTGCAGGATTTTTTTTTCCAACCTCCTCTATAGGGGAATTTTCAGGCATGGTTGGGACAACCCACATCCCAAATCTACCAATGTAACACATTCTCCTGCTGTCCAAGGTATATTCAAATCATGATTAAAATGTATTAATCCTTTTTTGGACTTATTATTTACTATCTATCTCTCACTTTCATATGAAGCAATTTAAAATTTCATGGCATTGGTTAATTGAACCATAATCCTAAAACTGATATCTTTTCTTTTTAATGCTTTAAAGGGGTCTTTTACAGCATTTTCCCCATACAATCTGTTAATTGATTTCTTAACTATTATTTATAAGGCCATTAATTTTGGACTCAAAATGATATCCTTGATAACATCAAATTAAAATATGTAAATATTAGAAATTTATAAAAATTAAAGGTTGAAACACTAATATGCAGGGGTGTGGGGGTTGTTTGTTTGTTGATTTCATATCAATTGAGAACCTAAAATTACAATTGCTGAATTATATGTTAAGACTAGTCCCAGTTTGGTAAGATGATGCTCTCTTTAAAAGATATGGGCCCCAAACCAGTGGAAGACACAGATGAACAAGCCCATGGATTGTCAGATAGAAAATATAAGAAAAGGCCTTTACAAGAGATTAGGCGATCAATGCTGAAAAGAGATAAAAATGGAGAAAACAGCAGTCTCACACCAAAAGGAAATTCAAGAGTTAAGTAATGCAGCATAAGAAGTTAAAATCAAGGTAAATGACCTGACAAATGGAGTGAAAGAAATAGAAACTGAATCAGTGAACCAAAGAAATTGAGAGAAACAAACTAAGTAAAATGAAAAATAATCTGAACAAAGCCTGAGAAGGTTGTGGGATACCATGAAGTGAAAAAAACATTCGAATTATTGAGGTTACTGAGCAACAAGAAACAAATAAGTCTGTGGTAAAAATAGTAAGGGAATTCTTGGAAGAAAACTTCCCCAATATCACAAAGGAGATGATAACCATTTAGGAAGCAGAGAGAACACTAACAAGATTAAGCTTTCCAAAAGCACATCGAGACAAACTAGGAGGTATCAAAAAAAAAAAAAACAGAACTATTTTTCCAAAGCTATTTACTTAAATTTTTAACAAAACAACCTAATCACCTTCAAAGTACTCTTCAGTATACTTAGTGCATTTTTAAAATCTGTGATTCCCTTCCTGGAAACATTTTTCAAACTCATCTATTTGGATGGCTGACAGCACCTCCCTCATTTTGTTGTTCATCTCTTCTACATCGTCAAATTGTTGTCCTTTCATGACACTTTTCATTTGTGGAAACAAAAAGAAGTCTTGCAGAACATGATCAGATGAGTAAGGTGTGTGGGGCAGGAGAGGCAGACTCTTTTTTGCCAAAAACTCGTGCAATGAGATAGCTACATAAGCAAGTGCATTGTCATGGTGGAAAAATCAGTCTCAGTCTGTCACAAACGAGACTTTTTTTGTCACATACTGTTACACTCTCTTTTCAGAAATTCTAAAGAGAAAGCTTGATTAACACTTTGACTTGGTGGAACGAATTCCAAATGCACTATGAGTCAACATTTTTGTCCATTCAGGAAATTGACAGATGTCGAGAATGAGGTTTGACATCAATTTACATTTCACCTTTTTAAAAATGAGAAAACCACTCATTCATTTGAAGTTTCCTTCTTATAACTTGTGTTCAACATCACAGCAGTTTCTGTGGCATTTTTTCCAAGCAGGAAATAAAATTTCACAACTACCTGCTGTTCTCTTAAAACAGCCATCACAAAAAAGAGGTTTGAGTGAAACTGCTTTTACAAAAAAATTCACTGTGATTTGAGAGATTTACCAGAATGATGCCACTGGGTGCACTAACTCAGAGAGAACTGCTCGATGCTCCCTTAGTGGGAAAAATGTATACTACAAAAGCTCCATTCTGCCCAGCAAAGTCTACTTTTGTGGCGTTCCCCTTTGTACAGCAGTCAAATTTTCCAACTTCAAGGTAAAGGAGAGAATCATGAAAGCAGCTAGAGAGAAAAAGGCAGCCGCATATAAAGGTAAACAAAAATAAACACAGACCTCTCTGTAGAGACAATGGAGAAAGAAGCAATTGGGCAACAAATTCTGAAAGTTGAAAGAAAGCAATTTCAATCTAAGAATCCTTTATCCAGCAAAGATTTCCATAAAATTTGAAGGACAAATAAGTTTTCTCAAATATGGAAACATTTAGAAAATTTGTAGAAAGAAAACCAGCATTATAAAAAAATGCCTTCTTGTTCTTTATGCACAGGAAACCAAAAACTGAAGTGCACAAACATGAGACAGGGGCTAGCACCACCCAGAAACCAACACACTGTAAACAGAACCCAATCTTAAAGGCTTGAAGATAAACAAGCAGCCATCTAGCTGAGAATCAACAAAGCTTACATGGCAGAAGCACCCCAGCATGTGTGATCATGAGGTGTTGAAAGGATCAGTTATCAGGCATCAAAGACCCAGAATAGAAAATCATATCAATGTGAATGAAGGGCAGTGTGGAATGGAAATCCAAAGCCCATCTGTAGATAATTGGACAATGCCTTTACAGAAGTGTCACAATGAAGAGACAAGTCATGAGGGTGCTGTATAGCACCAATGAAACATAGAAATGTCCTCTAGTTCTTTAATGCTTCCCCTCACCCCCACACCCACTACCATGACCCCAATTCTATCTTGAAAATCTGGCTAGACCAGAGCATGTACACTGGTACAGGTAAGAGCTTGAAACACAGGGAATCCAGGACAGATTAAACCCCTGAAGACCAATAATGAGAGTAGCAATACCAGGAGGGTAAGGGGAAGGGGGGGGAATACAGGGGAAACCGATCACAATGATATACCTATAACCATCTCCCAGGGGGATGGACAGCAGAAAAGTGGGTGAAAGGAGACATTAGTCAGTGTAAGACATGAAAAATTAGTAATGATTTAGAAATTATCAAGGGTCCATGAGGTAGGGAGGATAGGGGGAAGGGGGAAATGAGCTGATACCAAGGGCTCAAGTAGAAAGAAAATGTTTTGAAAATGATGATGGGAACATATGTATAAATGTGCTTAACACAGTGGATGGATGGATTGTGATAAGCACTGTAAAAGCCCCCAATAAAATGATTTAAAACAAAAAGAAGAAAACAGTTCCCAAAACATTACAGAAAACAGAGAAACTAAGGCAAAGTAAACTCCTCATGAACATACAACATGCAATAAATGGGGAAGAAAGGAAAATATTAAACACAAATAGAGATGAGAGCAACTAACCTACAATTAGATTTAATTACACTGGTGTTAATGTACTAAACACACCTATAAAAAGACAGAGTAGCAGACTGGATTAGACAAGATTCATTGACCTGCTGCCTTCAAGAGACACATATCAATCTCACAGGGAAAAACAGATTGAGAATTAAAGGCTAACAAAATATCTGTCAAGCTAGTGGCAATAAAAAAAAACAAAACAGGGGTGACGATATTAAACTCTGACAAAATAGACATCAAGGTACACATATAATGAGGAATAGGAATGGGAATTATGTAATGCTCACCCTTGAGCATTATGACCAAGAGTATCAATAGACTAAGAACCGAAAACCATAATTATCATATATCTGTCCAATGAAAAACCCTCAAAATTCATCAACCAAATCCTCAAAGTGATGAAAACAGATATCACTATATCAACAATTATAGTAGGTGATTGATTTTAAGACATAATTCTCAAAAACTGTAGATTAATGGGTAAGAAACTAAATAAGGATCAAAAGAGCTGAACAACATAATCGATCAACTTGACCTCATTTATATTTAGAGTTCTCCAACTATCAGCAACAAAATATACATTCTTCTCCAATGCACATGGCTCATTATAAAGTAGACCACATGTTGGGATGTAAAACAAGCTTGAGAAAATTCAAATACATAGATAATCCATCTACAACTGCCACACTGCCATTAACCTGGAAATCAGCAATTGGCAGAATAGAAAAAACAATCGCTTGGAGGCTCAACAACACGCTTCTCAGAAAAGACTGGATGACAGCCTGTGTTAGTCCAGGTAGACTAGAGAAGCAAATCCAGAGACACTCATATGTGTGTAAGAAAGTGCTTAATATAAAGAGTAATTGTATATTCAGAAAACACCTCAGCCCCATCCAGATCAAGCCCAAAAGTTCAATATTAGCCCATAGGTTCCATAGTAGTCTGTAAATTCCTCTTCAGACTCATACAACACATGCAATGATGCAGATTGCAGGAAGATCACAGGCCAGTGGGTGGAAAGTTCTGTGGATCCAGTGGTGGTAGAAGCATCTCAGTGCTGGTGTGAGTCTCCAAGGAGCTCCTCCAGCTCGAGGCTCTGGCTCTATCACTGTAGTTCCATGTGGTTTGTCAACAGGAATGTCTCACAGGGAGATTGCATGTGTGCAACCTCCAGCAAGCTATTTATCTCCATAGTGCTTCCAAATGAGGTCATCAAGTTGCTACTTGATTGACAGGCTAAACTCCACCCCATTCACTCTTAATAGTCTTGAGTTGACACCAGATTATGTAACTACCACAGACCACCCCTTGTCAACTTGACCCTCTCACACTACTCTGTAGCCATATACAATTTTCAAACAAACAATAATAAAAGAATATATGTCCTTAACAGGATAAACCTAAAATGCATACAATTAAAAAATGTGCCACCCTCATTTAAACATAACATTCTGTAAGTGAACAAAACAAAAATATTCTATAATTATGTGAACACCTATACCTTAATCCTATGAACATATTCCCCCACCTGGGAAAGTTTGTAAGCTAAACACTTCATGCCTTTATCTGCCCAATTTTGGGTATCCAATTTCTATATGGAACACCTACATCAACCCAGTGCTCTGAGGAGAAAATTATATTCTTTGATATGAAGAGTCTTCATTCCAGTTGGAACCTTGTCAGTCTGCATCCATAAGTGAAGTCAAATCAAGAAAGGCCATCCAAAAAGTAAAAGCAAAGTGACCATTCATAGGCTCAAATATTTTCTCTTCGTCTGGTAAAGTTATGGACATTTCAATGTAGGCTGCCTCACTTAGCCTCACCAGGGTTCCCATTGGCTGCCTTGCTTTTAGATCATAGTCCCATCACAAATTTCTCAACATCCTTAGCACCCTTGTGCTAAGTCATGAACTTCAGACAAGTCAACTGGTCTCCTCTAGTCCTTGTGAACCAGGTCCAGAGGTGTCAATGACCAGACTCAACCTGTCTATTGCTGAATTTCTCCCACTTCCGCTCAACAAGGGGATCTAAATGGTTAACTAGAAAGCATTTCAACCTGCGTAAAGGCTCCCTTTAACTTTTAGTCCTGGAGAGGATATTTCTTCATGTTTCCAGATTTTTTCCAGCTTCTGACAAAACCATTAGTTCAAAATTCAAAAAGCTCATTTTTTTCCCTTCAATCTGTCAATAGCCCCCTAGGCAAGTGTCTTCACCTTTGAATGTCCTGACCACTCAAGACACTGGGTGGGGTTTATCCATTCAGAGCCTTCTTTGTAGGCGTGTCATAGTCCCATTTAAAGACCAAATGTTAATAGCTAAAGACAAGCGGGCTTACAGCTCTCTATTTTCGTACTTCCCAATAATCATTTCTATCAATCATAATGATAACAATAATAAGCAAAAGAAATCAGTATAAACAAAGTAAAACCAGATCCTAAGCTCAGTCTAAAAACAATCAATTTCCATCCTTATCTAGCTTATCTTAATGCTTATCTATACTATCCCATTGATACAAAATGTTGCCTTAGGCCTCTGACTGCTTCAAGGCAGGGTTGGGCTTTCTGTCAGCCATTTTAACTATTTGTCAGCCATTTCCACTAAGCAGCAAGATTTCTGAGAAATGTAAGTGGTGATTTCACCCCCTGCTCATAATACACATTAAGCACATTAATTTTTGCTATTTCAAAGAGGAATAACCAAAGACAAAAACCAAGCAACATAATCAAAACTTTAAATTCCCACATTCTTACCAGAAAGCAACCCAGTAAACCATGAATACATCTGAAATCTGGCTAGCCAAAGAAGAAAAACTACCATGAGGCAGAGGTAGAACAAGCATCTGCTTTCCATCTTCATGATTTGATTCTCTAGTATCCCACTCCCAAGGTACCATAGTGTTAGTCTGGGTTGATTAGAGAAACAAATCCAGTGGCACTCATATGTGTGTACAAAACAACTTCATATAAAGATCAATAGTTTAGTAGAAAACACCTCAGCCCAGTCCAGATCAAGTCTGTAAGTTCAATATTAGTCCATATGTTCAATACCAGTCTGTAAATTCCTCTTCCGATTCACACAACACATGCAATAGCACAGGATGCAGGAGGATCACTGGACTATGAGTGGAAAGTCTTGTGGATCCAATGGTGGTGACAGCATCTCAGTGCTGGTGTAAGTTTCCATGTGGCTCCTCCTGATCTGGCTCTATCATCGTAGCTCCATGTGGCTTGTCAAAATGAATGTCTTGCAGGAAAAGTGTGTGTGTCCCACTTCCAGCAATCTATTTATCTCTGTAGCACCTCCATATGAGGTCATCAAGCTGTGACCTGATTAACAGACTAAGCTCCACCCCTTCAATATTAACAGTATCGAATTGACACGAGTTTATGTAACTACCACATAGCCCTCATAAGAGAAAATTAGGAAATTCCCAGAAACTAATGAGAATGATAAAAAACATACCAAAATCCATGGGACACAGCAATCAGAGGTCACTTTATTGCATTAAATGCACACATGAAAAAGAAGAGAGAGTCATGTTCAGTGCATCAACACAGCATTTCCAACAATTAGAACAGAGTCAACAGAATAATTTTTCGAACAGGAAGAGAAAAGAAATCATAAACATTAGAACAGAAATAAATGAACTGGAAAAAGCAAGAGGTTAGTTCTTTGAAAGGGTTAATAATATTGACACACTGCTAACAAAGACAAAGAAGTAGCATATATCAATATCTCGAATTAGGGACCAAAGACGGAAATCACAACAGTCCCTACAAAAATAAAAAGATTAATAAGGCAGTATTATGTAAGTCTCTATGCTAACAAATTTAATAATTTGGAGAACATGTGCAGATATCTAGAAAAGCACTCTCTGCCTAAATTAACACATATGACATTAAGAAGTTGAACAGACCCATAGCAAAAACAGAAAAAGTTAAGGTCATCAAGACATTTCAAACCAGTAAAAACTCCTGTCCAGATGACTTTACAGATGACTTCTACCAAGTATTCAGAGAAGAGCTGACATCAATCCTGCATAGACTCTTCCAGAATACAGCAAACTCCCAGGCTCATTCCATGAGACCAGCATAACCCTGATACCAAAACTTGGAAAATGCCACACAAGGATAGAAAACTACAAACAGATATCTCTCATGAACATAGACACATAAATTCTCAACAAAATCCTGGCCAATAGAATCCACCAGAATATCAAAAAAATAATACATCATGATCAAATGGGATTCATACCAGGGATGTAGGAATGGTTCAATATTTGGAAGACAATTAACGTAATCCACCACATCAACAAGAAAAAGGACAAGGGTCATTTCATTTGATGTAGGTTATATCAATTGATGCATAAAAAGCATTTTAAAACTTCCAATGCCCACTCCTAATAAAGTCTCTCAAGAAGATAGGATTAGAAGGGAAAAGCCTCAATACAATAAATCCTATATATGAAAAACCAACATCTAATATTGCACTCAATAGAGAAAAGCTGAAAATATTTCTACTGAACAAGGGAACCCAACAAGGATGTCCCTTATCCCCCTTCTATTCAACATTGAGCTGGAAGTCCTAGCCATAAGACAATGACAAGATATGAAGGGTGAGCATTGGGTAAAGAAGTACAACTTTCACTATTTGCAGACAATATGATCTTATATATTGAGATTCCTAAGGGGTCCACAATAGGATTGCTGGCAGCAATAGAGGAGTTTAGTAGAGTAGCAGGGTACAATATTAACAAGCAGAAATCAATTAGATTCCTATTTAGCAAGCGAAAAATATGTCAAGGAATCAGTGCCATTCATGAAAGTCATGTAGCAGATGAAATACAGTGAACCCTCGCCACTTCGCGCTTTGACTTCCGTGGCTTCACTCTCTCGCGGTGTTTGCCTAACAGCGCATGCTCTGTCATTACTGCCACTGATTGGCTCATACTGTACACGCTTCTGTCTGCATCGCTACGTATCAGAGCTACGTATCAGATGCATTTTTGCTTTTGTACAGTGTACTGTAATTGTTTGTGATTTTTAAGAAATTTTATCTAAGCCCTATGATGGCTCCTAAATGAGCTGCTTCTTCTAAGCCTTCTGACAATAAAAATAAGCGCCAGAGGAAGATGCTCACCATCCAGGAAAAGGTAAAACTTTTGGATATGATCAAAGATGGCAAGAAAATCGTGGAGGTTGCACGCCATTTCGACTTGAATGAGTCTTCCGTTCGCTCCATCCGTTGTACTTCATAATATAATAAATAATAAATGATACTTGTAACGTCCAAAATGTTTTACTGCATTTTCCCTTTTTTGTTTAATAAATTGGGTAATACGAGTGTAATGGTGACTAAAGGGTGTTTTTTCATGTCCTCTATGCTTTAACTATGAAAATATTTGATTTACAAATAAGGAATCCTACTTCGCGGAATTTCATTTATCATGGTAGGGTCTAGAACCGATTAACCGCGATATACAAGGGTTCACTGTACTTTGGAGTAAACCTAAAAGAAAAATAGAAGACATGTACAAAGAAAACTACAGAACATTAATACATGGAACTGGAAGAGATCTACACAACTGGAAGAATATCTCGTGTTCATGGATTGGAAGACTCAGTATTGTGAAAATGTCAATCTTACCTAAAGCAATATACACATTCAATGCAATCCCAATCGATTCTAGCATCATTCTTTAAAGAAATGAAAAATCAAATTATTAATTTCGTATGGAGAGGGAAGAAGCCCAGGATAGGAAAAGAACTCCTCACAAAGAAGAACAAAGTAGATGGTCTAGCACTACCTGACCTCAAAACCTACTACACAGCCACAGTTGTTAAAACACGCTGGTACTGGTTCAATGATAGGTACCCAGACCAAAAGATCAGGACAGAAAACCCAGAAATAAAATCATCCATATTTAGACAACTGATTTTTGACAAAGGCCCCAAAAGCATTAATTGAAAAGCAGATGCTCTCTTCAATAAATAGTGATGGAAAAACTGGATATCCGCCTTCAGTAGAATGAAGAAGGCTCATATCTCACCCCATGCACAAAAAAACCTCAAGGTGTCACAGAGTTGAACCACCTTCAGTATTTTCTTGGTTGAAATAACTCTGGATGCCGATGAGCAGGACTTTCTATGGTAATTCTGCTGGGTGAATGGTGAGAATGAAATACCAATAGTTTAGTTACTAATTTAGTGAAAACTGCACCACTCAGAGACATTAAAAAAATAAATCTAAGAAAATGAAAGCCAGGCAAGGATCCCACAGTAATATAGAACTACAAGCTAATATCTCTAATGAATATAGATGCAACAATACTTAACAAAATCTTGGCCAATTGAATACAAAAGTATATAAAAAAAATTAAGTCATCATGAACAAGTAGGATTCATACTAAAGATGCAGGGATGGTTCAACATCCGAAAAGCCACAACATTAACACCATATTAACAAGGAAAAGGACAAGAATGATTTCACAGGACAGAAAAAGCATTTGACAATATCGAACACCCGTTCCTAATTAAAGCTCTCAAAAAGATAGCATTAGAAGGAAATACCTCAATATAATAAAAGGTATATATGACAAACCAACAGCCAGTGTTACAATTAATGGAGAAAAGATGAAAATATTCCCACTGGAAAAGAGGACCTGGCAGGATGCCCATTGGCCCACTTCTATTCAACTTCATCCTGGAGGTCTTAGGTAATGATATAAGACAAGAAAAGGATATCAAAAGTATGCATATGGACAATGAAGAAATAAAATTATCATTATTTGCCAATGATATGATTTTATATATTGAGAACCTCAGAATATCCACAATAGTTTTGCTGGAATTGACAGGGGAATACGTATAGTGGCATAATATAGGATCAACAAGCAGAATTCAATTGTACATTGCTATATATCACTGATGGGATTACAGAGAAAGAGATCAAGAAAGTAGTACCTTGCACAATAGCCAAGCATAAATTGAAGGACAGGGATAAACTGACCCCCCCAAAAAATATCTCTACAAGAAAACTACAGAACATTATTATAAGAAATCAAAAGGGAACTTCATAAATGGAAGAAAATCCTATACTTGTGGATTCGAAGACTCATTGTAAAGATGTCAATCCTGCCTAATGCACTATATAGACTCAATGCAATACTGATACAAATTCCAGCATCATTTTTCAAAAAAAAAAAATGGGAAAACTGACTACCAACTTAATATGGAAAGGGAAGAAGCCCAGAATTGTCAAAGAACTCCTCAAGAAGAACAAATTGGGCAGGCTTGCATTACCTGACTTCAATATGTATTATACAGTCACAGTTGTCAAAATAGCATGGTGGTTGTATATTGGTAGATACTTGGATCAGTGGATAAGAGCAGAAAATCCAGAAACAAATTCAGCATCATACAAACAGCTGGTCTTTGACAAAGACCTGAAAATATCAAAAGGAAAGCAGATGCCTTTTTCAACAAATGGTACTAGAAAAACTGGATCTCACTCTGCAGAAGAATGAAGCAAGACCCTGACCTCAGACAATACACAAGAATAAATTGAAAATTAATCACAGACTTGAGACAAAGATAAGAACCCTAGCACAGAAAATACATAGGTTATCAGAAATAAGGAAGAGTACACACCCAGTGAAAGATAAAATAGACATGTGGGACTACTAAACATAAAACACGTGTGTACATTGAAAGCCTTCATCAAGAGACTAATAAGAGGGCCCACAGACTGGAAAAGATATTTAATAAAGACCTAACAGACAAAAGGCTTATTACTAAAATCTACAGTGTCTTGCAAGTTTACAAGAAGCAGAAGAAAAAAA
>NW_022104341.1:11892970-11903748 GCF_000313985.2 Echinops telfairi | reverse complement strand
TGGATAGCCCAATTGAAAAAAAAAAGAAAGCAACAAATGTTGGAGGGGTGTGGTGAGACGGGAACTCTTATTCACTGCTGGTGGTCTTGTAGATGGGAATATCCACGGTGTAAAGCGATTTGGTAATACATAAAACAGATGGAAGTCGAGCTGCCACAGGCCCAGCAATTCCATTATGGGGCATATACGCAAAAGAAATAAGAAACAGACAACAGCAGACATCAGCTCTTCAATGTCCATTGTCGCTGTCCAGTTCACAATTGCAAAATTTGGAAGCAACCTCAATTTTCTTCAATAGATCAAAGGATAAAAAAAATCTCTGGTGCATACAGACAATCGAATACTACGCGTCCCTAAAAAAAAGTGATGAAACTATTAAACACCTCATCTCATGGAAAGAGTTGGAGGAAATTATGCTGAGTGAAGTTAGCAAAGGACAAAAGGTCAAGTACAACAGGAGTCCACTGAGGAAAGTTTAAATAGCAGAATTGGCATAAAGGAAAACGTGCACAACACATAAATCCCGGGCTGAGGACAAGATATTCTGGCAAGAGTCAGACCAGAGGCAATGATTCATACGTCATCTATACCATATGCAGATTGCATTTGTCATGAAAGGCATCTTCCCCGACCCCCCTCTCATATGCCTTTCAGGCCCACAGAAGTGTGGGGGTTCAGGGCACTAACCCACCTAAGGGGAGGGCCTTGTTTATATTTCCACAGGAAAGGGAGAGGAATGTAGACCTCATTTCGTGTGCCAATTTGTGAGGGCAATGTTCCCGTTCAGAGCAGCTCATTCCCAGAGATGACTGCAGTGCCTGCTTCAGCTAAAGAAATGACTTCCTCTCCCTAGACCACAGTGATACAGAGGACAGCCCTGATGAGACAGTTTGGGGAGAGTGGACAGTTTGACCCTGTCCACTGTGGGGTCAAACCAAGATGAGAGGGCAACACACCAGTGCTGTGCAGGAAAGCATGAAGTCCCTAAAGAATCCCGAACATACATTTATGGTTTGGGGGAAGTTCTTGGTATCCATCTGAACTGGTTGTGGTTACTCACAAAGAGGCCACCCTGTAAGATTAAAGGCGCAACTGGGGATGGGAGGGGTGGGCCTAGACCGCTCCATACCTGATTGCAGGAATAACAGTGGGGACACTTAGGATGCTTGCTTTTCAGACAGATTGCTGGGGACTGAAAGGGTAAGGGTTTATGTGCTGTTTGGTAACGACAACTGGGATAGGTAACCCTGAAAGAAATGGGGACTGGACATGTCTTTCTCTCTCTTTAACACAGAGGTATTAATCTACTCTATGTCATGATTCCTGTTAGACTTGTGACTACCTGTATATATTTTTGTGTGCTTATGTATACAAGATATTTAGGATAGGCAACCATATGGAGACAGCGGAGACAGTGACTGGGCAAATGGTTCCTGGGGGCATGGAAGTGAAGGATGTGGGGAGGGGAGCAGGGTGTCAATATTGACGGGTACAAGAGGATATGGTAAGTGTTCTAAAATTGTCAGCGAGGAGTGTGGAGTTTTTCCTGTTATTTTTGAACAATTGAATTGTATCTGAGAGGAATTACTGAAAGAGGAATGATGGGTAAATCTAACATGGGGTAGGTTGGGCAGAAATATATATATATTTCTCTATAAATATATAAACATGGATTTGTTTGTGTGTGTGTATATATATATACATACATATATATGTATATATATATATATATTGCTTCAGTATAAGAACAGTTTGTTTTAATAATGTGACAATGTATGATACTCACCTTCCTGACATATTCGCTATAGCGTGCATAAGCAAATGTGGTGAAGAAATACAGAATTTGCTGCTGAGTCCTGGGCTGGAAGTAGTCCTGGTGGCACAGTGATTAAAGGGCTTAGTGCGAGTAGGACAAAGATGTGTCAATCTGCTCCCATAAAGATTAAAAAAAGATTTTCAACTGGAAAGCTGATGGTGCCTGGTCATGAAAAGATATAGCATCTGGCATCTTAACGGCTTACAATTAAAACTCCAGTCATCTAGCAGAGAAGCCACAAACCCATGTGGAAGAAGCACACCAGCTTGTGTGATCAGGAATAGGTATTGACAGTAACTGGTATCAGAAGTTCAGAAATATAGCAAGCAATCAACTCAATGTGACAGGGCAAGGATGCAATGGAGACCCAAAATCCAACTGCAACATGATTGGATAGTTCCTCTTAAGGACCACATGGAAAGGATGAGAGAGCCAGCATGCAGTATGCCACGGATGAACCATATAACTATTCCCTAGTTTTTTAATATTTCCTCCCCTTACTAGTAAATTTTTCATGTGTTTTACCTCTTTGATCATGTTAGAGTTACACATGTTCATTTGTATATTTAGGATTACACGATACATGAAGGTCAAGATGGATGACCCCTCAGAGGCAGTGACAGAAATGGTGGTTCCCTGAGGGTAGGGGAGAAGGTGGGGAGGTGGGGGAGTGAGGGAGAGGGGAGCTGATAGGATTGATATTTTATAACCCCACTAGATGGGATTAAACAAGAGAATTGTATGTGAATGTATAAATTGGAATGTGTAAGATATGTCAATAAAACCATTGTTTTAAAAAATAGGGGATAGAATCCTAATCGCCTTCACATGAACAGAAAAATTAAAGTAAAAACTGTGCATACAATTTTTTTTAAAAGCCAAGATGTCACTTTGAAGACTAAGATGTGCCTGATCCAAACCATAATTTTTTTTGAAATGCCTCATTATTGTGTAAAACCTGATCGGTAAATAGTCAGGACTGAAGAAAACTGCATTTGGTGAGTAATATTGAATACCATAGACTGCCATAAGAATGAAGAAATCTGTCACCAAAGAGCACAATGTGAATGCTTCTTGGAAGTCTGGATGGTGATACCTCTCATCATATACTTTGACATTTTATGGAAGAGACCAATCCCTGGAGTAGGACATCATGCTTGGTAAAGTAGAAAATCAGTAAAAAAGATGAAGGCATTCAGTAAGATGGATTGACACATTCGATAAAGCAATGGGGGCTCAAAGGTCTTAAAATGATTGTTAGGATGATGCAGGGCTGGGTGCATTTTGTTCTTTTGTACATAAGGTCACTGTGAGTCAGCACCAAGTAGATTGACTATAACCACAATCACTTTATCTCATAATGTTGTGATGCTTATTTTCCCAATAATGTATAATACTGAGCATCTTTTCTCGTGCTTTTGGGAGTTCTATATCCACTTTGGTGAGATATGTACTAAATTGTATTGCATTATGTAATGGGGCTTATTTTTATTGTTTAATTATAAGAATGTTTCACCTTTCCAGGATATATGACCTTTAAACCATTTATGCTGTCAACTCTAACTCATTGTGATCCTATAGAACTGAATAGCTCTGCCTCCTTAGGGTCCAAAGGGTATAATCTTTACCGAAATAGGTCACTTCATTCTCTAGGGGACTGACTGATGGGTTTGAACCTTTTGGTTAGCAACAAAGTGCTTAATCACTGTGCCACCACCTGGGCGCCTATCCTAATCAGGTATGTATTTTGAAAATATAATTTCCTGCTTTGTAGTTTAATTGTATTCTCTTACCATAATTTGTCCACAGAAAAGGTTTTCAATATCAATAAAGCATATCTTATCGTTTTTTTCTTTCATGGAATATGCTCTTATTCCTGCATCTAAAACTTCACCACTAAATCAAAGGTTACATTACCTTTCACCTATATCTGCTCTATGAAGTTTTTGCAGTTATTTTATTTTGTTGCTTTGTTTTACATTTAACTCTTTAGTTTATTTTTGGTTATCTGTTTTAAATTGATTTAAAAGAATATAAGATCCAGCACCATATAGTCAGAAACTGACTTTTCTACATTGATTGCCTTTGTCACATTGTCAAAGATTTGTTGCTTATATTTCTGTTGGTCTATTTATCAACTTTACTTTTCCCCCATTTATCTGCAGAACAAGAGTTTTACATGTATCACTGATGATCTTACTATAGCTTGTGCTCATGTAGTGTCAGCCCTCCAACTCTTTTCTTTTACAATGTTTTTGCTCTTCAGTATTGGGTTAAATATCTTACTCAGATTGCCATTTCACATTTCACTATAGGATATATTTGATAGTACATAGAATTACTTACTAGGATTTTGATTAGTAAAGTGTTGAAACACTTTATATTTGGAAAAATTAATATCTTCAGTATATAGTCTTCTGATTCATGAGCATAACATTTCCATTATCTTTGGTATTTTATGCCTGTCATCTGTGTTTCTTTTTTCCGTCAAATCATGTGCAAGGTTTATTAGATATAAAACAGTGTATCTCATTTTTGACATTTCTCCAGGTGGTATTTTAATTCCAAATGCCAAGGGTTAATTACTCAACATAAGAGATCAGTTATTTTTAATATAAAATTGATCCTTTATCTTAACATCTTGCTACCATTGTTTTTTTTCTAGTAATTGGTTTGTTTATTCTTTGAAATTTTCTGCAGATAACCAACTATCTTCCAATAATGACTATTTCATTACTTCTTTACAATATATCTAAATTATTCCTTTATATGACCATTATTTTAATACCTATAGTTTTGTAGATATTGTGTTGTGCACATGAGTAAAAGAATAAATTGTTGTATTGATCACTTTCCTACTAAGTATTCTGTTAGTTGTTGGGTCTTAGTAGATTAATTTTTTTAACCAAATTTAGCAAGTTTTCCTGGAATTTCAAATTTGCTAGGAATTTTTATCATAATTGTGTGCTGAATTTTGTCAAATGCCTTTTTTATTTCAACAGGAATAATCATGATTTTTATCCTTTACTTTACTGATATATTTAATTACATAGATTTGTTTTTAAATGATCAACCAATCTTGCATACCTGGAATAAATACAAATTTTTAGTAATTCCTTTAATTTTTATATCATAAATAAAAATACATATCCTTCAAATACAGGTAAATATAAAATTAAATTTTAATACTGTAGTCAATCACTCTCAGATGCTTTCTTAAATTTATAGATGTTACAATGCTAGAAAGACCAGGATTCACATAATTTGTTACTTTCATTAAATTTGGGAGGGTCACTTAAAATGAATGACATTGTGTCATTTCCATATACAAAAATATGTGGGTGTGTATGACACAAATCTCCTCACTTTTTTCTCACCAATGAAAATTTTCAGGTGTCTTAATACTTCTTTCTAATACACACATATGTGTATATATTCACACACACACACACACATATATATATATATAAAACTTCATACACAAACACTCTTCACTAAAAACGATTGGAAGATAAGGCTCATAAAATACTTTCTGTCCTCATTTTCTAGTAAGTTCCAAATATCAAGCATATTCTAGGCTTCTTTTGGAGAATTACTTTGATTTTTTTTCTTTTATTCTTCTACTGTAGTAATATGTAATAAAATATCATGTCAAATCTTCATTTATTTTGGTTTGTTAGTATTTACAAAAATTTCCCACTGTATTTATCAAGAAATATGCATTCCCCTTTAGCAAAAACCATACAATCTAACAGCAGGACTACTTCATATTGCTATAACTATTGATCATAAAAACATTAAAGTTATGTCTCCTGTAGTAAATGCCACTAAAAGAGTTGTACATTAATCAGGAAATCTATAGTCTTGTCAATGAAAAGGCAACAGTTGACAAGGTGATTTTGTTGCTTTTTTAGAAATAGGCGAGGAACTAGAAGCTAAGTTACTTAGGGACTGACCTATTCATTTAGCTTTAGGCTGATCTCAAATTGTATATGAAAAACTACAATATAGAAGAAAAATGCACAAAGCTGCAGCTTTAATCATTCTGCTAATTTTTCTACAGGAGTAAAGACCAAGTTATTATTGCATTGACCTCTATTTGTTTAATTTTCAAAATATGTGTTTTGAATTTCCTATTTGAGTTAAACTCTATAGATTGCTGAAAAACAGAAGAATAGTTATTAAAAAAAATTTCTGTTTTCCCCCAAACAATCATAAGTACTGATTATAAACTATCCATATTAGTAATATATGTCTAATAAATGAAGCATGTAATTAGAACAAATTTATTATAGGTATATAAATGAATTAAATTATATAAATAATTTGCATCTATACAATTTTAAAAAGTAATAAAAGGGCAATGTATGCATGAAAGATGGCTTTACATTTTTATTTTGGACAATTAATCTTATACTTTTAATAGAAATTAACATGATAATGTTTAATTTAGTTTTCTATATTGAATTACTTTAATTTTTTTCTATGTAGGTTATTTAGGATAGTTTTATGAGTAATACTGGTCAAAAATATAATTAAATACTTTTTCAAATTATAAGCTCTGAAATATTGGGGTTTGGGGGGTCATGATTGTTGGAGTATTTATTAAGAGTTGGAGACGAGGAAAACACATAATTAATATAAGACAAAGGATGGATTTACTTTAAGTTTTTCTAGAAATTCTCAGGTTAGAATTGAAATATATAAATAGTAGCATTTCATTTTTCTTTTTAATTTGTTATTTGTTTTACTGTAGCCAATGACAACATATAGCAAATGTTTAAATTCTACGTTCCCAATATATATTTATAAGTCACATGTTAATTTGCTTTCATCAATAAATTTGTTCAGGTTTACAGTATTTCCTTTTCCTCAGCCTGAAGTACTGTATGTAATAATAGGTTAAAAGCTGTGCTGCTTTTTTTCCTTTTAAAATGTAGTCAGTAATCAATGAATAGATATGAAATGGTGTTTATACATCCTTAATACACCACAAGTAAGAATAGTTGCGTTGTTGTTGTTAGATACCATCAAGCAATCTCTAAATCATGACACTGTACAACAGAACAGAGCAATTCCCAGTCCCACAGCATTCTCATAGTCGTTATTATGTTTGAACCGATTGTTGCAACCAATCTGTCCATTCATCTCTCCTAGTGTCTTCTTTTCCTCTGAATCTCTGTTATTCTAGGCATGATGTCCTTTTCAGGACTGGTCTCTTCTGAAAATATGTTCATGAGATGACTAGTATATTAGATGGCATCTCACAATCTCATTTCTATGATACATTCTAGCTATAATTCCTCCAATACGGTTTTGTTTGTTCTAGCAGTGCACAGTATTTTCATTAGTCACCACCAACATTATACATCAAATAGATTAATTCTTTTCTTATCTTCCTTATCCATTGACAAACTTCCACATTCATATAAGGCAAAGGAACATACAATAATTGGGATCTAGTGTAGTTTACTTTATTTATTTATCATTTTATTGGGGGTGCATACAGCTCTTATCAAAATCCGTACATCCATCCATTGTGTCAAGCACATTTGTACATATGTTGCCATCATCATTTTCCAAACATTTGCTTTCTACTTGAGCCCTTGGTATCAGCTCGTTATTACTCCCCCCCTCACTCATGAATCCTTGATTATTTATAAATTATTATTATTTTTCATATCTTACACTGACCAATGTCTCCCTTCACCCACATTTCTGTTGTCTGTGCCCCTGGGAGGAAGCTATATGTAGATGATTGTGATTGGTTTTCTCTTTCTCCCCTCATCTTCCCCTTACCCTCCTGGTATTTCCACTCTCATTATTCGTCCTGAGGGGTTAATCTGTCCTGGATTCCCTGTGTTTCAAGCTCTTATCTGTACCAGTGTACATGCTGTGGTCTAGCCAGATTTGTAAGGTAGAATTGGGGTCATGATAGTAGGAGGGGAGCATTCAAGAACTAGAGCAAAGTTGTATGTTTCATTAGTGCTATACTGCACCCTGACTGGCTCATCTCTTTCTTCTGATTCTTTTGTAAGGGGATGTCTAATTGTCTACAGATGGGCTTTGGGTCTCCACTCTGCAACCCCCCCCTCATTCACATCGATACGATTTTTTTTGGTCTGGGTGTTTGATGCCTGATACCTGATGGCTGGTGTGCTTCTTCCATGTGGACTATGTTGCTTCTCAGCTAGATGGCTGCTTGTTTATCTTCAAGCTTTTAAGACACCATATGCTATACCTTTTGATAGCTGAACACCATCACCTTTCTCCATCACATTTGCCTGCACACCCATTTTTGTCTTCAGCGATTGTGTAGGGAAATTGAGCATCGTGGAATGCCAGGTTATTAGAACAAAATGTTCTTGCATTGAGGTAGTACTTGAGTAGAGGCTCAATGTCCATCTGCTACCTTCATACTTAACATATAAATATATGTACATAAATCTATTTCCCTGTTGTTAAATAGAAATATATTTACATACACACATGCCTGTATTTAGAACTTTATGAATGTCCTTTGCTTCCTAGTCCTTTCATATATTTCCTTTTACTTTCCTCTTGTCCCACTATCATGTTTGGCCTTCATTCCGGTTTCAGTAATTCCTATCAGCTACATTGCCCTTCATCAAGCCCCACAGGGAATCCTATACCCTCCTCGCTATCCATTTTAGATAACTTGTTTTTCCCTTGCCCCTGGCCTGGTTGATACCCCATTCCTTTCCCCACTTCCTGATCTCCCATGTCCCCCCAGAACCGTCAGTCCCTTTCTTTTCTCTTCTGGATTGTTTATCCCACCTCTCTCATCTAGATATTCAGAGACAATAATAAGCACAAAAACAAGACAGAGCAAAACAACAACAACAACAACAACAACAAAAGAAGACAAAAAACTAAACCCACAACAATAGCAACAAAAACCAACAATAAAAAAAGAAATGCCTATAAATTGTTCCTGGTCTATTTGTTGACCTTTAGGAGTGTTTACCAGTCAAGTCTGATGGGGTGCCACACCCTGGCCCCAAAGTCTATTTTTGCATTTTCCTGGGAACTTCATTGCTTTGCTCCCTTTGCTGCTCTGTTGCATGCCCTTAGCATTTTGCCCTAATAAGGTAGGGTCAGATCAGGCACAATTCCTGCCCTGTGCCTCTAGTGTTGTCCTCCGAAGAGCTATGGATCAGTGAGGGACTTTGTATCTTGTGGTGGGGCTGGCCCTATGGTCCTCTATGAGTATTGGCTTCTCTGAGCAGGAATATCGTCCTTAGGGCTTTGTGGGCCAGGATGTGTTGCACTCTCTGTCCTTTTCTTTCTTTGCTCCTGTGTGCTCTGATCAGATGTGCCCCTCTCCCTGAGCTGTAGCTTCACTCCTGTCCTCTGAAGTGAATTCTTATGGTAGGAAGGGGGAAGGGGTGTCCACATAGTAGGGATTAGGACCGGCCCGCAGACCTCTCTATTGATTCCCTGCTTCAGACTGGTATGTTGATTCTCATCTTGGTGCACCGGGTTGAAGTCTGTTCCCTTTCTCCCTGTCCTGTGGAGATGTAAACATCACCCTCCTCTTGAATGGGTTAGTGCCTGTTCCCTCGCTACCCATAGTTTTTTTTTTCTCTTTCTTTCCCCCACCCCTCCTTTTAGTTAGCTGCCATATTTATCCAGGATTGAGTCTGGCCCCTGCCGTAGAACCTGGATCTCATCCCAGGTATGTATGTGTATAGTAGTTTTCCCCCTATGTCCCTTTTCCTCAATGGATTCATGTTGTACTTGACCTTTTGTGCTTGGCTTACTTCACTTAGCATGATTTTCTCCAATTCTTCTTGTGCGGCAATGTGTTTCATGTATTCATCACTGCTTTTTAGGATGCATAGTAATCCATTGTATGCATGTACACCAGTTTTTAAATTCATTCATCCATTGATGGGACTTTGTTTTTGTTTTTTCCCCAACTCCTTGCACTTGTGAACTGTGCCACGATGAACTTTGGAGCACAGATGTCTAGCCATGGTTTATTTCTTTTCTCTTCTGGGTATATGCCCAGTAGGGGGATTGCTGGTTTGTATGGTAGCTCGATTTCCCTCTATTATCGGTATTGCAAAATCGATTTCCATAGTGGCTGTACTCCAGCAGTGGTCAAGAGTTCCTATTTCACCACAGCCCCTCCAACACTTGCTACTTTCTGATTTTTTTAATTGGGCTATCTTTGAGGGTATTAGGTGGAATCTCATAGCTTTTTAAATTTGAATTTCTCTTCTGGCTAATGATCATGAACATTTTCTCATATGTTTATTGGCCATTCGTATTTCTGCCCCTGTGAAACTTCTCTTCAGGTCCTTTGCTCACCCTTGAGTGGGCAATTAGTTTTTCTCTTATTGTAAGCAGGCAAAGTACTGTAGATTTTAGTAATAAGGTCTTTTTCTGATGTGTCATTGCTAAAGCTGTTTTTCCAGTTCACAGGCTCTCTTCTTACTCTCTTGGTGAATTCTTTCAATGTACACAGTTGTTTTATTTTCAGTATAGCACACTTGTCAATTTCTGCCTCATCTGTATTTGTGTCCTTCCCTATTTCCAATAGCCTATGTATTCCCTGCACCAAAGTTCTCAGATTTGCCCCAATTCCCTCATTGATGGCTCTAATAGTTGGGGTTTTACCTCAAGGTCTGTGATCCACCTGGAGTTTATTCTTGTGCATGGAGTGAGGTAATGGTCTTGCTTCATTTTTCAGCAGGTAGATATCCATTTTTTCCAGCACCACTTGTTGAAAAGAGCATCCACTTCCCATTTGGTATTTTTGGGGGCTGAGTTAGTTAATTGTGCCAGCCTGGCTGGTAATCACATGTGGGGCTAATTGAAAGGCAGAGGGATAAATGGGGGGTGAGCCTCGCCTTTCTAGTTCTCGGGTCTCTTGTTTTGTGATGGTTGCACCGGGTGCAGCTGCCTTAGCAGTTCCCTGCTTCAGCTTGCAAGA
>NW_022104341.1:11874565-11892560 GCF_000313985.2 Echinops telfairi | reverse complement strand
TTAAGAGTATCTGTCATTATATAAATACCATGTGATTTTGACCACTGTGGCTGTATAATATGTGCTAAAGTCAGGTAAAGCAAGCCCTCTCACTCTGTCCTTCTTCTTGAGGAGTTCTCTGCTAATTCTGAGCTTTTTCCCTCTGCATATAAATTGGTAATCAGTTTTTTCAATTATTTGAAGAAAGATGATGGTGTTTGTATCAGGATAACATTAAGCTTATAAAGTTCCTTGGGCAGAAATGATATTTTTACTATATTGAGTCTCTAATCCATGAGCATGAAATATTTTTCCATTTGTTGAGGTCACTCTTGGTTTCTTGTAATAGTGTTCTATAGTTTTCCTTGTACAAATCTTTTGTCCTTTTTAGTCGGGTATATCCCTAGATATTGCAATTTGTGCTCAGTTATTGTGAAGGGTACTTACCTTTTTTAAAAATAATTTTATTGGGGGATCATACAACTCTTATCCATACATACATCCATTGTGTCAAGCACATTTGTATATTTGTTGCCATCATCATTCTCAAAACATTTGCTTTCTACTTGAACCCTTGGTATCAGCTCCTCATTCCCCCCCCCCCGCCCCGTTCCCCCTTCCTCCCTCCCTCATGAACGCGTGCTAATTTATAAATGATTATTATTGTGTCATATCTTACACTGTGTGACATCTCCCTTCACCCACTTTTCTGTTGTACACCCCCTAGGGAGGGTTTTATATATAGATCCTTGTAATCGGTTCTCCCTTTCTACCCCACCTTCCCTCCACCCTCCCAGTATCACCACTCTCACCACTGGTCCTAAGAGGTTCATCTGTTCTGGATTCCTTGTGTTTCCAGTTCCTATCTACGTACATCCAGTATACAACCTCTAGTCTAGTTGGATTTTAGTGTAGAATTTGGATCATGATGGTGAGGGGGAAGATGCTTTTAAGAACTAGAGGAAAGCTGTATGATTCATCGTTGCTTTACTTTCTTTTAAAAAAATCATTTTATTGGGGGCTCACACAACTCTTATCACAATCCATACATACATCAATTGTATAACGCACATTTGTACATTCTTTACTCTCATCATTCTCAAAACATTTGCTCTCCATGTAAGTCCCTGGCATCAGCTCCTCATGTTTTCCCCTCCCTCCTTTTAGTGCATGAGTTCATTCTATTGATATTCAGGGTTATTACTTCCTTCTGTGGACTCTGTGATGTCATCTTGTCCCTTTTTTGCTGGGTGTTTTCCTACATCCTTTTTTTATCAGTTTGTTGTGGATATGTTTGTGTGTGTGTGTTTCATTCTTGCCTTCTTTCCACCCTTGAGCTAATGTTATCTTGGGGGCTTTTTTCTCTTTGTTGTTTTATGGGTGGAGTTGTTCTATGTGGTGGTATCTTATTTGTGCTCAATGAATGCTGTATTTCTGGCCATACTTAGTTGACAAGGATCTTTTGCAGGACTGAGTTTCTTATAACTTATGCTTTGAGTTTTATTGTATGGGAAGACTCTTACTTCTCCACCTATCTTGATAGATAATTTGGCTGGATAGAGTATTCTTGGGTTTGCATTATTTTCTTTCAATTTTTGGAATATGTTACTCTTCTCCTTTTCTTCATAGTGTCTGCTGATAAGTCTGAGCATATTCTTATTTGGGTAACTTTATAGGTGACTGCTTGTTTTTCCCTAGCTGCTCTTATGATTTTCTCCTTTTCCTCCAAGTTGTCTAGTTTAACTATTATATATGCCTTGGTGACTTCTTCTTGGTATTCAGTCTAGCTGGTGCTCTTTCAGCTTTCTGAATGGTTGCCTGGTTTTTATTCATTAAGCTGGGGACATTTTCCTCTAAGAATTCCTTTACTAATTTTGCCGTTGGCTTGTTCATTGTGTCTTGTTCAGAAAGTCCAATTATTCTGATGTTGTGTCTCTTCATAGCATCAGACATGGCTCTCAGTTTTTTTCAGCTTCTCTGATGGTCTTATTTGATGACCTTTCCCATTTGTTGATGTCTGCCTGGTTATCCTTTAGGTCCCTGATGCAAGTCTCTGCCTCTTCAAGTCTTCTGGCGAAGACTCTGGATTTACTAATGGCTTTTGTTATCTCGCCCCTTAGCTCTTGTATACCCCTTTGGCACATGACCTTTATTTCCTCTATCATTTAATTCTTTTTGTGTATTGCTTCCCTCATATCCTGTGTGACTCCAAGCAGCATTCTGTAGATTTCTTTCTTTGGCTGATAAATGTTTGCTTCTATGCACACCATTAGGTTCAGGATTTCTTATGACATTGCATTTTGTTTCTCCTATTTTTTATTGAGGTCGTTGGGGATTATTGCTGTTTGTATTGTTTTAAAGGAGCTCAGCCCTATTTTCCAGAGAGTTTAAGAGTCCAGGGGTTTCTCTTTCAGAGACTCATAGGAATACTTCTTCAAACTGCCTACAGCTAATTGCACTTTGGGGTCATGCTACCACTTTATCCTCCTCTGGTTTCACTCTTTCTCTAACCAACCAGTGTTCTTTTATTTGGGGCAAGTTGGATGGTCCTCTCAGGGGACCCTGTTTGGGTGGTTGTGGACTCGTGAGGATGATGCTGCACTGGATGATTTCATAAGGAGCCGTGGTGGTTGGCCCGCGATTGCTTGGGGCACCTCATAAAGCTTGTGGGTGTGCCTGCTGCAATAGGAGTGCCAAGGAGGGTAGGTGGATGTACCCTCTTTGGTCTAGAGCACCGTGGATGGTGGGTGGAATTGCCCTAGTCGGTAAGATTGCTGCATATGTCATGAAGAGGTCCCTGCAGCTGCCTGGAGCACTGGAGAGGGTTGGCAGAGTTGCCTTAGGTTGTGTTAAGCACTATGGCAGGCATAAAATTTCCTCAGCCACGTTGGTCTGCAAAGTATGGCCAGGGTCTCTCTCTGCCATGTGGAGCACCATGGAATGAGGGCTGAGGTTCCCCCAGCCAAGGCGAACACCCCAAAGAGTGGGTAGGTGTTCCCACCAGTTACTTAAAGGGCCTTGAATGGCATGCAGGAGTTCCCCTTCAGCATAAGGCTGCTGGGATTTCCCCAGCCACGTGTTATGCCACAGGGAGCAGGTGGTCAGGAGTCTCTCTGCTGCGTGTAAAGTTGCAGAGGGCAGGAGCACCCTAGGTAGCTGGTGGGAGGGTGTAGTTGCCCTAGGTGAGGGGGAGTGCCCTGGAGGCTTGAAGTGGTGTGTGAGAGGAAATATAAGAGAGAGAAAAAAATAAAACTTAGCCAGCTGAGACTGTGAGGGGAAAAGAGAGGAGAGAAACAAAAGTAAAGAAATAGTTGAGCTCCTTTTGTTTGACTGTGGGGCTGAAAGGGTTAAAACCTTGCCCAAACATGGTGGAAAGCTGTGGTTGTGTTGAAGTAAAGCTCTTGGGCTGACCAAAGGAGCCTGGCTCTCACTGAGACTGTGGCAGGGTTAAGGTTAAGCCTTTGCTGGCCTCCACAGTGGTAAGCCAAAAGCCCATAGCTCCTCAAAACCTAGTAGATTTGTGATGCTTCTCCTGTGACCCAGCAGAGTGGAATTTCCCTCTCAATGGCTCTCCTGTACTGAATTCTGTGGAGTCCCTCTGGTATGTGTTACTCGGTTGCCATCTTGCCAGATGTCTTTCGGTTATTTTTAGCTGCACTTGACACTGCAATCACTTGGCTCCCACACTGTTGCATATTTGAACACTTTAACATTTAGCACTTTCGTGTCCAGCAGATTTGTCTAATAAAATAATTGGATTTCTTGAATGTGACTTCCATGAATGATGGAAGCTTCAGTCATCTCTCTATTTATGATGACCCTGAAGGTTTTCACTCTCCTACAGTGAGCTGTAGTTCACATTTAATTCTATAGTCTTCATCAGTAAGTGCTTCAAATCTTTCTTGGCTTTCAATAATGTACTAACATACTCAAAAACCAAACTTACTGCAATCGAGTGAATTCTGACTCATAGCGATCCAAAAGGACAGCATAAAATAGTCCCTGTGGATTTCCAAGACTACACTTATCACTTCAAATTTACATAATACAACATGAAGATTTTTAAAAATATTGTTGATGTATGGATATAATTCATTTGTATCCCCAAATCATAACAATGTAAACAGAAAGAGATAAAAACAAACAAAAACAATACAACTCACTTAAAAGATGTTTGAAGTTTGTTTTATTCTATAAATATCTAATAGAAAGGAGATAAAATTAAAGACTATTCACTCATTAACATCATATTTTTAAAGTTCTATTTTATTGATAAAATACGTGAAGGAAATTATAATCCAATTAACTAGATAATTCTCATGTATTCAAACTTACTTGTGAATGCATCTCTTGTTCTTTTTGCCAATAAAAAGGAATCAGAATTTAAGTATCACAGATAACTAATGACAACTAATTCAAATTACATAATGGAAACACTGCTTATTAAATTCATATTGATTTAAAAATCTCCATATGCCAATTAAAATATTGCTTTACATGGCATTAATTTATATTTCTTTAATATGTGGTAGTTAGTCTCTTGAAATTTTGGTGCTCTCAATTGTGTTAAATAATGTTAAAAGTATATTCCACAAATATTAATGTGAAAGAATTTCCAGTAGCACTCACTTTAGAAGGAATTACTAAATTCTAATACTTTTTTGTATTCTAAAAAGAGTGTATATTTTCCAATTAAAAATAATTATATTTACTTGATTTCCCTTCAATGCAATTAAAAGTATTTTGGAAAAGTAGTTTTTCAAGGATATGGTAATTTATTTTTTTAAATGGTGATTATAACATTTTCTTTATCATTAAAATAAGCGATTATTTTTGCAGTAACAATTACTGCAAAAAGTCTATACTGCTTGTTTGAAAAAGTGTAACAAACCATCAAGTCGATGGAAAGTGTATTTCTGAATAAGAACTGAAGAAAAGACAAGAAAAAAGAAAGGGGAAGTCATCAATGAGAAGGGAGTTAGGTGTTTACTCGGTGAAGAGGAAGACCCTATACAAACAAAGAATAGTAAAAATAATGGAGGTAGGGCACGTCATTGGGAGGTGTGGAAGAGCTAAAGGCAGCAGAAGGGAACACTTAAATTTACAATATTGCAGTATCTGTGATCTATGAGTAGATGTTTAGCTAGACAGATGGGCTAAAGAGTTGTAGGAAGGTGCAGTGAGCGTAGACTCACAAATATGTATAGATTTGACAAAGATATGCAAATGTGTATTTATCTTTGCTGCAAATATATCAATGAATATATAGGAATAAAATTTATGAGTACTTCTTAGCTGTAACAAACTCCTTGAAGGAATTTTCATGGACCCAGGGAGTCATGGCCATAATTTCAAAAGACATCAAGTTCTCTTGGTGTAACATAATTTACAAAGATAAAGTTCTATAGTCAATTTGCATGAACTGGGGCTGGAGTCTTACAAATTCCTGGCCAGCCATCTAAGGTACAACCCTTCTCATCTGGAGGAGAGAAGATTAATGAAAATGGAAAGAAATATTAAATCAATAAATCCAGTGAAATAAACATGTAAACATCAGTCTCCACAACCTTGAAACTAGAAAATCTAGGCAATCCAGGACTACCCCTACAAACTGCTCTGAAACTTTTTACATTAGGAGATCCTGGGTAGAGAGGGAGAAAACATGTGGAAAGAGACAGGTAGGATCTTGGAGACAACCCATAATCATCCTTCCTGTCTAGAACTGAATCCATCCCTCTGGTAAACTAATTGACCATTTAAGAACAAAAGGGCTGTATTTGCTCAAAATTTAGTGGGTTGGGAAAGAAGAAGGAATGGAAACAGGAAAAAAAACAGGAGAAACTAGAATAAGTGGGATTACAATGAATGGGTGGAAATAAACTGCAAATAAATTGTTGAATGTAAAACTGATGATCTGCTCTATTAACCTTCACCTAATTGACAATAAAAACTTTTTTAAAACAAGAGTATAATCTCAAGGTTTTTCAAATAAAGCATATTTTGGAAGTCTTTGCCCACCAAAAGAGTAATTTAACACATTAATGAGATTACAACATTTTCCCTCACTCTTAAAATGAGTACCACTTGTTTGCAAAGATAGGGGGAAAAAGTAGTCTGCATTTCTTGTTTGAAGAGAAATAATTTTAAGGTAAATGGAAAAAATTCTGAAGACAATATAAAGATAAAGTTGAAAATGTCTATGGAAATAAATTATAATTGGCTTCAATATTATCTCCATAGTACAAAGACAAAGTTAGGAATTTAAATCTATATGTAAAGACTGTTCTGAAAACTGAACTATTCATTATCTAGGTATTATTTTTGGCTTAAATTATTGCCATAGCCTTCTGAAATTAACCTAATTAATCAAAATTGCCAATAATTTGGCTAATGGAAATATATTATACACAAATTGCCTATTATTTAAAGCATATGATAAATCTGTCAACAAGTTATATAACATTAACAGAGTTAGAATAATTCACAATGCTTAATTTCCTTTGCAAATGGCTGGATTTTAGCAGTTAGATTATTTCCTTTTTTGGAGGTATCTTTAATTCTAGCATTATCTTCCTGAAAACAGTTCTAATTATAAAGAATTTGAAGCTGATTTTATGCATTGATTAAAACTGCAAGCAATCAAATTCAAGTGTTAGAAGAGTCTGAGCTTCTAAGTTATTAAAATGTGTAATTAAATGCAGATTCATTTGGAAATAAAAGAAATAAAATCTTCCTGTCTAGAACAGCAACAACAAATTATGCAGACATTATGATTTCATAGTATTTATTTTAGCTATTGTTTTAAAACATTCTCCCTGAAGCCTAATTTTGCAAACATGGGCTTACTACATTCAAATTTAAGGAGCCCTGGTGGCATTGTGGGTTAGCTGCTAACTACTAAATCAACACTTTGAACTGACCAGTCCCTTCACCGGAAAAAGATGTGTCTGATGGCTCTCATAAAACTATTACAGTCTACACAGTCACTGTTAGTCATAATGTACTTGTGGGCAGTTTGTTCAGTTTTCTAACTTATTCATCATCTAAGGACCCTATCGACAGTGTTATCAATGCAGGTGCTCACAAAGACCTTGGTACTTTAAACCCACCAGCCATTCCTTAGGAAAAGTTGTGGCAATCTATTTCTGTAAAATTAAACCAAAAACCTAACTCATTGTCATTTAGTTGATGTTAACTCATAGCAACTCTACACAACTGCCCAGAACTGTTCGTGAAGGTTTCCAAGACTAAATATTTATAGGAGTAGAAAGTAAATCCTCATTTTTATCACGAGCAATTGCTGGTGGTTTCAAACTGCTGACCCTGGGGTTAGCAGCCGTAACCACAACCACTACTCCACCAGCGCTCTTAAAAGAGCCTTGGAAATCATGTGGGACAAGGCTTCTACTCTATGAGTTTGACTTGGGTTTATTTTATCCACCATCTAAGAGGCTTAGTGGCACAGTGGTTCAGAGTCTAGCTGCTCATAAAAAACAAAATCAGTACTCAGAACCCACCAGCACTCTGCAGGAGAAAGAAATGCCGATCTGTTTCTATACACATTACATTGGAAACCACATAGGGTGCTTCTATCCATCTTGTTCTGTGCCGTTGAGCCAGTCTGACCAATAGCAACCCTGTGCTAAACAGAATGAAAAACGTCCAGGTCTTGGGCCATCCCTATAATGGTTGCTATGCCTGAGCTCATTGTGGCAGCCCCTGTGTCCACTCAATTTGTTGAGGGTTTTCCTTTTAATCGCTGCCCCTCTATGACACCCAGCACGATGTCCTTTTCCAGGGACAGATTCCTCCTGACAGTATTCCAAAATATGTAAGATGAAGCTTTGCAATCTTTTTCTCTAAGGAACACTCTGGGTGTACTTCTTCCAAGATAGATAGATTTGTTCAATTAGCAATCTATGACAATTTCAATATTCTTCCCCAGCAACATAACTCAAATGCATCAATTCTTCACTTTTCCTTATTCAATGTCTAACTGTAAGATGCATATGAGACAATTGAGAATACCGTAGCTTGGGTCAGGTGCACCTTAGTACTCAAAGTGACATCCTTTCTCTTCAATACTCTAAAGAAGTCTTGCACATTAGATTTACTTAATGCAACACGTCTTTTGAGCTCTTGATTTTAACTTTAACCTTTTCTCTATTTATCATAATATTACCTATTGGTTCAGTTATGAGGACTTTGGTCTTCTTTATATTGAATTGTAATCCATACTGAAGACTTCAGTCCTTGATCTTCATCTGCAAGTGCTTCAGGTCCTCCTGGCTTCCAGCGAGACAGGCTGTGTCATCTGCATGTCACAGGTTGTTAAAGAGCCTCCCTCCAATCCTGATACCATATTCTTCTTCTTATAAGCCAGCTTCCTTGAAGATTTTCTCAACATACAGATGGTATACGTATGATGAGAGGATAGAACTCTGAAGTACACTTTCCTGATTCTGAACCATGAAGTTTCCTCTTATTCTGCTCCCTCGATGCATCTTGATCCATGTACCAGTTCTGCATAAGCACCCAACAACAATAACATGGTTAAGATACTGGAATGTATCTAAGTGGTACTAAGTGTAGGTATATGAAATAAAATTATCTAGAAGTTACTAACTGTTGAAGATGAATGATTTAAACATAAGAGTTAATTTTTCTCACCATTATTTCTTATACTCTTCACTGGTGGGTTTGAAATACAGATCTTTCAGTTAGCAATCAAGCACTTAACCACTGTGCCACTAGGGATAATTTTGCATATTATTTAAAATGTGTGTATGTGTGTGTATATGTGTGATCACATGTGTGCTTGTGTGCTTATATGTGAGTAATATGGCTCAATGGGGTCATATCTGACCTCCCCTGGCTTCTGTATTACCACAAAGCAGAAGTCAGATTTATCTCCACTCTGCATCTTTCTTTACCTATTCTGACACCAACAATTTCCTGCATAGCACTCTACATCTATATTTGTTTCCATGATTCATTACAATGCTTATGAAAAACTCATATACAATACTCACAATTAAGGAGATTTATTAGGGGACTTAACAGCATAAGCCATGATTAGTAAACAGTAATGATATGGTCAGTGGTCCACAGTAATATTTTTTCCCAACCAGTAGCCAAGTCTCTCCCCAGGGTTCAGTTTCTCAGCCATTTGGCCTCTGCTTCCAAGGATGAAACAGCCAGTCCACTGCTCTGCCTCATAGCCTCATAGTCTTGGCACTGCTCCTCTGTTCTGTCTCATGGTCTCTTTGCCTCAACCGCTCGTGCCTCTTGTCTTGGCTTCTGCCATTTCAAACAGAGATCTTGAATGGGCTTCACAGTTGGCTCTTCTGATGGGCTTGAAATTCCTGCTCCTGCTGCAGAGACACCTCATTCTCACAGCTAAAGAAAGTGTAGCTAAAACTGAACAACACCCTCTCTACTAGTGTTACACATGTTTCACCTAATTGCATGGTATACCCAATGATTTTGTGGGAAGTACAGCGAGTTGGAGAGGAGCCATAATAATAAATTTTGCTCCACCACAATATACATGCAGGTGTAGATGGTTACATAATAATAAAAGTTCAATTTTAAACTATTTATGGCATTTTGGTGGTATCATGGGATAACCATCATGCCATTAATCACAATGTTGATAGTTCAAAGCCACCAGCCACTCTGCAGAATATAGATGAGGTGGTCCACTCCACTCCTCCAAGAAGGACTTACAGCATTGGATGCCATTAGGAATAGCTCTAGTCAGTCTACTAGTGTCACTGTGATCAGAATCAGCCCCATGACCATGAATTTGGTTTGATGGATGGAACCAAAAAGAACCCTTGGTGGTACAGTGGTTGCAGCGCAGCTGGTAATTAGAATGATTTTTCCCTCAGAGGGGCTGGTGATGTTGAACTGTTGATCTTGGAGATTGTAGCTCATCATGTAACCATTATGCCACGAGGGCTCCTTACAAAAGCCCCTCAAATTGTTAATCACTTGAACAGATTATACTATTTCTTATATGGTAACAAAACAAAACAAAACAAGCAAAAAAACTCTCTGTCATCCATTGGATGCCTATTTAGAGTTACAGAGACTATAACTTTAAAGGAGTAGAAAGTCTATTTTTCTCTTGAGGACCAGCAGATTGTAGCCAAACATGCAACCACTATTCCATAGAGTTCCTTCTGGAAAGTAAACGCGGAATGTAAAAGTTAAGAATGGAATGTCGTGGAACCTATTTGCATTTTGAAAATTAGCTGAATTGAAACGCAGTTTCTTTTTCTGCTAATACTGAGGTGCTTTTGTCTTTTCTGGAGTCTGAACACTACTGTAAAATGGAACTGTACATTTGGCTTTTAATTCCTTCTAGTTTTCAGTACCAATTAGCACATTTTACGACTCCACTTTGATGATAGCCAAGTTTATATCTATGCCACTACACTTCATAATTACATTAGTTAAAGAGAATGTATCAGACCCTGGCTGTGTAACGGTAGCTTATTATTAATTTCTGAAATTGCTACATATACTAAGCAGATGTCAACAGTACAAATTTTTAATTTGTTGCAACGTATTCCTATCATTTCCTCATATTTCCAAACACCACGTTGGTCATTCCTTGCCAGAATTTCATGCCACCATTCAAATTATATTGAGGCTACTCAAGGGAAAGTGTTACTTTGTCAAGCATATGTTATCACAACACATTTTACATTAATCCCTTGGTAATAAAAATTAATTAAAATGAAAAAAAAGAATCTGTAAATTAACACATTGTCACTTCACTCCCATTGAAGAAAACATTAACTACACTACAGTTTTCAAAGAATACCTCTCATTTCACATTGAGATAGTGAGATAATTTTGTTGAAATGTTTGGTAATTATAGCCATGAAGCAGAGAAGTTAGAATTAAAATTTCAAAAGCCCAGAGAACTGTCATAAAAATACTTTCAGAATTTATGTACAAAAGAAATGAAAGGGGGATGTTAAGGTGAATCTCAAATTTAAAACCCAAGAAAGTCAAATACAAAATATTAAGACCATGCTTCCTGTACAATGACTAAGAAAGTTGGTTTTGCAGAAAGTTAAGACTTGGTATGGTATGCCTGCTTTATCCTCAGGTAGTGGTGGGACCACGTAGAAGTTATTTACCATCTCTAGATCCAATTTATGTATCCATTCATACATCCTTTCAGCATAATAAACATATACTGGAAAAGCACAGTGGCGACTGTTGGGAACAAAATGTTGTGAATAAGGTTTAGATTTTGTTGGAAATTTGCTTTCTATTTGAGCAGATATACCAAAATGTTCTAAAACTGGGTGTAGTGATGATGACACAACTCTTTTTAATATGATTGAGTCATGTAAACATATGATATGTGAATTATATGTCAACAAAATTTTAAAAATAAAAATCAATAAATTAATAAAGCAACAGGAGAGTTTGCTTGGTAAGTGCTATCAAAAACAATGACAGTTCAGACATCAAAAACAAGGTGGTACGCTGCATAGAAAGTATGTTCAGGTATACTTACCTGGCAGGGGAGATACCATGATCACGAAGGTGGTTTTCCCAGGGCGAGGCTCAACCACTGCACTCCGGATGTGCTGACCCCTGCAATTTCCCAATTGTGGGAAACTTGACTGCATAATTTGTGGTAGTGGGGGACTGCATTTGCGCTCTCCCCCCCGCCCAAAAAAAAGGAAAGAAAAAAAAAAAGTATGTTCAGGTAAAGTCTCCTGAGAGAGTGTCAATTCCCATTGGACATAAAGATTAAAAATTAATACATCTATAAAGAAGATATTTATTGTAAGCATGATAAATTATAATTTAAAAAAGTTTTGGCTTTTTTTTGGGCTTCCGTTAACCGTTTAAATTCAGGGGGGTTTTTTTTTAGGGGCCATTAGTTCCATTATTCAAGTCCTATTTTAAATATCTGTTCAACATTATCCTTTAAAAATTTTCTTGGAATAAATATTTTAACAACATCTCACTGACTACCTAATGATTTTGAGTTCTTATACTTACCTATTTTAAATATAAAATAAAATCACCAACCTCTTAGCCATCTGATAAATTTAAAAATTGAATTTTTATACTGTTGAAATAATATTTCTTATTACTCTTTTGAAATTTTTGAATATTTTATTATGATTTGAACATTTACTGTGAAAATTTACAGAGAAAATGATATATATTATCTATATGTATGTATGTGTATATATATATCCTGACATTAGTTGCAATCTTGTCAATTTAATAATACTCTTGCCTCTTCTTCCTTAGTTCCTAATTTCCATTTGTTCTTTTTCTCTAGCATTTGTTATTTATTGTTCCAATGTTTTGGAAGAACATTTAAATGAAATAAAGAAGCAGAATAGTGAAAAGGGGAAAATTGCCAAGGACATAATGCCTTTAATGTTTATTATTTGGAATGGATAAAATTGTACCCCCACCACTACCCCAAAATCTGTGCCAACCTGGCTGGGTTGGCAACTAGACACTGATTAATATGGCAGTTATATAATTATCCCCTGAATAAGCAGGCTAAGGATATTGTTGTTAGAAGCCGGGGAATCCAATCTGACTCTCAGCAATCCTGTGTATACCAGAATGAAATACCGCTCCATCCTCTGCCATCCTCCCAATTTTGACATTGAGTCCACTGCTGCTGCAGCTGTGTCAGTTCATCTAATCAAGGGTTTTCCGCTTGATGGAGGATCAGCACCCTCTATCAAGAATGATGTCACTCTTCAGGAACTAGTCTCTCATAATACACCAAACTTGATTGAGACAAAAATCTCACCTCTCTGGATCTTAAGAATCATTCTGACTGAACTTCCTTCAAGAGAAATGTGCTTGTTTTTCTGGGAGCTCATTATATTTTCAATATTTGTTCCAATACCATAATTCAAATGAAGAATTTCTTCTAAAATCTTCTTTATTCATTGCTAAGCTTTCACAAACATATTAGGTAATTGAATATTCCGTAGCTAAGGTCAGGCACATGTAGTCCTCAAAGTGATATATTTGTTCGTTGACATTTTAAATAGGCCTTGTGCAGCAGATTTACACAATGCGCTATGTTGTTTTGTTTCCTGACTGCTGCTTCCATGAGTGTTGACTGTGGATCCAAGTAAAATGAAATCCCTGGCAACTTTTATCATTTCTCCATTTATCATGATGTTTTCTATTGGTTCAATTGTGAGGACTTTACGTTCCTGTACATTGAGTTGTAATCCATTTGAAGGTTGTGGTCCTTGAATTTTATCAGCCAGTGAGTGTATCAAGTCCTCCTGAAATGTAGTAAGCAAAGTTGTGTCATCTGTATATAAAAATCCTGATGCCTCAATTTTCTTCCTATAACTCAGCTTCTTCAATCATTTGCTCAATACAGAGATTGCATAAGTACGGTGGAAGGCTATAACCCTGATGCACACCTTTCTCGGTTTTTATCATGGATTATCTCTTTACTCTGTTAATATGATTGCCTCTTGGTCTATGTGTAGTTTCCATGTGAGTGGCATTACCACTCTTTACAATATTATCAATAGTTTTTTATGATTCATAGAGTTGTGGGTCTTTGCCCAGTCAATAAAACACAAGTAAACACCATTCTAATATGCTATCAGATAAAATCCACCTGAATTCAGAAATTATGTCACTCTTTCTATGTCCTCTTTTAAATCTGGCTTGAATTTCTGGTATCTCCCATTCAATGTATTGTTGGAACTGCTGTAATTATCTTCAACAAGATTTTCCTTGCATGAGGTATTAATGATATTATTCAATCATGTCTGCATTCCGTTGGGTCCATTTTCTTTCAAATGGGCACAAATATGGAACTCTTCCTGTCAACTGACCAGGTCACTGACTTCAAAATTGCTTGGCATAAACTAATGAGTGATACCAGCATTGCATGTATTTTTGTTGTTGTTCTCTTTTAATATTTCAATTGGTATTCCATCAATCTCTGGGCACTTGTGTTTTTCTGATCATCTCTTCAGTACAATTTGAGCTTCTTCCTTCAGTACTTTTAATTCTGGATCATATGCTGTCTACTGAAATGGTTTGATCTGGGCCAATCCCACCTGAAATAGTGTCTGTATCCCTAAAACCCTACCTGTTTAATCCTATCATAGACCCTGTTCCAATGTAAGCAGAGTTTCTCTGGGGTGTGACCCACAAACATTTTCTATTACAAGAAATGAAAAAGAGAGAAGTTAGCAGACATCAGAAGGACCTACTACTACAAAGATGGTAGAGTTGGCAATATAGTGTGTCCTTTTGATCTGGGTACTGTAAAGCTCGTAAGTGCAGGGAAATACAGATGACAAGACAATGATTATCTCTAAGAAAGTCCTGGTGTACAGCTCCTGAAATAAGGCAAGGACTTTCCCCAGAGCCAACAGAGAGAAAAAGCCTTACAGCGCCTGCTGGCACTCTGAATGAAATTTCAGCCTCCTAAAGGGGCTATGGTGGCATAGTAGGGTACACATTTGGCTGCTAATCATAAGGTCAGCAGTTGGCATCTACCAACTGCTCCCTGAGAGACAGATAAGGCTTTCCGCTCCTGTAGACATTTATAACCTCGGAAAGCCACAGAGACAGTTCTACTGTATGCATAGGATTGCTCTAGGTTAGAAATGACTAAATGGCAGTGAGTTGAGTAGTTTATTTTTGTTGTTAATTATGAATAAATATTTATTTATTTTCTGAAACTGAAATAGTAAGTGTGTATTTGTAAAGTCATTCACTTGCGGTATTTTTGCAAAGGAGTAGTAGATAGAGCAGCCTGCAAGAAGGACATCATTCTTGGAAGAAAGTCAGCAAAACAGAGGGAGATTCTTAATGCGATAGATTGACATCGTGGCTGCAACAACTACCTTTAGTGTAGCAACAACAATTGTGAGGATGGTGCAGGAATAGGAAGTGTTTCATTCTGTGATCCATCTGTTCGTTATGGGTCAGAATTGGCTCAAAGGCACCTAATAACACATCTATATGAATGTGTATTGAAGATATACGAGGTGAGAAATTGATAATTCCTTCTTTAGATTTATTTTACTTCTTCATTCACTACCTGTAGGCAAATGTTTTAGTTGTTGTGTGTTTTGTTTTAATTCATTTTTATTATTTTTATACTGCATGGTCACCAAAGAAGGAGATTGAAGTGTGATAAATCAGATATAAAGTCCCTATTATATATTTCACAGCAAATAATAAGTGTGTTGGTTTATTCTGCTCCAGTCTTTACCGTAGGTTAATGCCAAGAAAGCAGGTAAATTCTCAGCTGGATACCAAATAGGCAGGTGAAAGGAAACAACTTTCCCCTCTATGATTGCAAATGGGGAATGATGCACTTATCCACTCCTGAAAAATTGTGTTCCTTCTCCATACTTCGGAATGTAAATAAATCTCTCTAGTAGTCTGATAGCAATTCTGACTCAAAGGGACCATATGGACAGAACAACTCCTGTGGTTTCTGAGGCTACAACTCTTTAGAGGAGCAGAAAGCCTCATCTTTCTCCCACGGAGTGACCGATGGGTTCACACTTCTGACCTTGTGGTTAGCAGCCCGACGGGTAACTTCCTATGCCATTCAGATCCATTCTCTTCAACGATCAATAGACAGGAAGGGAAACCTCCGTTTACTCTAGAACCACAGTGCTTGACACAGACGCCCAGTCAGGCTCCAGGCAGGGTGCTCTTGTTAGGGGTCTTCGTTTAGAACGAACACAGTGTGACTCAAAGTAAAACAAAAAGAAAAATTGTGCAGTTCTGAGAAACTCCAACCAGAATTGCTAGATTTGACCACATTATAGTAGCCATCTTGCCAGTAGAGGATCTTCTTCTTATTTTTCTTCCTCTTCTTCTTCTTCTCCCTCTGATTTACGAGGAATGTTGCCTTCTTCCAGGGGGAATCCCGCTTGATAATATGCTCAAAGGCCATGAGACCTGATGAATTAAATGGTGCCTGCTTATTACTTCTAACAGCTCTGAAAGAAATCACATTAGAAGGTTTTGGATAGAGTGGGAGGAAATTGTGAAACAAAATCAGAGATGTAAACAAGGCCAGACTGATTGTCTACCAGAGAATAGTGGAACCTTTGAGAGGAGTGCCATGAGGGACCTCAAATCTGGCAATGAATTTACCATCATGACTCAGTTTTCAGCCAAAGAATAGAAAATTCCCTTAAGCGGAACAATTTCCCTTATGGGATAATCAAACCATTTCTAGTCATCGGCACTTATGCAAGCACAAAAGTCAGAAAGTTTAGGATGGAAGCAAAAACACGGAAATGGGAAGCACAGATAGCAAGTGGGATGAGATATTACCCTGTGGGAATTACGAAGCGATGTATATGTGTATGAATTGTTGAATGGAAAGCTTCTCTGCTATACAAACTTATAAACTTTCACCCAATTCACAATAAAATGTTCAGATTATTTCTGGCTGTACTTTTCCCAAGACACATTTTTTCATTCTGGCACTCCATATCATATCCAGTGTCACAACAACACTATAAGGTCATCAGTATGCCAAATGCACTGATTCTTCTCCTGTCTTCCTTAATCCTTGTCTGGTTTTCATAGGTATACTAGGTGATTGAACACATCATGGCTTGGGCCAGATAAACTTTAGTCCTCAAGATGATCTTGTTGCTCTTTGACACTTTAAAAAGGTCTCTTCTGTAGCAGATTTACTCAAGGCAATAAGCCATTTGACTTCCCATCTGCGGCTTCTGTGGCCATTAATTATGAGTCCAAGTGAAATGAAATCCTGACAATGTCTATACTGCTTAAGGTTGTTGATGATTGCTCCGTGGTAACTATATGCATAAGAACTCAGCATCGGGCCTGAAGGAAGATTTGTTAACAACCTGCAATATGAAAATGACCCAATTTTGCATTTTAAAAGTAAAAGCAGACTTTATGCATTTACTAATAAAGATTAAAGACTGCAGCTTTCAGTATGAACAATACCTCCACATAAACAAAGGCCCAAACCAAACGCATTGCCATCGAGTCTACGCAGATGTGTAGTGACACTGGAGGACAGGATAGAACTGCCCCTGTGAGTTTTCGAAACTGTAATCTTTACAGGAATAGAATGCCTCATCTCTCTCCTGCAAAGCAGCTAGTGACTTTGAACTTCTGACCTTGTGCCACACTTCCACTTAATCAAAAATCCAATTGTGTGGGCCAATAAACAACAATTTTCTTCAGAGATATGACTGGCTTTTGAGGAAATAGAAAATTTTTTTTCACTCCCTGGATGGTGAAAAGTTAACAAACTTAGCTGTTTTTTGGAAGATTGGCAGTTGGACTCCACAAAGAGGCATCTCAATATAATTGTCTGGGCACTTACTTCTGAACAACTAAACCATTGAAAACCCTATATAGCCCTGTCTGACTCAGACATATCACAATGAGTTCAAACGCAATTGTTAAGCAGTAGAGATTAAGGATCCATAGATTATAGATCTATATAATCTAGTCCTTAGTATGTGTGGAAATATTTATAGAATTGGAAACAAAAACATCGGGGTTGTCTGGGTAGATTAGAGAAACAAATTCATAGAAACTCTTATGTGTATAAGAAAGAGCTTTATATAAGAGCAATTGAATATTGAGAAAATATCCCAACCCAGTCCAGATCAAGTCCATAAATCCAATATTAGTCCATAAATCTAATACCAATCTGTAAAGTCCTCTTCAGACTTATGAAACACATGCAAATGATGCTGAATGAAGGAAGATCACAAGCCAGTAGATGTGAAGTCTTTGGATCGAGTGGCACTGCTTCCTCCTCCTTAGCCACCTTCTCCAGCCACCCTCCGCCAGCCACCCTCGGCCAGCCACCCTCCCGAGAACCAGGGAGCCTCATTCTTTATTGCTAACCACGCATCATATCAGTCTAGGGGGATCTGATTACAGAGTCATACATCACAGGAAAGGGGCAATACATTTCATTCTTGAACAAGTTTGATCATTCTGGTGTCTC
>NW_022104341.1:11871823-11873854 GCF_000313985.2 Echinops telfairi | reverse complement strand
GTAGGCAGTGTTGCATTATATTTAATGTTAGATCAGATTCTTTGTTTAATCTAATTAAAGGCATATTTTGAAATCAGAAAATGTCCCCAAATGTGTAAGAACAATTAAATCTGCTCTCCAAGAGACATCTGACTACTAGTCTGAAACACATGGTCGCATCTTTTCCTTCACCCACACCCCAAGCGTGTATCAATATGGGCAAGACCCAGTTCTATTTGGTATAATTTTGTGACTCAATATCCTCCAGAAAGTTGAAAACTGAAGACAAAGGTGCTAAAAACACATATTGAAAAAAGCAGATTTTCAATCAGAGTGAAATGGTACTTTCTTAAAAACTTGCTATCTTTTTAGGTATGCTAATATTTTAAGATGAGCATTTTAGATAAATATATAACATTAGAATATTAATAATTAGCCCCTCTTTGCAATAAGTATTATTATTTTTAGTTCTTACTTTTTTCTAATAAGCATTATTGATCACTATTGATCATTACCTATATAGCAAAAATGAAGATTGCTGATAAAGTGGTTTAGGCGTGGTGCTGCTAACCACATGGCCAGTGGTTCCGATAGATGCACCACTTGTGGAGTACTCCTAGGAAGAAGGATAGAGCCTTTACAGTGTTCAAAGTCCTGTATAGCGTTGCTATGAGTCCAAATTGTCTTGAAAGCAATGGGTTTGAGTTTTTGTTCTTGTTGCTGCCGTTGTTGTGTAGTGAAATGTTCCCCAGAGGTGCACTGGATAATGGGCTTAGTCACTAATGGAAAGGTTGGTGGTTTGAATTTACTATCTGCTCAGTGAGCGAAATATGTAGAAGTCATCTTATATAAAGATTATCACCTTGGAAACCCCTGACTTTGACTATGATTTATAGGACCACTTGACAGCCCACAAAAACACATAGCAAAATGGAACTCTAATGGAAGTACTATTAAGTGCTTGACTGCTAACCGAAGGTTGGCAATTCAAATCAACCCAGCTGTTCCGTGGAAGAAAGGCCTGCCGATATGCTGCCATACACATGGCAACCCAGAAAACGCTAATGGGGAGTTGTAATCTGTCACACAAAGCTATCAGACAAATCTGCGACCAGCAGCTAAACACATCAATCTGTGGCACACACACAAAGTGATAGCTATTGTGATAGGTTCTTTTGGTCAGTTTGACCTGGTTTTGGAGTAAGCCCTCCCCAACAAGGGTCAGGACACAGTCTGCTGACTTCCCCTTGAGGGTGTGGCCTACTTGATAGCTATATGAGAGACACTGTGGAGAACTCCCCCTTTGTCTTACTGGGTTGGATCTTGTGTTTGGTCTCTGCAGATGTGTATCAGTGGGTCCCAACAGTGCTTGATGACCATTCTGGGAGCTCCCTACCACTACATCTGATGTGAGTCTGGGAAAGCCTACACTACAGTATCATATGTGACAACCAAATGACTGCAATGCTTCTTCAACTGTGTAAATTCTCTCTTTATCATGCATATTAAAAGGGTCACTGGTTTTGTTTCTCTGGAGAACCCAGTCTAACACAGATTATATATATACATGTGCATACATGCCATCTTTTTGGAACTGCTGTTTCTGACACATGGTTGTACAATATGTGCACAGGGGAACTGCACTATATGGTTTTCAAGGTTATGGGTTGTAACCATTGGGAGGAGACCGTCAGGCTTGTTTTTCTGCAAAGATCTAATACTGCAGATGGTAACTTTATATACACACTTATAGTTCTTAGTGCCATTGATCTGGTTCTGACCCATGGTGAGTCTATGCACAACAGAATGAGACACGGGTCTGTCCTGCACTGGCCTCACAATTATTCCTATGCCCGAGCCCATTGTTGTAGCCACTATGTCGATCCATCTCCTTGAGGACCTTCCTCATTTTCAGTGCCCCTCTGCTTTACCAAGCATGATGTCCTTCTCCAGACCTGGTCTCTCCTGTCCTCTTAACCAAAGTTTGTCAGACAAAACCTCGCCATCCTTGTCATTAAAGAGTACCCTGGTTGTACTTCTAAAAAAATCTTG
>NW_022104341.1:11860479-11867461 GCF_000313985.2 Echinops telfairi | reverse complement strand
CATTGGTCATACACCTTGGTGACACCGATTTTTTTGTGGCTGACTTCAAGCATGGAGAAATAGAAATCAGGGAAACTGAACAAACCCCAAGTAGTTTATTTTGATGGAGAACTATTGATTGATTAAGAGTTAAATTGTAATGAATCCAACTAACTATTTTTGATAAAAAACAACAATAGTGGGTTAGATGCTGTCTACTTTGACTTGAAGCATTGGCCCTTCGTGGTGGGGCATCATACAAGCAGGCCCAAGGTCTTAATAGAAAATAAGGTTTCTATGCCAAGAAAATAACATCCAGGGTTATGACAAAAATGATGGAAATTATAGACTTCTACTTTGGTCAAGACCATCTTGAAACTGAATCTGAATGCTTCACATGATAAGATAGTATCTAAATGCTTCCAAGGTAGACCAGTGAAGAAAACTATTATTCAATTTACCCATCAGCCAATAAAGGCAGTGATAAACTAATCCTCTACCAAATTCCTCAGTTTAAAATTGATGCAATTAGCTACAATGATAATTTCTGCTGACAGGAAGGCAAAATGTGGAAATAAAGAGGAAGTATAAATAGTTGGAAATATTACCTTGTTTACAGAAATGAAGCTGGAGATCGCATGGAAAAATTTAGTATGACCAATAGCTTTTCAATACAAGTACTTGTTTTCCAATATCACAATTGGCAACTGTACACATGAATCTCACCAAATGGAATGCACAGGAAACAAATGCACCATTTGATAGGGAGAAACAATGGAGAGGCTCAGTATCTCAGTGAAACTAAAGTCAGGGGCCAAATGTGGAGTAGATTATAAATTGACTCTATGTTATTTCAGTATAAAACACTTAGTGCTGTTGAGTCAATGCTGACTCAACACCCTACAGGACAGGATAGAATTGCCCCTGTGAGTTTCCAAGACTATAATCCTTTACAGAAGTAGAAAGCCTTGTCTTTCTCCAATGGAAGTGGCTGGTGGTTTTCAATTTCAGACCTTTCAGATCACAGTTCGATATGTAACCACTTGCAATCAGAGCTCCATATTTTAGTGTATAGGTGAAGAAATTGTAATAAATTCAGGAGACTCAGCAGACAACTTTGAGTATATTCCATTTGAATTTAGAGACCATTTCCAAAAAGATTTGAAGCACTACATACTAATGAAAGAAGGCCAGATGAGTCCTATCACAGCATCAAGAATATGCACGAAGAAATCAAAAGGTCATTAAAAACAGGAAAGAAAAAAAATTTAAGCCACTGTCAGAAGAAATGAAAACTTGATCTTGAACATAGATTAACTAAAATTAAAGGAAGAAATGATGAAATAAAAGAACTGAAAGGAGATTTCAAAAAGTCATTAAAGAAGACAAACTGGAATATAATAAATTGTGCAAGCACTGGGAGTTAGAAAACTGAAAGAGAAGAATAGTCTGCCTGTTTTAGAATTAAAGAACTACAGAAAAAATCTGACCTCAGGCTAAAATATTGAATAATTCTATGAGAAAATACTGAATAATTCAGGAACCACAAAAAGGAACAGAAATGAATATGTAGTCAACCTAGCAAAAAAATAGTCCACATTCAATCATTTCAAGGCAGTATATGATGGAAAATTGATGGCAGTGAAGGAGGAAGTTCAGGCTGTACTGAAGGTATTAACAAAAGCAAGGCTGCAGAAATTAATGGAAAACTAGTTAAAAAGTTTCAATAAGTTGATAGAGCACTGGAAGAAGCATTCTCCACTCCATGGCAAGAAATTTGGAAGAGAGTTACATGGCACATGTCTCTGTTTGTACCCATTCCAAAGAAAAGTGACCCAAGAAAATATGGAAATTATTAAACAATATTAACATAACATGTGTGTTAGTCTGGGTTGACTGGAGAAACAAAATCATAGACACTCATATGCATAAGGCCTTTATATATAAGAAGAATTGAGTATTGAGAGAACAATCCCGCCCATATCAAGTCTGTAAGTCTGATATTGGCCCATATGTCCAATACCAGTCTATAAAATTCCTCTTCGGACTCATGCAACACATACAATGACGTTGAGTGCAGTAAGATCACAGGTCAATAGGTGGAATGTCTTGTGGATCCAATGGCAGTGGAAGCATCTCAGCATTGGCAGGGGTCTTCACATAGCTCCTTCAGCTTCTGGGCTCTAGAGTAGCTCCATGTATCTTCTCTACAGGAATGTCTCCCCGAGAGTGAGTGTGTGGCCCTCCTCCAATGAGCTATTTATCTCCTTAGAGTCTCCAAGTGAAGTCATCAAGCTGTGACCCGATGGCCAGGCTAATCTCCAGCTCTTCACTCTTAAGTCTCAAATGACAACAGATTATGTAACTACCACAACATGCAAGTAAAATTGTGCTGAAGATAATTCAAAAATAGTTGCAGAAATATATGTACAGGGAGCAGATAGAAATTCAAACTAGTTTTAGAAGAAGGCATGAAACAAGGAATATCACTGCTGATATTGAATGATCTTGGCGAAAGCAGAAAATACCAGCAATATATTTACTTTGGTTTAACTGACTATGCAAATGAATTCAATTGGGCAAATCATATCATATTATGAATAACATTTTGAAGAGAGGGAATACCAGAACACTTCATTTTTGCACATATGGAACTAGTACACAGCTCAAGATAAAATTATTTGAACAGAACAAGAGATACTGTATGATTTAAAATCAGGAAAAGTGTGTATCAAAAAATCAGGGTCTGAGTCAAGGTAGTAACCTTTGCCACAATTATTCCATCTGTATTTGGGCAAATAATCTGATAAATTAGACTACGAACAAGAATGTGGCCTCAGGATTTGAAGAAAAATTCCTAACAACTTGTGATATACAAATGACAATACAATGCTCAAAGCCAAAAGGACTTGAGTCATGCACTGATGAAAATAACAGAACACAGCCTTCAGTGTTGATTACAACTCAATGTAAAGAAAACACAATCCTCACAAAAAACACAATAGATAATCATGATAAATGGAAAAATATTGATGTAAAGAATTTCATTTTATTTTGACCTGATTAATGGGGTCTAGAGGAGAAGTTGACAGCGGATTGGCTGGTCTGAAGTTTAAAGTGGTATGTAGAACCTGAGCCTATGGCATGACCTATCCCAAAGGGGCTAGAGTTGTTGAGGATTTATTAAGGGTCCCATGGTTGAAAAGTGAGGTGGCCAATGGACAACCTGATGGGCTAAGTGAATCAGCCCATACTGAGTTGACCAGAACCCGACAAGATCCTGAAAACATTTTTGAGCCTATGAATTGTTTCATATTAATAATGACTTTATGGGCAACCTGTTCTGATTTGACATTGCTTATGGATTCACACTCATAAGGTTTCAATTGGAATAAAGTTTCTGCATTTTAAAGAACGTGCTTGTCTCTTCAGAGAACATTGGGATGATATAAATGACAATATAGAAATTGGATACCCAAAATGGGGAGGATAAAGGCATGAAGTAGCTGTGATACAAATTTTCATAGGTGGGGGAATGTGTTCATAGAATTATAGGATTAAGGTCTAGGTGCTCACATAACTGAATTTGTTATGCATAGAATATTATTATTTTGTTTGCTTATAGAGTATTGTGTTTAAATAAGGCTGGAAAATTTCGAGTTGTATGCATCTTAGTTTTATCCTGTTAGGCACAGATATGATATTATTATTGTCTTTGTTTTAAAAATTATGTATAGCTAAAGAGTTGTGTGAAGTGTTAAGTTGACAAGGGGTGGTCTGTGGTAGTTACATAATTTCATGTCAACTTGAAGATATAGAAGTGCAGGGGTGGAGTTTAGACCGTCTATCTGGTCACAACCTGAAGGTAGCTCCTTGTGGGCATGGTCTTCTCATAGGGAAGGTGCTGGGAGCCTAGCCCCTCCCTTTCTGCTGCACCTTCCTACTAGGAAGTCACCAAGAGACCTGACTGAAACCTGGCAAACCCCTGGAGATGTGTCCACTACCATTGGATCCATAAGACCCTGTACCCACCGGCCTGTAATCTTCCTGCATTCTGCATCATTGCATGCAGCTGTGTCAGTCTGAAGAGGGGCTTATTGACCAGTATCAGACTTCTGGAATTGACTTGGACTGGGATGGGATGGTTTTCTGATATACAATTACTTCTTGGTATAAAATTCTTTCTTACCCATATATTAGTGTCACTGGATCTGTTTCTCTAGTCAACCAGACCTAACAGATGCTGAAACTTTGTTGCATGTACTTTGGACATGCTGTCATGAGAGACCAGTCACTGGAGGAACATGTCATGCTTGATGAAATAGAGGGGGAGTGAAAGAGAGGAAGGCCTCAATAATACACATGGACATAGTGGCTGCAACAAAAGGCTCAGGAATATGAAAAATTGTGAGGATAGCTCAGTACATGGTAGTGTCTCTATTATGCCTGGGGTCACTGTAGGTCAAAAATGACTTGATGGCACCTAATAACAACAACAATATATGCATGTGTATTATGGACAACGAATAAGGAAACTAAGGGAAGGATTAATTTTGGTGATTTCTATACATTTCCAGATAATCAGAATGCATCTATAAAGCCAGGATGGTGGGGCTTGTCTCATGTACCTTGGTCGTGTTGCCAGAAGAGACCAGGACCTGGAGAAGACATCATACTTGGCAAACTAAAGAATATTGGGAGAGTGGGGGAAAATGCGAAGGGCCTTGATGAGATGTATTGACACAGTGACTGCAACAAGTAACCCAAGTCTAACTACATGCGTCATGGCCTGGCAGTGGTTTGTTCTGCTGTGCATAGGGTGGCAATGAGTCAGCATGAACTTGAGAGTACCTATTTATAACAACAACCTTACAAATACCATTGCCAATACTACACAGCCACCTTTAATGACTTCCAGCCTCAGTCTACCAAAGATGCTAAAACTATTACCAGTCTCAAGACACTTACATTCTTTATTGAGCCTACTATTGCTCTTTGACAAACAAGTTAGAGCTGAAAAAAGTTTGCTTATCTTTGACTTACAATGTGGTGTATTTGATGTGTCAATGCATACTATCAAATTTGAGATCTACAAAATCCAATCTATAGGTGGAGAAGCCCACTTAGGTGGAGTCAATGTTGATGTTTTCCAAAAATAATTTCCTCTAGAGATATAAATATAAGGATTGTCCCAATGAGATGGAAATTGGGGATTTCTCAAATGTCCAACTTCTCCAAAATGCTGTACCAATCAACCACCATTCCTCCTGTTAGTATATTCTTTCCCATGCCCGGATTCATCACTGGTGACTCATCACTACTCTTTGGTACGTACTCAGGGGAAGTTAAGGCCACAAAGATGGTCATTCCCACTTCTGGGACTTTGATGAAGCCATCATTTAGATTTTCCGTTCTAAAGTAAATCTGCAGTAAATCTCCACCCAAAGAAACCAAAAGAGGTACCTTGAGTCACACCTTGTAGTGAGATGGGGACTGAAAATATATCCCACTTTAATTCTGTCTCAGTACAACACTTCACACTGAGACGATAACCGTAATCCAAGAGGCTAGAATTTATAATCGATGACAACATGGAGAATTATGGCTAGAGGATACTTTTTAACAGTCTTATTGGTATATATTACACCTTCAATAGTTCAAACAAATCAAGAAGAGATGAATAATGATAATAACAAACAGTTTTAGAACAGTTTCTTTGTTCTTTTCTGCATCATTACTAGCTCCTCATTCCCCCCAAAACTCTCCTAACATGCCCCCAAGGAACCAGTGATCCATTTACTGTTTCTATGGAATGACCTATCTTGGATTTCATATACAGAAAAACATTTTAAAAAACCAAAACCAACAACAATAACCAAGTAAAGCAGATGAAAAAGCTCAGTCAAAATGAAAGAAGAAAATATTATAAGCTAGAACAAATTTAAAATGGATCAAAAGGGAGGTCAAATGACAAGGTGTTCAATTTTAACCTAACTGAATCTGCAATAATCCACTTTCCAACACATTCTGCAATGCATTAGCTAAGCTATGGTAATCAACTACCAGGCGCAACCGAATGCTGAGTTCAAGTGCAAGCCTAAGAAAAATATCTTTGAGAACAAGAAAGCTGGGTGTTGCATGTGCACTACTAGTTAATATGCAAAACACTCTTCTAGCACTCAAGCCAATATTGAGATTGATTCTCTGTGTTCAAGAATCAACTTCTGTACCTCTATTACCATGTCAATTTTAAGAATTGAAAGCTGACTTGTATCATGGAACCCTGTACTTTGGGGAAAGAGACCCTCAGGATGCCCGAGGAGTTAAGGCACAGAGCCATGACATATAATAATGAATGACTACATTCCTCAAATTCAAAAATATCTTCAGAGTTGTTCAGCGGAAAAAATATAAAATAAGAGCATTTATCCCAATGAGGCTATTGATTATGTTGCAATGGTTTAAGCAACTTTCCAATCTGGAGAAAAAAATGGAAAATATTGAAGATTTGTTGCTCTTGAATGCTACTCCTTTTACCCTTGATATTAAACCTGGAGTTCTGAATATCCTCATCAAGAACAATAATATCATTCCTATATAGCTATTCAGACCTGCATAGACTACTCTCACAACTAGTCTAGTCATTCTCAAGTTTATGAAGGTGAGCATTCCATGACCATTAAGACCAACATGCAAGACACGTTTGAACCCTCTGACATATCTCCTACACACTGTGGTGTTCCTTGGCTTGAATGTACTTTTATATTAATGCCAATGGCATCTTTAATGTCTCTGTTAACAAGATAATCATCACTACTGGTAAAAGTCATTTGTATAAAGAAGACTTTGAGCATGTGGTTAAGGAAGCAGAGAAGTACAAAATTGAAGACAAGGAGCAAATGCACATTTTTCCCCCTAAGAAGTTACTTGCATCCTATACATTTATCACGAAAGCAACAGTTGAAGATGAAGAATGTCAAAGAGGGATGATGAGGACAAACAA
>NW_022104341.1:11858334-11860156 GCF_000313985.2 Echinops telfairi | reverse complement strand
CAAGGAGTTTGAGTAAGTAACTGCTTAGTGTAGATATGTTCCTAAGTTGTGTGTGTGTGTGTGTGTGTGTGTGTGTGTGTGTGTGTCAGGGCGGGGGAGGAGGGAAGGCTAAGGACCAATGAGAGACTTGGCTAGTGGCTAAGGAGAGGTGTTGCATAAACCAATCACTGTATCCTTACTGTTTACTGGTCTTCACTTATGACAACCTGTTTACTTCTTTAATGAAGCCAGATAGAGCATTGTCTATGAGTTCTGGTTGGCCATTACAATAAATTATTGAAAACAGCAGGAAATAAGAGTGCCATGAGTGGAGCAGCTGGGTTCAAAGGAGGAAAAGAAGGATGGAATATTCAGGCTTGCTTCATGGCACTAGGGAAGCCACCCCATCCCACCCCCAATGCTGTTCATTATACTCCATTCCTTTCCTTTCTCATTCTATTGAAAGTGGCAAGGAGAAACCATGCGGTCCCTTTAAGATTTTGCTTAGAAATGTCCTCAACCATGTATCTAGCGCATCACTTAGAAGTCTTAACCTTCACTAAACATTACCATCTCATTTAGACAAGTTCTTTGCCACTGCACAACATTACACTGCTATTTCTCCATTGTCCAATCACATCTTCATCACTTCATTTTAAAACATCATCAAAAGCACATGTGATAGCCACATGTCCAGAAACATTCTTTTGATGTCATTCTATGTATATTTTAAGACAATAAATCTATCTCTATAGCTCTTCTCACTTCTTTCTTGGCCCTCATCAGTTTGTGAGGTCCATACATTTACTATAAGGCTCATCAAGACTCCACCTAATTCTCCACATCACTCAATTGTAAGCCCACTTCAACATTTTAGGCACCTGTTATATCAGCACCCCACGCTCTGGAATCAAATTATGTCTTAGTTTCCATGTAAGTATGCAATAAATGACACTAGGGGTGACTTTAGTGCTCAAACACTTGTTTTCTCACAATTTGGAAGGTTACAAATTTGAAATTAGGATACCGTCTATAGGGTTCCTCATCTGTCATTTCTTTGAACTGTGGTGGCTTACATGTTGCTATGACGTTGGAAACTATGCCACCCATAAGTCCAATACCTACAGGATCATCCATGGTACACAGGTTTCAGCAGAGTTTCCTGTTTAAGGCACATTAAGAAGGACCTAGTGATCAACTTATAAAAAGCACTGGCCAATGAAAATATTATGAATAGCCGTGAAACATAGTCACATATAGTGCCACCAAATGAGCCCCTAAGATGGGAAGGCACGCATACAACAACTGAAGGATAATTCCTCTCTCAAAGTAGGGTAATTTTTAATGCCATTGATAGAATAAAGCTTTTGAGACCTTTATTTGTTGATGCTACAAGACATAAAATGTCAAGGAGCAGCTGCAAACATCTATTAAGGATCAAAACTTACTATGCATAAATTAAGGACAGCTGGAAGTTGTAAAAATGTAACATAAAACACTTGAAGATCCAGATCCCATGCATTAGTGAGCAAAAATGGACTGGTAGTACCCATTTTGCAATATAATCATGCGTCCTACTATATAGGAAATGAAAAATTAAGAGGAATGGCATTACATTCTTCATTTAAAAAAACCCTCAATATTTCAAAATCTAACTTGAAGAACAGCACTGTCAGTGATAGGGAAAAATGCTTATGCTTATGAAGACTATCAGTTAATATACTTATTCAAATTTGCATGTCAACCACTAATGCCAAAGATGAAGAAATCCAAAAATACTTACCAATGTCTGAAGTATAGAACTGATGAAATTTGTACTGAAAACACATTGATAATTGTAATA
>NW_022104341.1:11847174-11858234 GCF_000313985.2 Echinops telfairi | reverse complement strand
CTCTGGAATCAAATTATGTCTTAGTTTCCATGTAAGTATGCAATAAATGACACTAGGGGTGACTTTAGTGCTCAAACACTTGTTTTCTCACAATTTGGAAGGTTACAAATTTGAAATTAGGATACCGTCTATAGGGTTCCTCATCTGTCATTTCTTTGAACTGTGGTGGCTTACATGTTGCTATGACGTTGGAAACTATGCCACCCATAAGTCCAATACCTACAGGATCATCCATGGTACACAGGTTTCAGCAGAGTTTCCTGTTTAAGGCACATTAAGAAGGACCTAGTGATCAACTTATAAAAAGCACTGGCCAATGAAAATATTATGAATAGCCGTGAAACATAGTCACATATAGTGCCACCAAATGAGCCCCTAAGATGGGAAGGCACGCATACAACAACTGAAGGATAATTCCTCTCTCAAAGTAGGGTAATTTTTAATGCCATTGATAGAATAAAGCTTTTGAGACCTTTATTTGTTGATGCTACAAGACATAAAATGTCAAGGAGCAGCTGCAAACATCTATTAAGGATCAAAACTTACTATGCATAAATTAAGGACAGCTGGAAGTTGTAAAAATGTAACATAAAACACTTGAAGATCCAGATCCCATGCATTAGTGAGCAAAAATGGACTGGTAGTACCCATTTTGCAATATAATCATGCGTCCTACTATATAGGAAATGAAAAATTAAGAGGAATGGCATTACATTCTTCATTTAAAAAAACCCTCAATATTTCAAAATCTAACTTGAAGAACAGCACTGTCAGTGATAGGGAAAAATGCTTATGCTTATGAAGACTATCAGTTAATATACTTATTCAAATTTGCATGTCAACCACTAATGCCAAAGATGAAGAAATCCAAAAATACTTACCAATGTCTGAAGTATAGAACTGATGAAATTTGTACTGAAAACACATTGATAATTGTAATATGCAAGTTGCAAAAAAGAGGAATGATCAATCACTGGAAATATGCCACTAGTGATAAAAATAAAGTTGGAAATTGCATAATAGTAATCTGCAACACCAAAAAATTGGTTATCAAACTCCAGAACTTTGCATATCTCATTAGAATACTTTGTCTTTTCTAGCTGCCCTTTGAACTTTTATGTATAACTCTTTCACTTCATCACTTCTTCCATTTTTTTAGCTACCCTACTTTTAAGTTTTAGACTCTTCTGACATTCACTTTTATTTTGTCTTTCTTTTCTGTCTTTTAAATGACTTTTTCTTTCTTCAGGTATGATGTTCTTGATGTCATTCCATAGCTTGTCAGGTTTTCCTTCATTAGTGTTCACTGTGTCAAATCTTGAGATACTCTCTAAATTTAGGTTATATTTTTGCATTCATAGATTTGTTTTAATGGTCTTCAACTTCAACCTGAATTTTCATATGAGGAATTGACAGTCCTTTCCACAGTCAGCACTTGACCTTGTATTCCCTCACTATGTCCATGCTTTTAGTTATTTTCAATGTTGAAAAATTAACAAAGAAGAAACAATGGGTCTTGTAAAATTTTTTTACACAATCTATAACTTTATCTCTATCACGCAGGACATGGTTTCTGACTAATATATTCTCTGTGTCCAATCTTTGCATTCCAAATGCCAAAAGTTGTGAATAATTATTGATTGCATGCTGATCAATTTATTACTGAGTTACCCTGCTTCCCCCAAAATAAGACAGTGTCTTATATAAATTTTTGCTCCCAAAGATGCGCTTGGTCTTATTTTCATGGGATGTCTTATTTTTCCATGAAGAAGAATATGGTACACATTTATTGTTGAACAACAAAAGGGAAATTTATTACCTGTATACGGTACAGTAGCAGCTGTCATCACAAACCAGCATAACCAGACAAACCATGAATCTTACAGTATCAAGAATTTCTTGTTACTACCATTATTTCCCTATGGTACATTTACTCATTTATGCAATGACAGTCATGTCATCACCTTCTGGAACATCATCATAACAATCCAGACCCTTATTTTTGTGGAGGTCTTATTTTCGGGGGGATGCCTTATATTTCGGTGAGAGGCAAAACTGTAAGTAGGTCTTATTTTCGGGGGATGTCTTACTTTCGGGGAAACAGGGTAGTTTGTAGAATTTTTTAATTTCTTTATCACAATCTTTAGTCATCGGTGCCTAATTTTGAATGATAGTTGAATTAACTGGACTTCCTTGCAGGCATATAGATATTATCTTACTATAAACAGGATTGCACTTCTGGATAGATCTTAAATGTGATGTCATTCCTCCTGAATTTGTCATTGACAATATAGTAAACTGTTTGATTGTTTGACTGAAAATAGCCAATACCAGTTCATTTCATCTCACTAATGCTTAGAATATGATCGTTAGCTGTTCCATTACATTTTTAATTACTCCTACTTTTCCTAGGCTCATATTTGGTACATTCAAAATTCCTATTGCTATTATTTTTAAACATTTTAGTGAGACTTCTTACAGATATTATTACAATCCATAGTTCCATTAGATCAAGCATAATTATACAATTGCTGCCCTTATCATTATCAACATTTTTCTTTTCTTCTTGAAATCCTTCATATCAGCTCCCTTTTTATCCCCTCCTTTCCTGCCCTATCACCCACTTGAACCCTCAGTGTGTTATATATTAATATTATTGACAGAATTTTTACAACTGTTTTTTTCTCATTGTGTGTCTTATTAGCAAATGCAGATCCAAAAGTATTTCTTTATCCAAGTCATTAAGATTGACGCTAATTTGAAGAGGATAGTCATATCTTGAGGATCTCAGATTTCAGTTGTGTATCTATCAACATTTTGCCAATATTCATAAGGTATTTATTAGCTAATTATCAGAAGTAGACAACCTATTCCTTCTTAAGAGTCTGATTTTAACCTGGAAACTTCACAGAAAATTATGGATGACCCACGTGGTTGTTGAAATGTTGATTACATAGCTTTGCACAATCCACATCGCAATGCACAAACTATTATAATATGAGAGACAATCATTGGTTTTCTACTTAGTTGGGTGCATTTCTTTTTCAAATTGATATATACTCCTTATTTAAGTGATGTTGATATTAAATTTACATTGTGTATCTATCTTTTTTATATAATTAAAATCATTTTATTGGGGCTTGTACAACTCATCACAATCCACACATACATCCATTGTGTCAAGCACTTTTGTGCATTTGTTTCCCTCATCATTCTCAAAACATTTGCTTATAAGCCATCTCATGGCTTGTTTATCAAATAGTTAAAAAGTGCATATTAATACATAGTTGCTTTTAATTTTATCATATTTACCTTCCATATTCCAAACTTCCAAGCTTAAGAAATCTTTTCTGACCTTTCAAGGTCATCAACATCTGCCTTCTATTACACTTTTTCAATATAACATTTTATGTTTATATTTACATCTAAATTTTATCTGGAGTTATTTTGTATATGCCATGAGTTCGGATTAAAATACATTGTTTTCTATATAGAAGATCAAGTGGCTTAGTACTTTATTTAAAAGATGACTCTACATTCTAATATTATTTATATACATCAGATTAACATATTCTTTTGAGTCATATTGAGATATCTTTTGTGTTTCACCATTTTATGTACCTACTCTAACACTAATACTATACAATATAGTTTGCTCTTATGTCCTATTAACTTTTCATAGCTTATTTTACTATTCTTGGCCTTTGGCATTAACATTTAAAGTTAAACATCACACAGTTAATGAGCCATCAACTTATTAGTTATCGTAAATTCAAGATAAAATTGTACACATTATTACTACAAACGTGTATCAGAATATATGTATGCAGTATAACATAAAAAATAATAAATTGAAAGCAATTGACTGACTGTAGCCACTGATATTAGAATATATTTTTGGTTTATTTTCATTTCATTTAAGAATGAACCTCAGCTATAAGTTGCATAATGATGTGAAAAATGTTAATATCATATAATTAAGACAAAAAAGAAACATATATAAAATATAGTATGGTAATGCTTTTTTAAAATTAAAAAATGACTTGACATTTGCATATAGACTAATATGATAAAATGTATAAATGTGTGTGAATGAATGATAAAATACTTTTAAAGAGAGCATTAATAATATTTTAAGACAAATTGATGTTAAAAGTGGAAAAGAACATAGACAGTTAAGGATTTATTACCTGGGAAATAGGTTCTTGGTTATACTGTTTATTGGGTAATGTGTTTACATATAAACATGAGTAAATATGCTCACATTAAAAACATACACAAACAAAAATGTCTTTTTGTTTTGAAACAAAAATAGTTCATTAATCAACTTTGCCCCTGAGATGCAAAACAATTAGCTAATTAAGTAATTAACCATGCATTCTATTTACATGCCAAATTAATTTTATACTAAATATGGGCATACAAATTTTCCATTAAATATCTTTGTTTTGCCTAAAGAACTTACATCATTAACTACATTTATTTACTTTAAGAAATTCTACTAGTTTTTCATACTGTCAAATGATACTAAGACAGCAAAATTATAAAGTATAAATAAACTTAACATAGAAATTGATATTTTATTTTTAAAATTTGAGTAGAACAAAAAACTTCTTTATTCAAATGATTTGGATAATTCTAATGCCTAGCTCTTTCTGAGGAGAACTTTATGTTTAAGTGCATCGAAAGTTGTAGAGCTACTCATATAAATGCAAACTAGATGTGCTATACAGGAAAGGCCATTTCCTCAATCTCAATCTCTTTAAATATCTCATCTAATATTGGAAAGATTCGATTGGAAAAAGAACAGCAAACTTTTATATAAAGGCCAAGGAGGTGTATGCAAAAGAAAATGGGAAAATAATAAATAATTACAGCTACAATATGCATTAGCTATTTTTACCAATACAGCCTCCATCTGTACCCTCAAAGTTTCTCCCTATAACATAAAGATTTCTCTGTGCTGATAGAAGTAACAAAAATAAGAAACACTTATTAGTGTTACTATTGTAAATAGATATCTGTATACAGCTACGAAGACTAATTTTCAGCACTGTCAAATAGGGGGGGTCTTCTAAAAACAATTGATTGTTTTACAATTAAGTGTTCACAAGTATTTTGAGACATAAAAATACCTGTGTTATCTTTTTATTCTTTTCAACTTCCAGTGCTGTACACAAAATATATATTCTTGTAACTGTAATCTTTTTTTAAATCATTTTATTAGGGGCTCATACAATTCTTATCACAATCCATACATACATCAATTGTCTAAAGCACATTTGTACATTCATTGCCCTCATCATTCTCAAAACATTTGCTCTCCATTTAAGCCCCTGGCATCAGGTCCTCATTTTTTTCCCCTCTCTCCCCACTCCTTCCTCCCTCATGAACCCTTGATAATTTATAAATTATTATTTTGTCATATCTTGCCCTGTCTGATGTCTCCCTTCACCCACTTTTCTGTTGTCTGTCCTCCAGGGAGGAGGTTATGTGTAGATCCTTGTAATCGGTTCCCCCTTTCTAACCCACTCTCCCTCTATGCTCTCAGTATTGCCACTCACACCACCAGTGTTATTTAATAAAGAATGAAAATTATTTATGAATCACATATTATAGGTGTAGCTGCTTTATTTGTTTTTTTTATATTGTATTTAAAAATACCCTCAACTCTGAATTATATTTAGTATTAGTGATCTAATAAAGCTTCAAGACCTTATGTAACTTATCCAGTTTCAAGTCTAATGTGATGGCAATCCTACCTGCACGTTTTTAGTAAAAAACATTCTCTCATGAATGAATTCCAGACATGTTTCTCCACTTGTTTATTGTGCAAGTCTTCAAAAAGGTCATGGAAAATTTCTTTTTTTAATTCACTCAATTGTATCATAAACTTTTTGAAGCCATCTCATCTATTACACACGTTTCACACTTAACATGTCCAACTCTAAATTCTGAATAATCCACTCTCATATCTCTTATAGACTACTACATTTAACTAAAAGACATCTCTATTATTCTGTTGCTAAAGTCTTAAACAGGCTTTTACACTATATACAACCTATCAACATAATATGTGGAAATTATTGCCACACAATAACAGACACTTCTATTACACACAATATTAGAGATTCTTGATATATGCTCTAAGTAAGTCTACTCATTTCCAGAGATAGTACTTTCATCTCTCTGATTCTTCCCACAGAGAATTGCGGGCTTTCCAATTTATATCATGTCAAAATAGAAGTTCAAGGGGCACAAATTGTTTACTATTTGATTTTTATTTTTATTTTTTAAGAACAAAAGATACCTGAAAAAACTTAAGCCTATAGGAGGAATAGCGGGTGAGCTTTCAATGAAATTCTTATAAATTAGCTCTTGCTCCTCTCAAAGATTGAGCAGGTGCATTGTAATTATGGAATCAAAATCATTGGCACAGATTGCCTTACCTTTGTCTCACCAATGCAGGTTTTAATTTTCCTAAAAATCCTTTACAATATGCTCCTGTCATCATTCTATGTACACTGAGGAAATCCATCAAGATTCCTCCCTTTACTATTCCAAGATACAGTTGCCAAATCTTTCTGAATTATCTCTGCATTGAATTAACCTGGGCCAGCAGATCTCTTGGAAGGTCAATGTTTAGATTGGGCATGTTTTTAAAGCACCTTACTGAGATAAAGACAAGTATATTTCGTAGAGAATTTTCTTTATCCATCTACTTACCACAAAGATGTTTAAAATATTTTATATGGACTAAACGCTTGCATGTATAAATTATATCAATATTGTCAATACTGCTTAACTTACCTTCATATTCAAAATCTGATGACCTCTTATGACCTTCTTAATGCTTTTTCCCAACTCACCATACTTTCTCTCCTGAATTGTTCCAGACTTTAATTGCCCTCTTTGTAACCTTATTATTTTCTTTTACTCAAAAACAACCTAGGTAATCTTTAGAAACATAAAGTCAGATAATGACATGCCACTGTTCTTCACTCTCCAAACACTTTGAAAATGCCCATAGTGAATGAATTACTTTCATGACAGCTGTTATCTCATAATCAGTATCACTCAAACAATCATGTCTTATCACTTGCCTATTTCGTGTGAGAAATATTTTTTATATTTCCTTGAAAACTAAATATGGAGCCATGTTGTAGGGATACAACTGAGGGATATCTTTCTAGTTATCAGTCTTTTGTTGCTTGCTTATTTGATTTTCTACTTTGTGATTTTAACTAGGCCAGTCTGATGGCAACGCAGTGCTTTCTCATGGATTTTAAGAATTTGCATTCCTCTGGATAATTATTAATTAGAGTTTTTTATTAAACTTTTGGATGAAATAATTTTATTTTTCTGTGAGTTATCCCTTAAAAACGGGAATCGATTTCCCATTTTGGGGCAAAGTATTTAGTTTCACAATGTCATTATTATATTTGTGTATTTCATTTAAGTGAATAAATCATGTGGATATTTTCTTATATTTGACATGAACTGCCTATATCACTATTGAATTTAATATGGATAGCAAATATTTCCAGCAGCATAAGTCAAATTATTATTTAAGAATAAAATCCAATTAACTGAAGCCATCATTTCTTATTTTCTCCTTGGTTCCCTATTCTCTATCCTGGTCTTCCGAAATCATATATAGGTGAAGTTTTGGTTCAAGCCATTCAACAGCAAAATTCCTTTTTACTTGTGGACCATTGAAACCTAGAAAGCAAGCTATCTGAGTCCAACATATAAACATTGGAGCCACCAAATAAAAACATATACCCAGAATCCACATCCTCCGCATTAGAAAGCAGCTTTATCCTCATTTACCTGGATGCTGACCTTAATCCCCCAAGGCTGAGGAGGTTGCTGGAGATATCTAGAACCAAGCAAGCAGTTCTCTCATAACCCACGGCTAGACCTTCATTGAAAATTAAAATAGAGTTTGATACTGAGAATGGCAATGTTGCTCTAAATATATACCTAAAACTATGAGTGTGTCTTTGGTTAAATAAAATTGAGAGGCTAGAATAATTTTTAAGTTCTTGACAGTAAAAGTAAAAATCACCTCAAAGGAATTGTTGGTAGAATTGTGAGCTTCATGGGCAATTCTAGTGAGGCCTAAGAAAGCTTCTATCAAGATGAACAGTAAGGTGCTAGACATGTGGGCGTTTTATGCCCTTCTTCTGGCGCTCCAGAAAGAATTATGAACAAAACACACCTTTCTCACTTTTAATATTTCCTTGATCTCAAGAGACAGTGGAATAGGTGTGGATCTCATCACTCAAGGATATCAATAGATAGATTATTTTATAGCACTTGCACCTAGTGACAGAGTTCCCCCAGATGTATGAGACCAGCTATCATTAATGATTTACTCAACTCCCTCAGAAGAGAGTCCATCATGACTAAAATGCCCATCATGTCTAATATTTCTATGTCTACTATTTGTGATGCAGAACTTTTGTTTCTAGAATCAGAGGGTAAACTAGTTCTGTCAACATTAAGTTATAGCTACTTGTTGATATGGTTAGAAAAGGCATCCGAGGGACCTAACTCCTTCCATTTTAGACCTAAATTAAATTGCTCAAACCTCCAATTCTATGTCTCTTCCAGAATTTTCTACAGGGCATTACTTGCCAAAGTATAGATAATTTTTATTTATTTAAATCTGATCTATTAAGTTATATTATTTGAATGTGTGTTTTATACCTTTTAAATTTAATCTTTGTTTTATGATTCTTTTTTAGGTTTAATTTTATTTAATATTTTAGTTATGCAATGGCAGCAAGGTATTCATCTAAGTGGGTTTAAAATGTATTCTCTTTCTTAATTTTTGCAGAATTGAATTAGATCACACAGAAAGGTAAAGTAAATCATACCTTTATATTTTATTCTTATACTTTGAGAGGATGACTTTAAAAAAAAGAAATCACAACCAAATTAAACAAAATGTATTCCTCAACGTAAAACCTTAAATTACATCTGAAACTTACAGAATTTGCGTGAGACATGAGGACTATATTTTGCTCATATAAACTGATAAGTACTTTCAGCTAGATTTTACATCTTGAGGGACTGGGAATTACAACCCGCTTCTACCTTCATTTCCTATTTCCACTACGGAGTTCATTTTATTTTTGGTTAACTCTGCTATAATCAGCATTATTACTTTTCTTATTAGGTTTTAGTACTGATATACCTATAAGACTAGATTAAATTTATAATTCTACAGCTTGTATTTTACAAATAGTTCAGAGACACTTCTATTATTTCCATTAAAAAATGTACAAAGCTACTCTTTTATCCTTGATACACAAATTGTAGCTCTTTTCTACTCACCATGTCACCAACTGCCTGTTCAAGAAGAAAGTTTTCATTTCCATACAGAGGATGCAACGAGAATGACAAATGAGATGTATTATCGAAAGTATCATGAAAAAACTATAAGATGTTAATTTTTATTCAGCTACTGCTATGTGATAATGTCTTGCTACTATCATTTAACATCAAATATGACATGGTGTAATCTCCATGATAGTTTTTCTTCAAGTTATTTCTCTATAAAACTAGGATACTTTATTCTGTACAGTGCTATTATGCACAGAATAAAATGTCATTGCAAAGAAGCAAGCAAAAGGCAGAGGAAAGGATTTATAATTTTCTTGTAATGAGAGAAACACCATCTCAAGATATATCACGATATATCACAATACAATGTAACCAGTATTATTCAATGATGATACAGTTTGCATAGTCTGAATTCTCCATGATTTGACCAGAAGTAGCATTAAAATGTGTGCATGTTTGATTTAAAAAGCTTTGAATTTAAAAAGTTTGAATTTAAAAAGCTTTGAAATGATCTCATCAGCCCAGTGTAAATAGACATGATTTTTCATGTAAATGAACAGGAATCGTGTGCCATTCAGTAAATTCTGACTCAGGGTTTCTGAGGTTATGAATCTCTATAGTAAGAGAATAAATTCAGTGGCTATTCCTAACCGCAAACAAGAAAATTCCGGTATTATGTGAGGAGAGGGTTCAGAATACAAAGAATTACATAATGAAAGTCTCTCAGACTTTGTACGTGTGTGTGTGTATAAAAATGCACACTTTGTTTATGAAGCAACCACCATTGTGTGTTAAAATTTCTATGCATGAATTTTAATCCTAAAATTAGCATTCAATACATTATTAACTAATAATAGTTAATGTTGTATAGGTTATTGTTTGAAATTAAAATAGGAATGGGAAAATAGTTTCTCATATTTTAATTTGATTAATGTATTTATAGCTAGCCAATACTTTTTAAATTTTTAAATTAATTTTATACATAGTGCTATAGCAATACAATTAATATATATACTAAATTTATCCCAAGTACCATTATGAAACCATCAATATTTATATTTTAGAAATGTCAGAGATAAGAGTGTCTCATTGTCCTGTATTTTGTTTCTGGATTTTTATAGAATTAATTTTGTCCATCAATTAATAGAGGTTTTAAAACAACACAGATGGACAATATAAATTGTAGATGTAGTAAATTTAGGGATTCAAGTACAGAAGAGGATGATATTACCAAGGAATATAATAAACTTTTGGAGGTGATAAATAAATTCCTTACTTTATTTTGGTGAGGATTTTCTGAGCATACACATATGTCAAAAATTACTAACTGTGTTAATTCCAGATCTACAAGGTTTATTGCGTATCAATCATCTCTATATTACTGTAAAAAAATATATCTATAATACTCTAAAATATACTTAATAATAAAAAGATTCTTTGTTTTCTTAGAGTAAGGGAAGTATTTAGAGAGAGTGAGTGGAGATTACTGCAAAGCATAGCAAGTATAATTATTGCCATTGAATTGTATGTGTGAAATGGTTATAGTTGTAAATATTTTGATTTATTTATTCTACTAATAAATAAGAAAGTTTGTTTATAGAATAATAATTCAACAACACACTGCCATTGAGCAGGTGTTGACTCATAGTGCCCCTATAGAGTATAATAGTACTATCCTTGTAGGTTTCTGAGACAATTTATCTTTA
>NW_022104341.1:11845438-11846453 GCF_000313985.2 Echinops telfairi | reverse complement strand
ATAAAATTCTCTCTTATACATGAGTTTCTGTGGCTTTGTTTCTCTAAAGTACCCAGGCTAATACACCTCCTCATGATTGTTCTTATGTTTGAATACACTGTTGCAGTCACTGTCGGAATCCATCCCATCAGGGTAAATAGTATTTGTAAATTTCTAAAAGAATTGTGAAGGCGAATGTGTAAAATGAAATTGAAACTTTTTTTTCACTCAGATGAGAGCTTATATTTTGGCACTTAGAGATTTCATTTATATTAAAGAAACAAATCTGCACTATGAATTATAATAATTTTCACAAGACAATATTCCTTACATCAATTGAAAAACTTCTGATTTGGATGAACAAAATAGAAATATAATGGCAAATATTGTGTAACTGTCGTTAAAAATTTAAATATATTTTATAATGTCAAATTTATTTCTAATAAGTTCTATATAATAAATATGAAAGTTTTATGTTAAATGAAAATCACCATCATAATTGAAACAGCAAACCAGGATCTCAGGAGATCTAAAGAGTTAGATATTTCATTTTTTGGTTCATGAGGTTTATGGCAGTGTAAAGGAAATGATAATGTGTCACTTTTACCTACAGTGGTATACTATGAATATTATGATTTCCAAAACTATGTTATCAACTTGAAGTTCTTTATCCACGCTAATGGGGACTATGTACTTTATTTTTCAGTCTAAAATTGTATTCCTGTTTAAAGGGTTTACTTATTAAATTAAAATGAAGCAACCTTATCATGTTTTTATAAATAAATATCACCCTCATATAACTTAGCTTTTGATAACATTTCTAAAAGTACTCTTTTGAAAATAGTAGGAGTGTACTTAGATGCTAAATAGATCCCAAAGTTGCACAAATTTCCTATTCTCAACTATTACCCTTGAGTTAGTTAATTGTGCCAACCTGGCCAATAATCACATGTGGGGCTAATTGAAAGGCGGAGGGATAAATGGGTGGTGAGCCTCACCTTTCTAGTTCTTGGGTCTCTTGCTTTGTGATGGTTGC
>NW_022104341.1:11840351-11845269 GCF_000313985.2 Echinops telfairi | reverse complement strand
TTTTGTGATGCACATTTTCTTTACATAAAACTCTCTCTTATACATGAGTTGCTGTGGATTTGTTTCTCCAAAGTAGCCAGACTAATACACCCTAAAGACTGGAAGTTGGAGCTCTCCCAGTAGTATTGCAGAAGAAAGACCTTATGATCTACTTCTGTAAAGAATGTTGCCTTTAGTCACCCTGCAGTTGGTCTTCATATTAGAGCAGAGTAGAATGTTACCATAAGATGTTCAACGTTTTGACTTTTCAGAACCAGATTCCCAGACCGTTAAAGTCTTTAAAGCCACATCTGTCTTAGATTCGAGATACCAATCTTTCAGCTAATAGTTGTGCACGCAACTGTTTAAGCCAAATTGCTGGCCATCCTGTAAAGATTAAACAAAACTAAGTCTGCTGCCATGGAGTGGGCTCTAGTTTACAGAAACCCTATAGGACAGAAGAACTCTCCTCACAGGTATTAACAACCAATCCGCTGCTGTTGAGTAGACTGTAACATATAGCAAATATATAGGGCAGAGTAGATAGGCCCATAAGGTTTCCAAGGCTGGCCATTTTTATGGAAACAGATTGCTGCACCGGTGTTCCATTGAGCATGTTGTGAGTTTTCACCACTGAGCTTTAGCAGTCAAATACTTTGATTATAATTCTACTCTGCCACACCTAGGGTCACTATGAGCCAGGATTGAGTGGGGTTATTGCTTCAATTACTAAACAGTTAACCAAAATAATCATGTTTTTCTTGTCTATCTGCATTATGTATACAACAAATATTATCATATTTCAATTTATGGCATTTAGAACTTATCTTCCACTACTTGTCGGATACTGCCCTGTAGTGGCTTGTAGGTTGTGGCGATACTAAAAGCTATATCACCAGTATTTCAAATAACAACAGGGCCCCCCAAGGCAGATCGGTTACAGCAGAGCTTCCAGACTAAGAACATACTACAAAGAAGGATTACACTGTCTACTTCTAAGGAATTAGCCACTTAAAAAAATGTGTGAATAGCAGTGAAGCACTGCCAGATACCAAAACCCCCTGACAGCAGCAGACTTTTGTCAGATTTGGTGGCACACAGAAGATGAGACCCCCAGGGCAGAAGGCATTCGAAACATGACTGAGGAAGAGTTGCCTTTGCAAAGTAGAGTTGATCACTAAGACAGGAATGGAGAAAGGCTTCGGCACTTTCATTTGCTGATGAAGAATGATTCCAAATGCAGAGAAGCAGCTGTAAATGTCACTTAATAATCAGAACTAGGAGGGGACAAAGTCTGAATCTAGGAATATTTGAAGCTATCAAATGGCATTTCAAGATTTATCTTAATGTATAAAGCTGTCTGTGACAGGATAATATCTACATGCATATAAGGAAATCCTATCAATATAACTATAATTAAAATTTATGTATTGACCACTAAAGCAAATGATGAAGAAATCAAAGAACTCTACAAAGTTCTCCAGTCTGAACCTGATGAAAGAAGCAATCAAGTTGCCATGACAATTATTGTTATCTGGAATGCGAAATTTGGAACAAAGAGTAGGAGTAGTTGTAACACATGAACTTGTTGCTAGAAACCAAGCTGGACACCACTTGACCGAATCTGCAAGCCCAATGACTTCTTTATCACACCTAACTTTTTGCTGTTTTGTTTTGGAAAACGTAAACTGCAACTATTCACAAGGACTTCTCCAGAAAAGATACAAAATAATCAATTTGAATATATTTGTAAAAGAAACTATGGAGAAGCTGAAGGTTTGGAAGACAACCTCTTGGCCAATTGATTGGAAGTGATCCATCGTTGTACTCATTCCAATGAAAATTGACCCTAAAAATGGAAAACATTATCCAATGATATAATGCAAGTCAAATTTTACTGAAGACCATTCAATAACAGAACATTGAAAAGGAAATCTTCGAAATACAAGCTGAATGCAGAAGAAGACTTGAAACAGGGATGCATTGGTGATGTCAGGTCAGTTTGACTAAAATCAGCAAATATCCTGAAGATGTTTGTTTGTGCTTTCGTGACTATACAAAGGCACTGAACTGTGTGGATCGTGACAAACTACAGGTAGTATAGACAGGAATTGGCATTCCAGAGCAGTTAATTGTGCTTAAAGAATCCTGGTTGTACAGTGAGTGGTCCTCTTAACACACTTGGCTGTTAACTTCTAAGTCAGCAGTTTGAAATCAACAGCCACTCTTTGGGAAAAAGATAAAGATTTAAAGTCTCAGAAACCTATAGGGGAAGTTTTACTATGTCCCATAGGTTCACTATTGATTCCCTAGTAGTGAGTTTAATTGTGCTCAGGTGGAACTTGTACTTGGATCAAGAAGCAGTTGTGAGAACAGAACAAGAAGCTGCATGGTGTAAAATCAAGAAAGGTATGCAACATGGTTGCATCTGCTCACCCTACATTTTCCGTCTGTAACATAAATAAATAATCAGAGAAACTGAACTATGTAAAGAAGACTGTGGCATCAGAATTGGAGGAAATCGTATTAACAACCAGATGACAAAACTTGCATATTAGCCGTGAGGACTCAAAGCACTTACTGATGACGATCAAACACCTTAGCCTTCAATATGTGCTACAGTTTATTGTAAAGAAAACCAAAATCCTCACAAGTGGACCAGTAGATAACAGCATGATAAATGGAGCCAACACTGACATTGTCAAAGATTTCATCTTGCTTGCATCCCTAATCAATGCTCTTGGAAGGAGCAGTCAGGAGATCAAATGATGTATTGCATTTGGTAAGTCTTCTGCACAAATTCTCTTTGAAGTCTTGCAGAGCAATAATGTTGTTTTCTGGACTCAGGTGTGCCTGACCCAAGCCAGGGTCTTTTCAGTTGCCTCATATGCAAGCAGTAGTTAGACACTGAATAAGGGAGACGGCAGAAGAATGGGTTCATGTGAACTTAGGTGTTGGTGTAGAATATTTAAAGTGCCCTATGCTTGGTAAAGCAGTAGGGCAAAAAAGAAGAGGAAGTCCTTTATGAGATGGATTGACACAGTGGCTACAAAAATTTGCTCAAATACAAAAAGAATTGTGAGGATTTTGCAAGAGCAGCCAGGATTTTTTACTGTTGTACATGAATGAGGTCATTGTGACTTAAATAGCACCTAACCACAGCAGCAGGACTGACCTTAGGAATTACTTAGACCCAAAACCTTTCAGATTGATATAGTCAATATTTTTACATTAAATGATTATTGTCTATATTTTAAGTTTCAGAATATTCAATACTCTTGAATAGAAAACACATTGTTTAAAACTGATTCCACTGTGGGATGATTTTTTAAAAATGTATTTCATAAAGTAATGGTATAAACTTTCTATATTAAAAACAAACACACGGGATTTGTAAATGTTTTATCTCTAATCATTTAATACCTAAGAAATGTCATTTCTTTATGCAATGAAATCACTTGAAGTTATAAAAATTTAGTTTCCTGTTTTTCTGGGAAGCTTCAAATTCAGATGGCAAACACATTGCAGACGTGTAGAAAACATCATGGGAATTGTGTAGAACATGCCAGTGGAAGTCTGCCTAAGGAGCTTGGTATTCTGTAATGGCCATCTGGATCATGTCACTGTCTGATTTTGGAAACAGAAAATTAAGCAGATAAAAGCATTCACTGGAAAGGTCCTGACACTTTGCTACTAGATTTTATTGCTGTAACCTGATAGAAATAGTGAGGGCAGATTTAAGCTGATGGAGTTTAGAGGAAAAAGAGAAGTCTGATAAATTTATCTCTTTCCCCAAAGCTGAATGGGATAATCCAACAAAGCTCTGAAATCCCAGGATACTGCACAGTTCTTGGTTCAGATAAAAGAATGAGCTATCAGATGTGGTGGTGTTAACAATTTACTTCTGTTTTATTTTTTCCTGATAGGCTGAATTGTTTTGTTCTGTGTTGTTTTTAATTTATTGTAATTATTAAAATTAAACATAACCACTAGCATGCAAAGGCAAGTATACTCTGAAAATTAAAAGTCTCATTTTGACCAAACTACCCAGTATTTTAATCAAAATCTAAAACAATATTGCACAACTTCACTAATGTTCTGTTTAATCTCTTAGAATTTTAGAAATACTTTAAAAGTAAAGAATGAGTTCATGTTCCTTTCTGATAAGAAACAAAGATTATATCTTAATATCTATTTTAAAATGTTCACAGAAATCATGTTTTAAAATCTATTTAAATAAGTTTACTGTTAAATATTAATAAAAGAGAGTATAGTCATGAAGATCTTGGAATACATCCACAGGGTTTTTACCAATATTTGCTTTTAAATGAAATGACAATTACTGAAATCAACCAAACAAAGCCATTGTCATCAAGTCTATTCCAAACCTGCAGAGCAGAGTAGAATTGCTCCTTTGGGTTTCTGAGGCTTTAAATGTTTTCCTGGGAGAACACAGTGTCAACTTTCTCTCATGGAGTGGCTTCCAGATTCAAACTGGCAACCTTGTAGTTAGTATCTCAGTGCGCAATTCAGTGTATACCACCAAAGAACTTAAGTGGAACATAAAAGTGAAGATTCAAAGGATATAAAAATAAAAGGATTTATGAATCTCTAAATACAATTCCAACACCAATTTATTTTTAAAATGCAATGAAACAAAAGAGATTTAATTCATTGAATGTTTGGGCATACTGGGAGCAGATCATTGTATTTGCACCATTAGTACCATTAGTGCTAAAATTATGATGAGCTATGAATATCACAGACTTTGTCCAAGTTTATGTATCCATTCGTTGCTGCAGAAAAATATACACAAAACATAAGTAAGTGTGGTGAAGAAGGCTGATGGTGCCCAGCTATCGAGACCTATAGCGTCTGGGGACTTAAAGGCTTGAAAGTAAACAAGCGGCCATCTAGCCCTGAAGCAACAAAGCCCACA
>NW_022104341.1:11838127-11839389 GCF_000313985.2 Echinops telfairi | reverse complement strand
CTTCCACATCATCAACTAAATAACAGAGATAGAGATCCTATTTTGTGGCATAGCTTTTCTTCTAATGATGTAAATGTTGGGATCAAAGGAGGGTCAAAATGATTGTCACCATTACAATTGATCAATCAAAAATTTCTGATGCTAAGCCAACAAATTTAGTAATCAAAATATATATCTATGGTGCGAAGATAATGGTGAAAATTATAGTATGTAGTGACTACTGTACTCTCTATGTTGTTTGGGTTTCAAACTATTCGGCCTTACTATTTAAATCTCAAATTCGAACAAATGGAATTATTAATTGATGAAATTTTAAAATGATTGATAAACATTATAACTGTTCAGTTCATACGTATTGTACATTATCATTGTTAAATTGAAGGCAAGATGCTGTTTTAACTCAAGACCTATAAACACATTAATAACGATCATCAGTATTGGAAATCCATTTTGAAATATCTTTTTCTATTTTTTCAATCATTGTAACACTCACTTAATAGGAACTATCTTTTCATGAAAGAAAAGAATGAGTCTCACAAAATTCATATGTGGGGGATTTACTTGAACTTGTAAGTTTGATCAACTGTAACAGGTGATATCTTGAAATATAAAAAGGCCAGCCAATGGTATATATCTAAAACAACATTAGTAATCTCAGTGATAGAAGTTTCATAATATTTTCAGTGCAATCAGTTATCCTTGTGAATATGTGGCAATGGGTTGGTTCCGACTCAGCAGCCCTATGCTGAAAGAAAAGACTGCTTGTTCGTGCAACATCCTCACATTTCATTTGTCTGTGCCAGTTGTAGCAATCCACCTAATTAAAAGGATTGATATTTATTGCTGACCCACTGCTTTACCAAGCATGATGCCCTATTGCATGATAATATATCCAATGTACAGCAGAAAATGTACATTCTTATTTATAAGGAACAATTTGGATGACCTTACTAAGACAAATTTGTTCTTTCTTCTGCTAGTCCATGATATATCCAATATTGTTCACAACACCACAATTCAGACATCAATTACACTTTGATATTCCTAATTTATTGCCCATTTTTCTTTTTATAAAAAATCGTTTTATTAGAGGTTCATACAACTCTTATCACAATCTTACACATCAACTGTGTAAAGCACATGTGTACATTCATTGCCCTCATCATTCTCAAAACATTTCCTCTCCACTTAAGCCCCCCGCAGTAGGTCCTCATTTTTCCCTTCCCTCCCCGCTCCCCCCTCCCTCATGAGCCCTTGATAAT
>NW_022104341.1:11834330-11837272 GCF_000313985.2 Echinops telfairi | reverse complement strand
TTTATAACAAGTTGTTAATCAGCCTTCCTTCAATCCTGATGTTATATTCTTCTTCAAATAGTCTAGTTTCTCAGAAACTTTTTCAGTATACAGATGCTGTATACTGAATAAGTATAATGAAGGAATACAACCTAAAGGCATATCTTTTCAAAATTTTAAACCCTGCAGTACCCTCCTGTTCTGTTCAGTTGTTACCTCCTGAAATGGTGTCATACAGCAACGCTATGTACAGGAAAGAGATACACTGACCAGTCCAGCAGCTCCCTCCCAATTATTTTGGAGGGGCCCATCGTGGCCAGCACATCGCATGGAGGGGCGTCCGCTTTTTCACCACACATCTACTTGACCAAGCATGACAGTATTTTGCAATGACTATTCTCTCCTAAGAACATGTCCAAAGGACAGTAGATGAAGTCTCGCCTTCCTCATGTCTAAGGAGAATTCTGGTTGTACTTCTGCTACGACAGATTTGTTTATTCTTCTGTAAGTCTGTAGTATTTTCCATACTTATCATGAGCACCATAATTCAAATGCATCCATTTCTTTATTGTCTTCTTGAGTGTCTTCATTTGCACATTACATTTTAGTCCCGAAAGCGACACTGTTCTGCAACACTTTAAAAGAGGGCTTGTGCTTCTGATTTGACCAATGCAATGTGTCATCTAATTACTTGAATTCTGCTTCCCGCTGTTGTTGTTAAGTATTAGTGAGTCATTTCCAATGCATAGCAACCCTGTGTACAACAGAATGAAGTATCACTTTATGGTATAGAAAACTATAAGATTGTCTGATTCAAATTAGTCAATATCAATCCATTTCAGTTCACAAATACATACAATGTCAATATTTATCATGGCATTTCATTTTTATGACACCTGTTATCTTGGATTCAAATTTGTATATGATATGCCCCAATGATTGCTGAATGATTTCAGGTGTTTCTTCTAAAGTGGAATCATAAAGTGAAGATCCAGAGGGCTTCCTTCTGTCTCGGTCATGAGGTTGACTGATTTGAGGAGACAGGGCTTTCCCAGTCATATTCGGAGGGTCTTCCAACTTGAGCAGCTTATCTGGAAATGGCTTACTGCTCTTAACAAGGTTTTTGGAAATGGACAGGCTCCCAAGTAGACAGCCTAATTTTTCTTTGTGGTCTGTTCTTATTCTGAAACCTTTGGGTGACCCTGCTTGTAGTTGAAATACTGTTGACATAGCTTCCAGCCTCAGAGTAGCTCAGAAACCACAAATGGACAGAGAAGTGGTGGTTGTAATTAAATATTAGGCCATTTTCTAATGTTTATATCTGAAACTTAGAATATTAGCAAGTTGTAATGTTTTTCACTCAAAAAATAAATAAAGAATATGTGAATGGGGAGCACAAATAGAATTTTAAAAATCTGAGTCATTGATACTTTTGTCCATGCTGTTATGAATTCTAATGAGGTCTTTATAGTTTCCATTGAGATATCATAAATTTTAATGCACACCTTAACAGCACAGGATTTTGAATTTAACATTTCTGTTTGAGTTGTGGGTAGTCTTGCGCTGTTTCTGTTTGTTTTTGTTGTTTCTTGATGTCGTTTGTTGTTGTTTTCCCCACTACAATTTTTTGAGTCTATCAGTCATTACCTTGGATTACAGTACAGCCCTTCATACCCCATTTGTTGCATCTAGGACCTAATTTGACAATTTTGAAGTTGGAAAATTTGGAACCTACTTTCATCCAATTAGAATCAAATTTCTCCTTCTGCCTAAGCATTTGTATTTTGGAGTCATGCTTGAGTCTCATCATATGATCAATAGCCTCCAGAGAACAAGGCAGAGGCTGTCTTACTTGTGTTACACTTGAATTTTGTTCTCTTGATTAAAGCCAATAAAAAGCCCAACAGATCATTCCATTTTAAAAAATATACAGTCTCCACCTTTTGAGTGGGAAGCTACTGTTTTCAATGCAATTGAAATGAGTGGATATGCACTGTTTGCAATGGATTTATTAATGATCCTCTGTGACCACAATTACTCTCTGTTGTAAATAGTTTTTCTCTGTTTTCTATTATTGTTTTTTTTAACGGAGGAAGAAGAATCCCTACTGGCATTGTCACAAGACTAGAAGCTCCTGTAAAAATGTACAGCTTTGGAAATTCTATGCAGGGTCTCTGTGAACCCAACTGGACTAAATGGCAGTGTTTTTTGTTTTTGTTTTGAGGGGAGATGTGGGCTGTAAAACAAATTCCATCAAGGGGCATGTAAGAGCAGGGGTTTATTTTCTCACAACTCTGAAGGTTAAAAGTCTCACCCTTGTTGATAATTTCCTGCTTAGTTGCCAGAGCATTCTTCTGTATTCCTTGAATATAAAAAATCCTCACATGGTATCTGTCTTCCCTATTATATGTCTCTGTATTCAGTCTGCTTTTTACATGCTCCAGAAGTGGTTAGATTTTAAAAGCACTGTACCTGGCCAAGAATTTGTAATTCTGCTGTAATTATTCATTGACCACAATCTGCTGAAGATTGGTCTAGTCTATACTTTCATAAGCAATTTATAAGGCTTTAGTCAGTTTGCTATTGTATAAATGATTTATAAGAGCTTGTTTTTATGTACTTTTACACAGATTGGACTGCATATATGTGTGCAGGGATGTTTATTACCCATTTCAACTTTTGACCGGATTGGCAGCCCAAACCCTAGTCTTTCAATCCCTACCCATGACCTTGGTGGTGGGTAAGCACTTTTATGACAGGTTCCAACTCACAGTGACCCACTGTCCAACCGAAGGAAACACCCCCATATCTGTGCCAAGTTCACAATTTTTCATATGTTTGAGTTCATTTTGCAGATGTATCAATTCTTGCTAAGGGCCTTCCTCTTTTTCTCTGCTCTTCTAATTTTCTTTATAAAAACGTGAAACCTGGAGGGTCTCCTAATGAGCATGGATCTGGTAAGA
>NW_022104341.1:11831913-11833028 GCF_000313985.2 Echinops telfairi | reverse complement strand
AATAATGCATGGTTTAATCCAGAAAGGTATGCATTAGGGCTGTATTTTTTCACCACATTAATTTAGTTGATATACAGAGGAGATAATATAAGATAAAGTATAAGAAGCAGAGTGCAGAATTTGGACTATTAAAAACATGCTTATCAACAACATATGATATGCTGATGACACAACCTTGCTGACTGAAAAACAAGTAGGACTGAAGTACTGGTTGAGAAAGATCGAGGACTGCAGCCTTAAACATGGATCAGATCTCAATGTAAAACAAACTGAAACCTCTCACAATCGAGCCAATCCATAACATCACTGTCAATGAAGGAAAGATGAACATTCTTAATGATTTCCATTGACTTGGATCCACAATCGAGGTTCATGAAAGCAGCACTAAAGAAATCGAATGACATATTGCATAGGGCAAATCTGTTGCATAAAACCTCTTAAATATTGAAGAGCCAGGGCGTCACTTTGAGAAATGAAGTATGCTAGGCGGTGATATTTTCAATTTCTTCTTATGCATGTGAAAGTTGGACATTAAATTCGGAACTGCAAAGAATAATTAATGCATTTGAATTATGGTGTGGGTGAGGGCTACTGAAAATACTATGTACTGAACGGGGATGCACAGAACTGGACAGTGTTTCATGGGTTTCCATTGTGTACTCCACCTATTGTACGCAGCGTGTCTAGGAGTTAGAACCAACTTAATGACACCTAACAGTAACAGTCATGGCATTATCACCGGGTTATTCCAATGTTTATAGGATAGCGAATAGACATTGCATCTGACCTGAGCAGATAACACCGGAGATGAGAGGGGGGGAGGAAGGGAGAGAGAAAGAGCTGGAGAGCCACTGGCATCGGATCTAAAACAGAGGCTCAGTGACCCCGGAATGGATGTGGGGCAAGTTGGGAAAGGTTGCTGCAAGAGGGAGGCAAGAGGATCGGAGTCAGTAGATAAACATGTGAAATAGAAGCTGACATTTGCTTAGTTGATAGCGATGTTTTTGGTTTATAGGAAGAGCTGGATACATGTTTGTCATTCTTAGTGTTATAATTTCCTCCCAATAAATCTATATGAAACTATTTTTGCCATTTTGTCATCAATAACAAAAAAA
>NW_022104341.1:11826578-11827698 GCF_000313985.2 Echinops telfairi | reverse complement strand
AACTATTTTTCCTTCCCAGGACTGTATGGAATTTTAAGGAACATTTTATGAAAATCAAGTTTAAACTAAAACTATAGACATCCATATACTAAGGAATATTTTCCCCACTGAGAATATGTTGTATGTTTTGAGGATAGCTATGCCTTCCATGGAAAATAAATAGCAACACAATAAATATAGTGACTGAGTCAACAATAAGACAACTGTACTACAAACTCTTCCCTTTCGGTCCTCTTCTCTCTATTGCTCCCCTGGTGATCTCTTAGCTTCGTTAAGCTTTATCTATCAGCTCTACATAGACGACTATGAAAGCAATCAATTCAAACTTGATACTTCAGGTTCTTAATTTATATTCACATTTTTTCCTGTACCTGGTACTGAAAATTTTTCAAGTGGTTCAAACTGACTTTATACAGAAAATTGTATCATAACTCTGCAAAACTGGTCTTCTAATATTTATTCATGGTTTCCACTTTTTTCCTCCTGTGATCTTGAGTCACATAATAATTACAACGACTTACATTTATTGAACACCTGGAATGTGTCAGTTGTTATGGTGCATTATTTACATATGAAACACTATTAGAAATGCATATATATTACCTATATTTGACAGAAGATTAGTGGGTAGGCTATGAGACTTACATAAAATCGGAGAGCTATAAGTTCGGTATCCAAAATTCAAATTCAGGCAATCTTGATCCAGAAGCCAAAATGAAATTAACTTGAAACTCATGGACACTTGTAACTCCTTTACCTACTTATGGGGGGAAAATATCAGTTGGCATCTAAGACTAAGTAAGACCTATGACTTCTATCCTTTATTTCCTCTATTGATTTACATTTTTCAATAATTTAATTATTATTTTCCATGTTTAATGCCATCCTAGTGACCCTGTAGGGCAAGTAGAACTGCCTCTGCATTGCTGAGACTGTACATTTTTACAGGTGTAGAAAATCTCCTCTTCTTCCTGTGGGGAAGCTGGTGGTTTCAGACTGCTGACCTTGCAGTGAACAGCTCAATGTGTAACCATTCAACAACCAGGGTTTCTACTGTGCCACCAGAGTTGCTAGAAGTCAGAATTGACTTACTGGCAGTGAATTTGGCTTTTATTAATAT
>NW_022104341.1:11824239-11825944 GCF_000313985.2 Echinops telfairi | reverse complement strand
AATGGTTTTAAAATTCAGTGTTGGTTTTGTACTGCATCTATTGATATCATTTGATTTTATTATTACATTGAAAACTTTGATATATTTGGGACTTTAATCAAGTACAAGAAATACTATAAAGCAAAAAGCATAGAAATTAAAAAAAAAAGATGAAAGATAATACCTAAGTGTGGTAGTGCCAAGAGAGATGACTTGTGAATAGAAATGATTCTCAGAGGTATTTAAATTAACAGAGACAAACTTGAGCACCAGTAGAAATTGTAAGTAACTTGAAGGTAGATCAGAATGTCTGTGTTCTCTGTGATCCAGGCGCCATTGATGAGAAGAGAAATAGAGTCGTCTAGGAGCATTCTGACATCAATGATAAAGTTTTACAAATTTCTGCACAGAAGGTGGAAATTATAGGCAAATAAAAAAAACAGTATGGCTATTATTCTTTTCATTGGACTGTGATAAGCTTATGGTTAGATTGGTATCAGTAGACTGCTGACATGAAACAGTTCAAACCTTGACGCTTTATTATCAGGATGAAAGAAAAACATCTGAATAGAGCAAAGTTCTGCCAGAAAAAGAGTACAAGGGACCTTTAAAAAGTTCACATACAAATTCGATCTAGATTCAAGTTTTCTGTGAACTTTTGCAGATGTTTTATATATCAATTATAGATCATATATGAGCAAACTAAATTTTAAACTGTTCTTATCAAACAATAATGAGCTAGACAGTAACCTAAGGACTGGAAAGGAGTAATGGGACACATTTGGAAAATTCTGTGTGTGCTTTTTATTACAGAGCCCAGAAATCATTGGGAGTTCCAACTTAAATTAGAATCAACATCCAATAAAATAATTGTGCACATTTGATATGGTAGGCACTTAGGAGAGAAAACCTTCAGGACACCGAATCATTGAGCAGGACAGAACTGTGGACCCATTAGAAAAACAAAGTGAGCAGAGGAATGTAGGTAGTCTTCACACAGCTGCCATGTGACTATGTGAAACAGTGGAACTGGGTGAAGAGTGGACAAACATCAGTACCAAGGATAAAGAAATCAAAAGGCCTAGTTTATCTCACAGGACCAAGTTCAACAAAACCCAGAAGGCTGCACGGGTGCTTTCAGAACGTCACGGGCACTGGCTGGTTACCCGCCATGCTTTATTTCTACCACAGGGAGCTTCACATTTTGCACCTTTATCTGTTTTAACCATTCAGACATCTTTTTCTAGTTGCCTAATTGATTTTGTAAAGAGCCGCTAATAGACTCGACATTTTCACTTCCAGTATCTACACATATTTTGCAGCATAAATGCCATCTGAGAGTTACCTTGAAACTTACATAATGAATACATCCTTAAAACACACACACACACATAGAAATATCCGTGGTTTTTGTTTTCTAGTTACCTGTAAAATAATACCTGGAAAGACTTTTTTTGTTTAACAAAGAGAGCATCTACAATTTGTCCCTCATCAGACTCCAGAGCCTTTCAACATCATTTGCCTTCACAAGTGTACCACTAACGAAATACACACATTTGTAGTCCTCAAAAAATCTTGTAAACCACACTCGCGTGCATGCGCGTGTGCACATTCAGTAACAAAACATTTTTAAGACCTAACGAGGTTTATTTCCTTAGGCTTATTTACTCAGTATTCTGAGTTATTCATGACATAATACAGTCTTTGTTTTTACTATCATAAATCA
>NW_022104341.1:11817475-11822242 GCF_000313985.2 Echinops telfairi | reverse complement strand
TTTTGCCTTCTATATGTTGCAGTGCATTTGTGTCAGAAATAATGTAGTTAAATTTTTATCAAAGATACATAAATGCAGTAACAATCATATAAGATCCCAGAGACTTCTAGTAAAAGACAATCTTTAGTATGGCTGTATTTCTACTCTATACCCATCAAACACTTGCTACTAATAAATCACAATGGCTACACAGAACTCACATAATATTCACGATAATGGGGTTTATTAATTTATTACTAACAAGAGCCAGGTGTAGGGAGGGGTTCAGAGGACATGCTTCACTCCTGGCTCTTGCTGGCAGTGATATGACCCCTCCGCCTTTCAAGAGGGTTCATTTATTCTCAGCAGGATGGCAGTCCAATGAACCTTGCGACCAGTCACTCCTATAGGTCAATCCTGTCAGGGCCTTCCCCCTCTTCTTATCCAGACCTGTGCAGGAAAAGTCATTTGGTGGGAATTAAGAGACTTCTGCAAGAACAATATTAGATAATTCAATGACCCTACAGAAATTTGTTTTAAACAATTAGTGGGTATACAAAAAAATGTTATTATTTATTAAAAATTAAAGAAAAATTTCATACTGATAAGATGAATGTGTTCCTTTAATTTTACAAAAATAAATCTTGGTGGAATATTTGCAAGCTATAGATACAGTATGGAAAAATGAGGGGTTTTGTATCACTTCTGGATAAGGTAACAAATATTAAAAATAAAAATAGCCAACTGTGGGCAAAAGTTTTATATTATAAAATTTGAGATTAGATGTATTTACATAATTTGCTAAGATGGTAATAAGAACTGATTTAACACAAAACAAATAAAAGTAGATACAAATAAAAGTAGCTTCAATGAATCATCCTACACGATCTAATACTCATTAATATTTAATAAAAATACTAACTGTGCCTGAACAGTTATTTTTATATTTAATATATTCCATTTTATAGCAGATTTGTTGTGCTTAATTTAATTTAGCGCATTTCATTTAACCAATCTGTTTCTGACTACTCTACTCTGTTATGCACTAGAAAATTCACTTAACTTTGTGCTCTTTCTGCTCCTCTAAAGACCACATGAAGATTAATTTTCACCAATAAAATGCAATTGGAATGATGGTGAATATGGCTTGCATAGTGTCTAAAGCTTTGTAGACACAGTTATGTAAGACCAAAAAGAAAAGAAAATAGTGATAATAAATCCTCAAAAGAGTAGTAACATACTTTCCTCCAAAATAGTAAATGTTATTTCAAAGTTATTTATATGACATCATATTATTTTTATCCTTTGTACTTTCCACCTTATGCATTCTTCCAACGTTAATATTAGTTTCTGTATTTGCATTTATTATTATCAATTTTGTCCTATAAATAGTTCTTATTGCTCTTGATAGTCACATTTTAATATTATTGAGATTCTATTTAATACCTTATACTCATTTGTACTATCTTAAAACATTAAAACTAGTTTAGATTAGTCTTTTTCTACCTGCCTCTCTCTTTCATCCTTCAGAAAATTGCATACTCTAAATTGCATACATACATGTAAGTTACAAAATATTTTATGCAAGGGCTTGAGGTCATACATGTATGAATTTATTCCAAGTAAAATGATTTTAACCATTTCTCTGTGATCAGTGGAGGGCTACAGGCAAGTTATCTCAATAATACACTTATTTTAATCTTGTTAGGATGGATTCATGCACACACACACAGATTCTTATTTTGTGGGACTTGGAGGAAAAGATAATTTTAAGGTTAGAGATAATAGAGAAATTTTAACAAGATTCAAATGTACACCTTTTCATATCATTGACACTTTGCAACAGTTTTACAGAATGCTGCTTCACACAACCAACAGATGGATGTTTGAAGGAAGATTACAGAGACCTCAAAGATGAGCAAAGGGACAGACGACCTTTACCCTCAACCAATGAAGAAATTGTGGCTAACATCCAGAGTTGATGGAGGAAGACCATAGAATCACCATTCATGAGACAGCTGGGATAGCTGAGGGTTCAAAATCTCATTGTTATGTAAACATTTAAGTCTCAGCAAGCTTTCATCACAATGAGTGCCAAACGTATGTTGTAAAAATTAGCTGATTCAAAGAGCTGATTTACACGTTTCTCAATTAGTCTTTTAAGCAAGATCAACAACAATAAACATTATTAATAGATGAAATCGTACCTTGGATGAGCCAGATATTTACTGATATGAGCCAGAATTAACCAAATATGTGGCTTATGAGGGGTCTTTAAGCCCGTTAAATTCAAGGCAAAATGGTCTTTCCAGTTTTTGGCAATGTCTTTTTGTGGGTTCCAAAGAAGTAATCGTGATGGATTTCTCAAAAGACGAAGGACCATCATAGGGATTTCTTTTGAAGAAGTGTTAAGAAAATTGAAGAAGTGAGCCTTGAATGAGAAATACCATTAGTTATATGAGATGGGTATAAGTTGAAAGCAAGGAATCCTTCAAGTACATTTACTTTTGTTTTACTGACCATGCAAAACCATCAGAATGTGTGAATTACAAAAATATGTATGCAATTGCATTTTTGCCGGAACCTCCTTTCTGTGATGGCCAGATTAAGAGAACAGTGTGCGCTGTGAAATGCTGTTTCCTGCTTGGGAAAATGCCAGATAAACTGTTGTGATCTTGAACACAGCTCACAAGGACAATGCTATGGAAAAAGCTCAAATGTAGGAGTGGTTTCTCATTTAACAAAAAGTGAAATGTTGGACTGGATGTCCAATAACTTCCTGAACAGATGAAAATGTCGACTGTTTATGCATTTGGAGTTCATTCTACCAGACCAGACTGTTAGTCAACCTTTGTATTTAGAGATTCTGAAAAGATAGTGTAACAGTGTGAGACAAAAAGGTCTGATTTATGGCAGACTGGGGACTGGTTTTGCCACCTTGACAATGCACCTGCCAAGTGCACTGGTTTTTGACAAAGACCAGCATGCCTCTCTTGCCCCACACACCTTACTCACCTTGCTCTGTGCGATTTCTTTTTCTTTCCGCAAGTGGAAAGGGATGTGAAAGGACAGTGATTTGAAGACATAGAAGAGGTGAAGAAGAAAAAATTATGGAGGTGCTGTCAGCCATCCAAACAGATGAATTTGAAAAATGTTTCTGATAAATGGAATTTCAGATTTGACAAATGTACTAAGTGTAATGGGGAATACTTTGAAGGTGATAAGATTGTTTTATGAAAAAAAGTAAATACATAGCTTTGAAAAATGAATCCTGGGATTTTTTGGGTACCCCTCATATATTCACAAAGTGTTATTATAGTTTTTACAAATTTGTATTATGCAAGAACAATCATAACTCATAAGGTAATATTTGATCTGCAGTGCTTGTAGCACCAACAATGTATCTTGATGGACTGACATAAATTATAATAACAGGTTATGAATAATTACTATATCAAGTATAGGGAAATCGTAGTATGATTCTGAATTATTCATTTTCCTTTTAGATTGTAATCTTTATATGCAATTTAGATTTTTAATAGAAAAATTACAAATGTTTAACGATATGTTAAAATGAGATATTTCAGTGACACCTGAGTGGTATAAAATTGTGTCTACTGTGTATGCATGTAGCATAGTGCATTTTTCCATTCTTCTTCTTATAAGTACTTGAGTTGTTTCCAATGTTTGGCTATTGTGAATAGTTCTGCAGTGAACTTTGGTGTTTGTGCACATCTCTAAGTGTAAAGTTTATATCTCTATGATATACCTAATATTGGATTGCTCAGTCATATGGTAGTTCTACATTTAACTTCTCGAGAAACTGCCAAACTGTTTTTCACAATGGCAATATGATTTTGCATGAGGCGTTGATGAGGGTATTAATTTTCTAGCTTCTCATCATTATTTTCAGCTTTCTAAATATTAGCCAAACTCTCACAGGCTGTTATTATAAGCCATGGAGTCAATTGCAAGTCTTAACACATCACCAAGGCAGAAGAAAATTGCCACAGAAGACTTTTTATTGTGGAATCTTTATTGGAACAGGTTTTCTCTGTTTTTTTGCTTAACCACCAAGAGCTGAATCATTATGTCACCTCGATTCCTTTTAGCCATCATATTTGAAATAAAGTAGTCTTTTATTTTGATTTGCATCTCCCCATAAAGATGCTGAACATCTTTCACAATTAGCTTAGTGGCTATTAATATGTTGTATTTCATGAAATGTTTATTCATATCCTTTGCTCATTTTCAGTATAAACATAATGAGATATGTATATGCAATAGAATATTATTTTGCCATAAATAGGAATAAATTCCTGATACATACAAAATATTAATTAGCATCAAATATATTGTGCTGAGTGGCATCAGTCCATATCAAAGAAACAAATATTGTATGATGCCATTAGTATGACAACCTTAAAACAGACAAGTATTTGGAGGTTAGAATTAAATAGTAAATACCAGGATTGAGAGGAAGAGAGGATGATGATGTAGAGTCTAGAGTTTTTCTTTATAAGGTTGGAATATTTGACAAAGAATATTGGTAGCATAACATGATTGATATAATTGATATCACTGAATTGTGTTTGAAAAACATTGAATTTTCTGATGTATGACATTACTATATCTATTTTTATAATTAACACAACTAAATAATGATACACAATTCTATTCCATAGCTTTCATAAAGTAGCTGCATTATAATTACTTGAAAAGTATTTTGAAATTGCAAATATAGTATAATTGGCTCTTTACCTGTGTGTGTTAGTCCAGGTAGACTAG
>NW_022104341.1:11798987-11816477 GCF_000313985.2 Echinops telfairi | reverse complement strand
TAAAATGGACCTACTCCTACCTCCGTACAGGTACAAGCAAGGAGTCAGGGAGGGGGGAGGGGGGTCAGAGAGAGAGAGAGAAGTTCTTAAGGTCTCTTTTATAAAAAGGCAACACCACCAGGCAGGCATCACTAAGCTAAAACCTGATTTATAAAATGGACCTACTCCTACCTCCGTACAGGTACTATCAAGTTGGAATAAAATCTAATTACCACAACACACAACATTTAATGTATTAGGCATCAAGATAACAGCAAATCTTTGTATTAAAAATATTAGATAGCTACATATTTAAAATTTTAAAGTATGAGTACATTATTTTATTTCAGATCAGCTACATGAAGAAAGTAGGAAAGATGTCAAATTCAATTTTAGCTTAAAACTTGGAGGAGGAAATTCAGATGATAGGAGCAATTGTGTATACATTTGGTTACTAAAATATAATTTTTTTGAGATAAAGAAACATTGCATAAATTTCCTAGATTAGTTATAATGGAAGTAAAAAGGATTGATTCTAAGCATATCACTGCATTCTTGATGAAAATGTGCTTAGGCATGTGTCTGTGATCAGTAGATCATTTCAGACAAGATCTCTCATTAATACATATGTCTTAGTCTTGTTATAATTACATTGTGTGGCATGGACAAAATGAAGTCAGGCTTAATATGAAAAATTTAACTAAACTCAAATGGATATCATCCCAAATTATTGAAGCTTTTTAAAAAATTGTAGAATGCTACCCTCAAATGAAAGAAAAGTGTTAGCAAGGCCTATCCTGCAAGAATGTCATTGGAAAACTTTGCACTATCAACCCGGCACAACTGATCTTCTCAATTTAGACTTATTTTTGTTCGCAAATCTCAGAACATTTAAAATGAATAGGATTTGTGTCCTCCAGGATGCCAAAGTTACCCCAGTGGCTTAACGGTTAAATGTTGGTTTGCAATCTGCAAGGTCAGCAGTTCAAGACCTCCAACCACTCATCTAGAGAAAGATGAGATGTCCTATTCTCTTAAAGGGTCACACTCTTGGAAACTGCAGGGGCAGTTCTACCCAGCCTTAGAGGCTCGCTATGAGATGGCATCAACCAGTGAGTTTTTTGAAAATTTTGAGGATGCCAAAACTGCCATTTGGGGTAAGGCCATTTAAAGAGCACATAAGCCCCCAGAGACAGCTTCACTCACTCACTACATCTAGTCGATGCAATTCTTAGGACAGGGGAGAAGTGCCTCTTTGAGTTTTCAATCCTGTAGCTGTTTACTAGTGCAGAAATCCCATTTTTCCCACTAGAGAAGGATTAGAGACATGGAAACACTACCTTCAGAATTATATAGAACGATATCCAGTAAATGTGAAGAAACAATATATGCACATTATCAATTTTTTATTTAGAGAATTGAACCCTGGTGGCAAAGAGGATTGTACATTGGGATGCTAATTGCTCACCAGCATCCAAATTCAACAGCCACTGTAAGGGGCAATGAGTTACAACTCCAGCAAACATTTATGGCTTCCGAATCCCAAATTACCTGAGTTTTTTGCCCTCTAGAGTCACTATGACTAGGAATCAACTCAACTGCAGTGTTGGCACTCTCAGGTAAGTTGGAACTGCTAATCACAATGCTGAAGGTTCAAACCCCCATCGGGTGCTGGTAGGAGAAAGATGAGGTTATCTGCATCCATAATGATTTACAGACTCAGAAATCCTGTATAGGATAAGTATGCATCATAAAAGACTTGATGGCAGTGGGCCTGGGCATAATTTTGAATAAAATCTGACTTACCCTCATCACTGGAGCAGCTGTGAACATATGCTTTAATTTATCTTTGTTATATACCTGGGGATGGAATGACTGCAAATTGAAATCTTGTATTAAAATTATAGGAAATTATTTACTACCTTCCTTATGCAAAAAATTTCTCTATGCATTTATGGTACATTACATGTTATTATAGATCTTATGCTTCAATATTATATAATACACATAAAATTTAAGAAAAGCATACATTCACTCGTGTCAGAATTGTTTTCTTTATAGCATACTAGCCTATGTCCTTGTGAGGTCAAGTATCAAATCCCAGAGATAAAGGCCACATCAGAATTAATGTGTCTACTTTAGATAATACATGTATGGAAGTAATATTTTGACAAGCAGAAATAATTTTAGACTAATTTGGAAAGCCTCTGAGAGATACAACAAAAAAACAAGATTTAGATCTAGACATTTTTGTATTGCAGCTTTTATATTTATAGCCTATTAGAAATAAAATGAAAATTCCTTAAATACTCCCAAGTAGTTTAGCTTAAAGAAAAATAAATAAATGAAGGAAAAGAAACAAGGATGTAATGGATCATAAAAAGGAAGATAATCAGACAAAAATTCTAAAGATAAAACTCCCTTGTTAATGTTTTATTAATTTCTATACTTCTTAGCTAAATCTAAATACTGAATGCAACTTGACTTACATATTGGAAATCCATATAAGTGATTGTAAGAACTAATTAGTTTAATAAAATCTAAGGATGGGAGAGAACTGAATTATGTTTTGCTTTTTGCCTGCAATTGATGCCATTACCATAATGATGAGATTTAGAATTGCATTCCAATTAACTGTACTACCAAGAGTTTGTTGATTTCACATATCTACCCAAACTCTCTCCCTCAGTCTCCAGCCTAGACAGAATCAATTTGCCATAAAGCTGTCTCAAATCAAGATGATGCACTTATCTGGATTTTTAAAATCTTAAGTACATTTGAAAATTCAAAGCCATAAGCCATTCTAAATATATATTTTTAATATTTTAAGTAGCATGAAGTACCTTGCTTTCCAATAAGCAAAGCTATTTGTGTGACAATTATAGCAGCATTGTTTTCCAATTTTATTACTAATAAAATAACAGATTTTATTATAGAATGTTATTTAAAAGTTTTTTGATATTATATATTACACATAAAATTTAAGAAAAGCATACATCCATTTGTGTCAGAATTGATTTTTTTATAATACGCTAGTCTATGTTCCTTGTGAGGTCAAATACTAAATCCCAGGGATAAAGGCCACATCAGAATTAATGTGTCTATTTGTAGATGATACATGTATTGAAGTAATATTTGACAGGAAAAAATTATTTTAGACTATTTTGGAAAGCCTCTGAGAGATATGACATGAAACTCAGGTTTAGAACTACTTTCTGGTAAAGGTCCCCCTGAAGAAGTGAGTCCTGCTTGCATCGTGTTAGTTTACGTGCCATATTACTTACATTGCATGTTGAGCACTTAAAATGATATAAACATATAAAACTAATTGCATGTGATCAGAATTGGTATTTTGGAATAGATATTATTTTGAAGAATCATCTACAAACCAGTGTGTGAACTTGGTCTCTGATGCAGGAGGGAAAGGACAATTCTGACACAATTACGTCATCTCCCTGATCTTGGAGGTATATGAAAGATTAAATAAAGCAAGGCACATGCATTTTTTAATCTTAGTATAGTACTCCATCAAGACTGAAAAGCTAAAACAACAACAATAACAACAGTAACAACAAAACCCCAGCAATGTACTACTGATAGTGCAGACAGCAAAAAATTGCATTTTACTCAAGGACTTAAGATTTTGCATTCTGAATGTAAGCTGCAAGACCAGTGATAGAACTCAGATGTGTTAGGCCAGGTTGACTAGAGAAACAAACCCAGAGACACACACATATATGTGTAAGACAGAGTTTTATATCAAGAAGTTATTATATACAAAAAACATCACAGCCCAATGAAACTCAAGTCCATAAGTTTGATATTATTCCATAAGTCCCTCTTCAGACTCACACAGAGACATACAACGATGCAGAGTGCAGGAAGATTGCAGGCTGAAGGTCAGAGTCATGTGGATCCAGTGGAGGTGGTTCTGGCAGCAATCAGAGCCAGCCAGCAGGAAGGTGAAGGCAGAGAAGGAAGGGGAGGTTCCCAGGATGCTCCTTATGAGAAGGCCAAGCCCACAAGGTGTAACCATCAGGCTGTGACCTGATTGACAGGCTAAACTCCACCCCACGCACTTTTACTTTTCTATAGGTTGACATGAAGTTACATAACGACCCCAACAAATGTGGGCTATTTGGACTGATTAGTATAAATGCCTAACTAAAGGAGGCTTTACAGGATGGTTGTATGATAAACTCACTGTCATGATATCAATTGCAACTCATAATGACCTTATAGATCAAAGTAGACCTGCCCCTTTGTGGGTCTGAGCCTTTAAATCTTTCCTGGAGCAAACAGCCTCCACTGGAGAATCTGATGGTTTGCAGCTCAGTGTATAGCCCACTAAGTCACAAGGTAATTCATTTAAAACATGCCCTGAGGGCTGCTGAAGGGATTTCTGATCAGGGGCTCTGTCTAGGCCTTCCCATAAGTACTTCTATCCATATCTTCAGTTTAACCGTAAAGGGGAAATGTCTTCTTTGTTCCATACTTCATTTGAGTTTACAATTTGAAGGTGGCAAGGGAATAAGTGAAAGCTGAGATGGGTTTGGGGATCCGGCCTGGGCTGGTCATTATGATAAGAGTCAAGTACCTTAATTTTGGAATTCTCACACACCATCATCTAAAGAAGTGAAAGGACTGATCATCAGAGCTACTCAAGTCCTAAACATTTTCCAGTATTGTTTTTCTTTTTGTATTCCTTTTTATTAATTTAATTGAAATAGTTTTAAATTTAATAACTTTTTCCAAGCGTTGATTTTCAGCTGCTGTTGAGCTGATACCAATTCTTCTGACCCACATGCCAGAGTGAACTTTTGGCACTGCCAAGTACTCCTCCACCTTTACTTGCTCTGTGGTTGGGAAGTCCATTGCTCGGTTCCAGGCTCTGGCTCCTGGTTCTGCTGCTGCTCCTCTGATGGCGTACTGTCACCTAGATCCAGGATGTTCACTGTCCAGGGATCTCAGATCCGGAGCACTCTCTCCACTCCAGGCTCTTGCTGATAATGAGATTTCTCCTCCTGAGTCTCCCAGGACTCATTTCAACCACAGCAGGATTCCACTCCAAGGAAGCCTGCTCACCATTATGCACAGGTAAAGCCTCTCAGTATCCTTCCTTCTTTTGTAACTAGACCCATGCAGGGAAAGGTGGTCTTTCAGGAGTTAGAGACTTTTGTTAGAAGAGCTACATTAAATGATTCAGTGCCCTTGAACATGTGAATGGAATAATATAGTGTGTAGTCTTTTGTATTTTGTGACTGACCCCTTCCACTGGGTGTATTTTTCAAGGTTCAACCATGTAGTGATATATTTCCATACATCATTCTCTTTATGTCTAGATAATATTCCAGTTTAATTGTAAACTACATTATGCATATACATTCTTCTACTCATGGACATTTGGCTTGTTTCCAATTTGGATTATATAGTATATTATGAGTAATATTGTCATGAACATTCAAGTAAAGTTTCTGTGATGGACCCATATTTTCATTTCTCTTAGTCGCACACCTAAGAATAGAGTTGCTGCTGTTGTTGAATAGAGTTGTTGCTTCATATGTCAATTCTTTGTTTGATCATTTGACATACTGCCAGGCTGTTGTTTTGCATAATATTGTTAAAAGGGTTTAAGTAAAAGTTTCCCTATCGACCTAAAAACAAAAGCTAGGATATGAATCAGTTATTTTGACACCAGTCAAGTGCCACATACCTGGAACTTTCAGAATGTATTCCTCATAGATTAATGGGACATTCTAATGAGAAGTGAGAGGGTGTGTGTCAGAAATTAAAATGATAGCATATGTGGAATGCCACAGTAAGAGCTCAATTTATAACACCACTTCACGTTTTCCCTATCAGTGTGAAAAGGATATTACATATCCAAATTCTGACCAACACTTGTTATTATCTGGTTTTATCCATCATAGTAAGTTGAATCTCGCTGTGTTTTTGATTTACTTTTTTTTCTGACTTTTAGTGTTCAGCATCTTTTCGTGTTTATTAGCCATTTGTTTATCTTCCTTGGAGTCATATAAAATTCTTATACTTTATTTAGATGTTTTTGTTCTTTTTACTAATTGTTTCTCTAGCATAGCGATTCTTAACCTGTGGGTCACGACCCTCTTGGCAGTTGAACAACCCTTTCACAGGGGTCGCCCGATTCATACAGTGGCAAAATTGCAGTGATGAAGTAGCAACGAAAATAATGTTATGGTTGGGGAGTCACCACAACATGAGGAACTGTATGAAACGGTCGCAGCGTTAGGAAGGTTGGGAACTGCTGTTCTAGCACATTAGAAATGAGACATTTGTCTTCAGGCTTACAAATTCCTCTTCCATAGATATATTTCTATTTTTTTCAGTTGCAATGCACTATTTCTAGAATCTTAATAATTTTCTGTATTTCTAATGGCTGTTTTGGGTATGATTTCAAAATTTTAAGTTATTTTATGTTTGTTTTTATGGTATTTTTCTGAATTCTTCTGAATTTTGTCCTGCTTTCTTTGCTTTCATGTGCAGCTTTCTTGATCTTTCTCTCAATTTTTTGAAACTACATACATATCATTCTTTGAATTTCTTATCAGGTTACTCCAATGCCATTTCTTCCACAGAAATAACTTCTGGTCCTGCATTTTGGTCATTGATTTCAGCTAGTCTATGCTGTTTCCTCAGAGAACGGAAATTGTCTCTTGTCGCAGAGGCATTGTGGTGTTCATACTTTATTGATTATAATCTGCTGACATGTCAGATACTCACTACTTGTTTCTCGATGTAAATGACAGACAGTGTGAATGTTTATGTACACTGCTCTTTTTCCTGTTCATGTATCACAGTTGTGGAGAAGTTTGGCTGATGTTGGCTTATGTCTACTCATGGTCAGTTGGTGCCAGAGTGGGTAGTGATCCTGCATGGGCTGCAAAATATACTAGTGTGGCTGGGTCACATGGGCATGATTACATTCTCTTGTTGGGTAAGTCAATGAAGAAAACACAACAACAAAAACAATACAGAAAAAAAACAAAGACAGCCAGCTGTAAAACCAAGAGCACAATAAGGCAAATTAAAAGCATGGAAAAACAGGCAAACAGCAGAAGGAAATAAAATAATTTAATAACTAAAAAGAAAAAATAGTATAAAAGAAAAAAAAGCAGACTAAGGAACATGCAAACAATATAACTAGAAGTGGCAATAAGAAAACAAACGAGAATAATGAAGACAGAAGAAAGAAAAAGAAAAGAGAAAGAAGAAAAGAAAATGAAAAAACGATTGTAAAGGAAGAAAGAATAAAAAGCAAGAGAAGGAAGAGAGAAAGAATGGAAAGCAAAAATAAAGGAAACAAGTGGGGCAAGAATAGGCATCAGATAGGAACTCACTCTCAGAGGTGTGGATGGGCACTCCGGAGATGAGACAGCCAGCCTTACAGTCCATCTTGACCGTGATGTGTTCTGTGCTCTGTGGATGTGATTCAGCAGTAGTCTGTGCTGGCTCAGAGGGCGGCTGAGATTAAGGTGCTTTTTTCAAGGAAGGAACTCTCTTTGGTCCAGAGGGTGTCTGGGGACAAGGTAATTGGCTATGAAATCAGTTTTTTCCAACCCGGGAGTAGTTCGGTACTTGTCTCTGCTAGTTTGATAAAATGGACTTCATATGCCACAGATTTAGTGACTTTGCACCTGGTCCCTAGTTCAAGATCACGTAACTTTGACCTCAAGCAAAGTAGGTCTAGAAAAGTGGGGAAAACGTCACTAGGCCCTTTGTGGGGGAGGATGGGGCTGAGCACACTTCAATCACCAGGAGGTGTGGAGCAAAGGAAAGACCCCAGCTCTGCATCGCCAACTCTGAACTGTGATACCAGGGGGAGGCTCATTCCGCCATTGTTGCTGTTAGGTGACCTGGACTCCATTCAGACTCTTAGCAACCCGTTTAAAACAGTGCTCGGCCCCATGCCATCCCCACAATTGTTGGACTATTTGAGCCCATCAGTGCGGTCACTCGGTCAGTCAGACCATCCTGTCGAAGGTCTTCCTCTTTCCCACCCCATTACTTTATGAAGCAAGATGTCCTCCAGGGGCTACTTGCAAACGTTTGAGATTATTGCATCTGTCTCCTCTCTTTGGTTCCACTTCTTCTCCTGTTGGTATTTGATTCTCCTCTCTATCCTTTCTTGTGAACTCAGGGTTTCTGTGTTATTTTTCATATCAGTTTCATGCGGTATCACATGTCTCTGTGTATTGTGTCTGCCTAGTCCGACACTTGCCAGAATACTGTTTGTTGTGATTTTGAGTCCTACACACCAGCTTGCTCAGCTATGGTGAAGGCATAATTTTTATTAATCACTTTGCCTATAGCATTTGATATGCCATTAGCCAGAATTAGCTGTTCTATAAATATTAACTGAATGAAAGAATAGGTCAAGGAATTACCGGATATACCCATGTATAAACCGAGATTTTCAGCACAAAAAATGTGCTGAAAAACTGGGGTTCAGCTTATACACGGGTCAGTGGTACCTGATAGACCCAGACCCAGCCACACACCGCCTCGCCCCCTCGCAGACCCAGCCCTTCCCATATCATCGCCTCACCGCTGCTAGTGGTGGGGGTGGAAGCACGCAGAAGAGGTTTTTGTCGGCTGCATTCTCATCCTCCTGTGGTTGCTGCCTGCAAGTAAGAGTCAGTGCCATCGTGCAGACCTGGGGTGGGGGGGGAGAGGGGGGCAGGTCGGAGGTGGTGATCGAGTGGGTGCATCTTCTTGTCAAAGGGATCTACTTGATGTACTTGAGACCATAGCCATCAGGAATATTCCTTGTATTGGTGCCTTTCCTTCCCAAACCTCATACCCTAAGCAGAGCTGCCATAAGAAATTTCTCGGCCCCATACAACCTAAATGGTTTGGCTAGTTTCCCTTTAACCATCCACATAAACCCTTTTCCACCAAGAGCTCTCCCTCCCTCTAGTATTTAGTGGCCTTTTCCCAAACAGACATCCTGATCAGCCCCTTTCTGTTGACCATCGATGTTACCCCTTTGGCATACAGGTACCCCCTCCTCATGAGCTATTGTGCAGGTGTTTTTCAGCCACCTCAGGTGTCATAATGGCATGAACTGTAAAGACTGGTGCTCACATGTGTCAATATGCATTACATCACAGAAACCAATATTGAGGAGTGGTTGTGGGAACAGTAAGCTGCATTTAAGGGTGTAGGTCCACTTTAAAGGGAATCGAGGAACAGAAATTCAATTCTTTAACACATTACTGATCACTTCACAGCAAATCTGTCAAGTGCAAACTTTCTGCCACCATGTGAGAAACAAACCTGGCCACTTTCACCCTCGACCTTATATTTATGTAAAGACTAGGGGTGGCCTCCTAGTTGCTTGCACTCTGCTGATTGATTTCTGGGGTGGGGGTTGGGGTGACCGCTTGCACTCTGATGACTGATTTCTGTGGTGGGGCGGGGGTTGGGCTGCACATATTACAGTGACGGTGCAGTTAATGATTAGTATGGAGAGAATGTGTTGGTCATTTGTAGTGCTGTGTGGTGGTAAAAATTAAGTTTTTATTTATTTTTTTATCCTATTAGAAATGGATACTCTTAAACCAAAACAAAAATGCCAGTTATATGAGGCTGGTTTCAAAATGAAGGTTGTGTCAAGAGCAGAAGAGAGCAATAACAGTATTGCAAGTAGGGAATTCTGTGTTGGCGAAAAGCAAGTGAGGGAGTGGCGGAAAATGAAGGCTGATTTGGAGCAGATTCCAAAAGCTAAAAAAGCTTGTTGTGGTTTAACATCTTTTTATGGTGCTCTAGATAGTGAATTGCATAAATGGGTTATGGAGTGTCATCAAAATGGTTACTGTGTAACATGCATGGGAATCCACATATGTGCTCTACAAATGGCTGAGAATGACAAATATAAAGCACCAGGCATTGAAAAATTTGCTGCGTCCGCAGGATGATGTACCCGCTTCATGAATAGGTTTGGCCTATGTTTGAGACAAAGAACAAAGATTTCCCAGAAATTGCCACAAGACCTTGAAGAAAAAATTATGTCATTCCAGTCATTTATTATAAAAAAGAGAAGGATTTATAATTATGACCTGGCAGATATTGGGAATATGGATGAAACTGCCATGACTTTTGATCTTCCAAGCAACTGAACAGTGGCAAGTTTAGGAGAAAAAACATTTTTCTCAGAACCACAGGAAATGGAAAAAAAAAAACCACTTTACAGTTGTTCTATCATGTTTGGCTAATGGAATTACCAGTAAGCTGCATCCTGTCATTATTTTTAAAAGAAAAACCTTGCCTAAAAAGATCAATTTCCCACCAAGAATTACTGTGCGTGCACATGTTAAAGGCTGGATGGATGAAGACGGAACAAAAAATTGGCTGGAAGAAATTTGGAACTGACGACCAGGAGCAGCCTTAAAGAAAAAGCCATCATTACTTGTTTGGGAAATATTCAGAGCCCACCTATCGGATGACATAAAAAATTGGCAAAATCTAGTAAAGTTACTTTAGCCGTTATTCCAGGTGGGCTTACATCTGTACTTCAGCCTCTGGATGTATCTTTTAATAAGCCTTTTAAAGACCGTGTGCGAAGGATGTGACATGAATGGATGTCATCTGGTCCAGCCCGACTAACAAAAGGAGGAAATCTCATGAAGCCTGACATAGAGTTAATAGCAAAGTGGGTTCAAGATGCATGGGAAGACATCCCAGAAGATATGGTGCAGCGTGCCTTCCCGAAATGTAGCATTAGTCATGCTGTGGATGGCAGTGAAGACTGCGCTTTGTATGAAAATGACAGCGTGATGGTGACAACGGCGGTCTCAGTGAGGACAGCACCTATGTTGACCTCACACCAGCTGAAGCTCTGCATTGGGATACGGATGATGATGAGGAATCCATCTTTGAAGGATTTTAACTCTTTATATTTTAGCTTGGGTGCTGATTGAGCTCAGGGAATAGTATTCTTAAGGCATCATTGTTGATACCTTATTGTTTTTGTTGAACCTATTTTCCACTTACTGTGCTGGTTTACTAATGTTAAATGACTTTTTGTCATTTTATTTATAATAATTATTTAAATACATTACCCCACTGATGTCTCAATTTTTAGTAGCTTTATTTTCATTTATTTTAATTATTGAAACTCACCAATAGCTTCTGAATTTCCCACCCTAGGCTTATACTCGAGTCAATCAGTTTTCCTCGTTTCCCAGGTAATAATTAGGTACCTAGGCTTATACTCGGGTCGGCTTATATTCGAGTATATATGGTATTCAATTGTTAGTTTCATTGATAAATTATGTTGCATATAAAGCTACTTCTCCCAGCAGACAGGTCTCCTTCATTACTCAAAATTAAAATAATTATATACCTTCATGTACCAAGCACTCTCTAAGGTTTTTGATGAAACACTAGACAACAAAAATTTCATTTAGTCTTCCTGGTATATTATATTAAAATGAGCGTCTTAATGTTTACCTAAAGATCTTCTAATGTTTACTCAAAGAAAGAGATACTCACAAAAGAAGGCCAGAAATCAAGCAGATTTACTGTTCACAGGTTTGTAGGAGACCACAGTCCATCTCAATGTGCACTGTTTCAGGTCCTCTTTGCTGTCAGTTAGCAAGGTTGTGTCATTTGCATACCATAGATATGAGCCTACTGTCACATCCAGTAGGTCACATCCAACTTCTTGGATTATTTGTTTATCATGTAGATTGAATAAATATAGCAAAATATTGTAATTCTGACATACACCTTTCCTGATTTTAAGCAATACATTATCCTTTCATACTGTTTGATGCCTGTATTTTCCTTTATGTACAGATCTGTGTGAGCACAGGTAAATGTTTTGGAATTCCCATCAGTAGCAATAATAGCCATAGTTTATCATGACCCGCAAAGTCAAATGCCTTTGTCTACTTAATGAAACATGAATACATATCTCTCAGGCATTTTCTGCTTCAGTCAAGATCCATCTTATATCACGGAAAATATACTTCATTCCATATTCTCTTCTGAATCAGACTTAGATTTCTAGCAGCTCTTTGTTGCTATACTGTACTGATAAAATTGATTTTGAATATTCTTCACTAAAATATTACTGTGTAAGACAGTAATATTGTTAGATAACTTGCACCTACTAATGAGTCAACTTTGAAGTTAGCAGAATCATGGATCTTGTCCAATTATTTGACCAAACTACTCTTTGAAATGTCCTGGCATAGAAAAGTGAGTGCTGCTAGTGTTGAATCTGCTTGTGGGAACATTTCGATTGGTAAGCCATCAATTTCTAGAGACTTATTTTTTGATAATGCTTTCAGTGCTTCCTGGACTCTGGTATAGTGCTATTGGACAAAAATATTTTGTATGCCTGAAAAAGGAAAATTACTTGAATCTGAAAAATAAAACCAGGTCTTTCTACATATATGATAAAACACATTCATCTCAACTTAGTGATAAATGATCTGTCCGATAAGAATGGATAAAATAAGAACCATCATTATCGATTCATATTTAAATGGAGATAAAATGTAACCTACATTATTTTATTTTACTGTTGTTTTATGTAATTTGAGAACACAGTAGCTCTTATTAATAGTGAACGGATATGCTTATAATATCTTTATTTTATAGAAAAGCAAGGATCCTGAGTAAATAACCTTTCCAATGTACTACACTGAGGAACAGGAAAGAAATTCTAGTCGTCTTGATCCCTGTATCACTGAATTTTCCAAATATGACTTGAGAAACAATTGAATTCTTAATATTGTTATAATTTTCATGAGCTTCCATTTTTAAATCTTAAGTTTAATTTTCAAATAAAATTAATTTTTAGTGGTAGCAGCTTTCTCTAGTGATTTGTGGTTGCTAGCATGCTCATAATAAAATCAATCCAGCATTAAAAATTTTTTAACATTTTTATTTGTTAGCTAGCTCATTACATCTACCTTAATTATATCTAAAAGAGCTGTAAAACTATGGCATACATTGGCTCATGATCAAAGAAAGAGAAAAATTCTATTCATATACTTTGAAACACCATTCGAATCTGCCAAGTAGGTCTTGCCCTAGTACAAACAGAATAGTCACAAATAGTGTGACACTAAGATAGACCAGAGTGTAGTCCATCTGTCGTAGGAGATAAAGAACAACTTTTATAAGAAAGGTTCCTGAAAACTTTCTATTTGCTTAATAATATGCACAAGAACAAATCATGAGTCCAGATTCATGTTAAAAATGATAGTTATTTCTAACTTTCCATTTTGATTAGTTAACCTTTACTAATGAATAAGAAAATATACTCTTCAAGACAAATAGAAGTTTGTTAAAGGTGAGTTGACATCTCATCATAAAGTATAAGATTAAATAAAAATAGCTAACATAGCTACAAGGGTGGGAGGAAACTCCAAGTCAAATTGAACAAGCAATTTTAGATATCTTTGGATTATTTTATGACTATATTGTATAAGAATATTTGACCAGATGTTTTTCTCCTGCTAACAACTCATTAAAACTTGTTAAAATGCCATAGGATGAAAAATCTGGTTCCTCAGTATTTTTAAATTATAGACTAAAAAAATTAATAGGGGTAGTTTATTTTAATCATTTACATTTTCTATTACCCCGTTGATATTGAACATAAATTAGAAACTTGTATATAGGTGTTCTATTATAGCATTTACTACATTTTTATTCATTTTCCCATTTTTTTTTCCTAGAAGCATCATGAGCAATGATAGACAAAAAAAATATGGGACAATTTTAAAGAAGTAGGCACCATGTGGAGCCATCACTCAATTATTTCACTTAATGTTGAGAACACCTTATTTGCAAATTTTAGAAGTGAGGTGCATCAGGGATACTGAATGTGGGCCAAATCCAAGGACTGTCATCTTTATTCTATTCTTTATCATAGTAGAATGATGAAAGAGTGGCCATATCATTGCCAAATCTTACATACTCAATGGTGCCATCTTGAGTTAAAAAGTAATTATTGAAATGAAGAAAGATCTATGGAACGATTTAAGAAGTCTCAGTTTTATTTTAGCTACATTAATTATCCTCCCAGGATAAAAATTCTTAGAGAGATTAGAATATGTTAACCTACAGCTAGCAACATAGTAGATGTTTCTGGGAAATCATAGATAGTGTGAGAATTTATTTTTTAAAATTTTGCTCGAATGGCACTTAAAAGAAGGGGCAATAGAAAACAATTTAAAACATGTCCATGAGATTCAAATAGGACCTTAAGTATATCTCACCTGGAATTAGAGATCTCAGGAATAGATTTGATATATTGAATGCTAGTGACAAAAACAAAAAAATAAACCCGTTTAATCTTGGAATGACATAAAGAATGTCATGCATATTGGCTGGTCTTGAAACAAGAAATCATCTATGTAAGGTGTCAACTAAGTCCATACCAAAGTCCATACCAAGCAAACCAGTTTGTGTGATCCAAAGATTATAAATAATTAAATCCAAATTCAGAGGAGGGATACATATTAGAGCTCAAATTCTGAACACCTGATTTGCTGAAAGTGATGGATGAGAATGGAAGCCTAAAACCCATTTGCAGAGTCCCCACATAGAGTAAGGCACTGGTGAATCCCCTCTGAGCATGGTTGATGGATGTGAATAAGCTTGCTATCAGACAGAGAGTATTGTAAAGTTGATTTTGGCAGATGTAGTTAGGTTAAAATGTAACATCTCATCATTTTATTTGCCTTTTCCATCTTTTCAAATTTATTCCAGTTTTTAATATATATTTTTTTCTTTTAACTGAACTCCTTCTATGTTTTATTATGTCATTTTAATTGTTATTTTTATTCTTTTTGTTCTGTTTTGTATGTTTTTCAGCATAGGAAATCCAGGATAGGTAAATATATAGGGACAGTAAGTGGATTATTAATTATCAAAGGGCAATGGTTGTGAGGTTGAGGGGAAATGGGGAGCTAATGACAATGACTACAGCAAAGAAGAAAATGTATTAAAATTAATTGTGGTGATGATTGCACAGCTCGTCTTAATATGATTCAATTATTGATATGTGAATTATATGCCAATAAAACTATTTTAAAAAGAATGTCATGCATGAAAAAGACAACAGATCATAAACAACCAAGAAAGAAAGAAAAGACCAAGTGATTGTCATAAGAGACTCTGGAACATCTTCGTGGATAAAGAACCAGCTAAAGTGAATTGAAGAATGATGAAGTAAAAAATGTGAACAGTAAATTAAAATACTCATCCCTACAGGACCAGTGGAGTGAGTGGCAATGCTGGGAGGGTAGAGGGAGAATGGGTTGGAAAGAGGGAAGCGATTACAAGGAACAATATGTGACCTCCTCCCTTGGGGATGGACAACCAAAAACTGGGTGAAGGGAGACGTCAGACAGGGCAAGATATGACAAAATAACAATTTATAAATTATCAAGGGCTCATGAGGGAGGGGGAGGCAGGGAAGGAGGGGAAAAATGAGGACCTAATGCCGGGGGGGCTTAAGTGGGGAGGAAATGTTTTGAGAATGATGAGGGCAATGAGTGTACAAATGCACTTTACAAAATTGATGTATGTATGGAATGTGATAAGAGTTGTATGAGCCCCTAATAAAATGATTTAAAAAAATACAAGTAAAACACTGCTATGAAATATGGACAGACCTGGAGTTAGAAAACCCAAAGGGAAGAACACATTCAATGTATCTCAAGCTCTAAGTTACAATACTGGCTTAAATGGGCATTGTGGTAGGCTGAGTTTTCTGGAGTAGCAAAACTGATTATATACATATATATATGTATATATATATACACACACACATACACACACATATATACATATACACACAAACACATACATATGCATACACATATGTATATACATGTACACATATCTTATTTACAACAATATAAACAGTGACTGTATATAGAACATATATAATTTCTATAGAAATACATAGAAAGATAGATATAGAGAAGACAGATTTAAATACAGATATAGATATCTATAGATACCTCTATCTCTATATCGAGAGAGAGAACTATATAACAAGACAATGGCTCACACAATTGTAGGATAGCCTAATATGACTCGAGTCTGTGAACCAAATATTAAATTGGAGGTTTCTCCTGATTGTCATAGATGTGGGGGCTGATGAACCAAGAAACAAATCAGGAAGACCACATGTTAGTCAACACAGAAGTGGATGAATTTAAGATTAGCAAATCAGGTTTGAAAATCTGAGGTCAACAGGTCATATTGTAGGCTACTTATGGCTGTTGGAGTCAGTGGCAATATGGCTAGCTATTAACTGAAGTCCAGGGGCAAGATGCAGATTAGCAGGAAGCAAACAAACTTCTCTACAATGTCTACTTAATTAGGAATTAGTCCTTCCTCCCAGGAAACGTCTCATCAAATGCATCAGGCTGTTACTGAGTAAGGGGGTTGCACTTTACCTGAAACTTTGCACAACTGATTGGCTCACAGTATATTCCACCATGGAGTTAATTACATGATGTAAGGGCTCATCATGAGGCATCCCTAGGCCAAACCACTAAGAATCCTAGGTGGGCCAAATTGACTTAAGATTTATTACAGGCAACATAGTGAAAGTTGGAGGAAGTTAAATAAGAAGACTAAAAGAAGAGTCATTCTATTGAAAATAATTGGTCTATATTTGACTATTTTAAGAGGTGGCATATGATCAAAAACAGGTAATAAAAATGTTGAAGTCACAATGAAACACTTAGGAAAAAACCAAGGTTTGAGGAATGAGTAGAACACCTTTTGAAATGTCTCAACAAACTGATGGAGTGCTTAGAGCACTCACTATTCTATCCCCAGGTGAACAATCAGGAAGAGATCCCATTTTTGCCCATTCTTAAGAAAGGTGACCCAATACAATGCAGAAATTATCAAATGTCATTAATAGCAAACTTAAGTAAATTTTATATGGAGATATTTCAAATAAGAGTTGCAACAATACATCTGCAGAGAAACTGCCAAAAACTTAAGCCTTGTTTTAAAAAGGTCATGTGATGGGTATCATTGTTGATATAAGATGCATCTTGGATGAAAGCAGATAACAAGTGAAAGATGTTCAGTTTGATTTTATTGACAATGAAAAGGAATTTGACTGTGTGGTCATAGAAAATTATCAATAACATTGCAAATAATAAATATTCCATAAGGCTTAATTGTGCTCACATGAAGCCTATAGACAAAACAAGAGACAGTTATTTGAGCAAATAAAGGGAGAGTGTATGGTTTAAAATCATAAAGAGGCTATATCTTTTGATAGCCGGGCATCATCAGCTTTCTTCACCACATTTGCTTATGCACACTTTTGTCTTCAACAATCGTGTCGGGAAAGCGAGCATCATGGAATGCCAATTTAATAGAACAAAGTGTGGGGAACAGAAGGAATTCTCTTAAGTTGTCTCCCCAAAATATGTACCAAACTTAGCTGCTTAAGAGTGACTCTCGGCGAAAGTAGGT
>NW_022104341.1:11792088-11797055 GCF_000313985.2 Echinops telfairi | reverse complement strand
ACTTATTGATAAAGATAAAAAACTACAGACTTCAGTATAAATTACAATTTAAAAATGAAAAAAACCTCAAAAAGTCCTTATGACTGGATTATCTTAAGCGGTCTCTATGGAAGTACAATCAGTGATGCTTACTGATGTATATATATAAATGATATATGTATATATATGGGAGAGAGGATATGTGTGTGTGTGTGTGTGTGTGTATATATGTGTGTGTGTGTGTATATATATAGAGAGGATCAAGGATATTGCTCACAGGGTTGTAGAGGTAGGTGCGTTTCAAATCTATGGGTCTGATGTCAGGCTGGAGGCTTCCAGCTTGCAGTAGCCTAAGAAACAAAGATCAAAGGTCAGACAAGATTTTGGATGAGAGGCATGAATTCAAGGCCAAAAGGTCAGATGACAATCCCACGATAGTCTCACTGCTTAGTCAAATACAAAGAATGAGCCAGATGCAGGATGCAGACTCAGAAAAATAAAAACATGCTTTTCCAGTGTCCACGTATAGTGGAAGTAAGCCACACCATTAAGGAGATTTCATCCCATCATGGTTGATTACTAGATCATAACTGTTAAACCACTGAGATCCGGACACATTCAAGTTGATACAAAATCTTAACTATCACATGGGTAAATAGAAATCAGGATAAACAGAGGAAAGATTATGGTTGTCAAAGATTAATTTTATTTAAATCAACAACCAACACTCCTGGAAACATCAGTCAAGAAATCAACATACTGCATTTGGCATATCTGCCGCAAATCACCTCTTTAAAGTACTGAAGAGTACGAGAACCAAAGTGCACCTCAACCAACCTATGGACTTTTCAAGCATCTCACATGCATGCGAAAACTTGGTAATGAATAATAAAGACAGAGATAAATTGACGCACCTGAATAATGGTCCTGACAAATAAAATTAAAACTTGTAGTGCCAGAAACAAGCAAAAAAATTGTTCTGGAAGAAGTACAGCCAGAATGATTCTTAGCATCGAAGGTGGTGAGACATCCTCTCGGGTACTTTGGATCTGTCATCAAGAGACACCATTTCCTGAACCTTCAATGCGATCCATAGTCACAGTGCGCAACAGTGGAGTCAAACTTGGCAATGATTGTGCAGATGGCACGACTAGTGAGTGTATTGTTTTGTTGTACACAGGGCCTCTACGGATTTGCAGCTGACTAGATGGCAACTAACAGCCACAACGCTGAGTGCTTCCAGAACTCCATCAGTTTGCTGAGTCAATCGGTATTCCATTACTTCTTGGAGTGTTTTCCTGGTTTCTGTTAATCCCTTCAGTGCTGTACAATTTGATTTTTTTCTTCAATAATATTGGTATTGATCATTTTCAAAAGTGATGGCATCTTTAAATGTTTGAACATAGATCAATTCAATTTGGCACAGTCTCTATACATTTCTTCCATCCTATTTTGATGCGTTCTACGTTTTTGAAGATGTTGCCTATACCCCCAAACAAAGTCAATGCTGTGGAGCTGACCCTGATTCTCAGTTTCTCCGTGTAGTGTTTCTGAGACTATAAAGTCCAAATAAATGATAGTCTCAACTTTCTCCATATATTTGAACAGCAAAACTGCAGTTAGCAGCTCAATGATTAGGCCACAGTGCCACTACTTGCGTTTTTCCACCAAAATAAATAAAAGCAAGCTCATTGCTACGAAGTCAATTCCAACCCATAGCGACTCTACAGGGTAGAACTGCCCTACGAGTTTTTTCAAGAGTAGAAAGCCTCATCTTCCTCCAATGGAGCCCTTGGTGGTTTCAAACTGCTGACCTTGCAGTTAGCAGTCCACAGCATTAACCTAGCCATTAGAATTCTAAAAATTATTAATCAAGGCTTGACTTTTAAAACAATTATTTTGTCTTAGAAAATGCTGCAATTGTTCTTCCTTTTAAGCTGTTTAACCCCAGGCCCCTGTAAATCCCATTGTAATATTTGCTTTTGTTTTCTGAGCCACCTTTTTCAAATTTTCTCTTAAGCTCTGCTAACTTCAGCATGTCTTGAAGTTGCTTCTTTCCAGAGCACTTTTTACATCTCCTCTGACGTCCACTTCGCCGTTCTCTTTCACATCTTTTCATGCCGTTTTGCTTTCTTTATGTATTGTGTAGTTGATGTTCCACAATTTATCGAGTCTTTGATCATTAGCGTTTAATGCATTCATTTTGAATGTTCCTGAGATGGCTTCGAAATTCAGATGGGTACTTTGAAGGGAATAATTTGGCTGTCATATATTGTTTTAATTTTCCTTTGCATCAACCTGAATGTGCATATAAGTCATTGATCCTCTTTTCCACAGTTGAACCCTGACCTTGTTTTTGCTGATGATATTCTCCATAGTCAATGCCCAGATGTTGTCAATTTGATGCCTATATTTGCCAAAGAGTTTACACATTTGGATGTCAATTAAAAAATTGGAGGCGTAAGTCCACTCTAGCAGAAATACCTTAACAGAAAGGTCCAGTGACTTATATCAGCAAAATACCTATAGAAAATTCCATGGAACACAATTCTACTCTGACACACATGTATTTGCTATGAAGGGTCGACAAATAGCTTGTAGGAAAATTCCATCACTTATTAATGTCCTGTTTCCAAGAACAGTTTGAAGACCTCTGTGTGTGCATCCCTATAAAATGTTAAAAATAGTGCATTTTATTATATTTGTATTTTTGTTTAAATTTACATATAATTAATTGTCTTTTAGGTACTTTGATAGCAATTTCACAGTTTCATTACTTTATAGATGATTATTTCAACTATGTTCAATGTTATAATAGTTTTAATTAATTTTTCCTTTCTTTTTCCTACATCACCTTATTCTTTTTGAGTTATTAATATAATTAGCTAATTTTAAGCTAAATTTCATATATCATAAATAGTTTTATTATCCAGGAATTTTTGTGGGTATGTTTTATTGATTTTACACTCCATGAATTTAGAACAATATGGTTGGATATTTTGAATATGTTTAAGCACTTAATTATGCATTAGAGTAGTAAAATTATAACTGAGTTACATATTTTATACTACTTCAAAAAATAAAGCAAATATATTACATTATGTTATAGTGTAATATATATTAAAATGTGAAATATAAGTATAAAATCATTTATTATTAAAATAATATTAACATTAATCTGGAGCTTAACAATGTGACTAGATATTTAATATCACATACAGTAATAAACCTTAATTAGAATGAAACTTAAATAAGCAATATTTATAAAATGAGCTAAAACATTAATTCCCACTAAAAAGTATTTAATAATCTTCAATTATAAATAGATTTATTTTTCATATATAGTCTATAATAATTAACTAAATTTAATAAATCTTTTGTTCTGCATAAAATAATGATTACATTATAAGAATGCATAGTTTCATTTATGTTGCAATCAGTATTTATTTTGTAATTATTTTAAAATCTAATCAGTATAACTGTTTGAAAGCTTAATTAAACTTAATGTTTATTAAGAGTATAGTCATTAAATTGAATTCTGCCTTTTGATCTTTCATACCATGTATGTATTTATTAAGAGATTTGACCTGTGCTGGCTTGTTGATAAGTGCACATGGTGATACCGTGGGTTAGCCGTTGTGCAGCTAACGGCAAGCTCAGCGGTTCAAACCCAACAGTTCCTCCACAGGAGGAAGATGATGATGTCTGCACAAACAACGATTTTCAGTCTATGAAGCCCTATATAAGGTTTCCTATATTGACTTGATGACAGTGGCCTTTGATTTTTTGGGAGAACTTGAGGCGGTTGTCTATACTATCTTTTAGTATCATGCTGGATGAACAAAAATTCTCCTGATTACCAAATGTTGCTTAGTAAATATTCATATATCGCCCTCTTTACACCTATACAAATTTAAAGCATCTGTTCTTATGAAAATTTGAGAAAGACAAGCCTTCCAGCCTTCAGGATGAGAAGTCACGAAACCAAAAGTGGTTATAGTGTCAATGTTCACAGACAACAGATAATGACAACCTTAATATCACAAAGAATAGGCCTATCAAACCAAGATGAAGAAGAAATTGAAGGACATGGAGACAGGCAGCTGGCAACCTGTCCTCTGCTAAAATCATCCTTGATCTCTGCTCTGTCTGTCAGTGGCCAGATGGTCAGGGATTTGTTTTTCAGTGTGGTACCAGATATGGTCCAATAAAGAACATGAGGTTAGAACAGTCACCATTCTCTACACGTGCCATTGACCCAAATCAGCAAAAATGCATCCCTCATATATAAAATTAATAATTGTCAGAATCTATATAAAGGCAATGAGAGCAATGTCTGCGTGTTACATCTTTGGGATTCCAATTTCCTGCAGAGGGTTTAGAGAATATTTATGTTGTTATGGCTAATGAATCCAGCAGGTTGTCTAGAGAAACAAAATCAATGACACTCATATAAGTATAAGAAAGCACTTAATATCAAGAAGTAATTTTACATTAAAAAAGCAACCCAGACCAGTCTAAGTCAAGTCCATGGATTCGGTGCTAGCCAGAACCCTTTTCAGATGCATGGAGCTGAAGGACAATTACACAAAAATATGATACTAGATGCAGGGAAATCACAGGCCAGTGAGAGCTGTCCCATGGATCCAAGGTCAGTGGGAATAAGGCAGAGCTCAACAGCTTGCCTCGGAGGACCGGTGGCCCACATGGGGCCACTCTTAGAGGAGACCAAGCCCTAGAAACGATTAAAGCGAAAGGCAAAAGAGGAATCAGAAGGTCCCAATGTCTCTCTTATTAAAAGGCCACACTCCAAAGGAAGCCAGGTTGGACCCTACTCCTACATCTTCACACAGCAAGTGAACATAAATCTGAATACTGGAGCGAGTTTAATAATAATGACTTTGTCTCTTGGTGCATATGCATTTACTATGAGTAGGCTAATTTTTAGAAGTTTCCATTTATTATCCTTAGCCCCTCAAGAATGTGGT
>NW_022104341.1:11790076-11791435 GCF_000313985.2 Echinops telfairi | reverse complement strand
TGATACTTCGATATTGGTCACTTAATTTTGATTTTATGAGATATGACCCACACATCGAAATTGAAATTTTATAATATTAAACAAAAAGAAATTCTCAGTATGAATAGATAAACTTAGAACATAAAACATATTTGATATTTGTTGTGGTGGTTGTTAGACTCCATCAACTCGGTTTAGACCCATAGCGACCTTATGCGCAACAGAACGAAGCCGGGCCTGGGCCTGTGCCCTTCTCATCAGCGGTCCAGTGCTTCCGTCCATCGTTGCAGCCTCGGGATCAATCTGTCTCATTCAGGGCTTTCCTCTCATTTTCTGCCCCTCGACCAAGTATGATGCTGTTCTCCACGGAATGGCCTCTACTGATAGCAGGTCCAAAGTATGTAAGATGTAATCTCGTCATCCGTGCCTCCAAGGAGCACTCTGGCCTTACTTCGTCCAAGATCAATTGATTAGACCTTTTCAATATTCTTTACCAACACCACATTTAAAATGCGCGGATTCTTCTTCAGTCGTTTTAATTTAATGTTCAACTTTCACGTGCATATCATGCGATTGAAAATACCACGGTTTGGGACAGGCACACCTTAGTCCTCAAAGTAATATCCTTGCTTTTCAACATTCTAAAGAGTTCTTGTGCAGCAATTTTACACAATATTTGCTAGTAGTGTTCTAAAACTTTTATCTAGCCATTTGTGGTACAAAAATGACACTAAAGCATATTATAAAGCAAGCTATTAAAATTAATATATTAAAACAATATCATTTAGCATACAATTAGCATATAAGAAACCTCTTACTTCCTTACCTAGTAACATATATACAATGAGGTATGAAAGTTAGTGGATAATAGAGTTTACCATGAAAATTTTAAGCTCTTTATAAGTTAGCTTACACGTGTCTATGATGAATCTGAAAGAGGCTTCATGAGAGAAACATGAAGCTACCAACTCCCATAACATTTTCAAATGCATACATTTTTGCTAGTTTTAAAAAATGTAAAGTAATAAATATGTGTGTTTATGTGTGTGTATACATATATATAAAGTTCATTTTATGGAATAATGTGGCATTAAATATTATTTATGCCTCTCAAAGGAGAACATTTTACCATTGTTTTATATACATTCGTTTATTTCTGTATGTATAACACATTTTCATAATTCTTTTCCATCACACAATAGCTGATGATAAATACAATAATTAAGTTTGGTATTTTTTATAATCATTTTATTAGGGGCTCATACAACTCTTCACAATCTGTACATACATCATTTGTGTCCAGCACAATAGTACATATGCTGACTTCATCATTCTCACATCTGCTTTCTACTTGAGCCCTTGGTGTCAGCTCCTCATTTT
>NW_022104341.1:11772580-11789884 GCF_000313985.2 Echinops telfairi | reverse complement strand
CATATATTTATAGGTTGAGTATTAAGAAAACAGATGAACAGTGGGCCCCTGCACAAGTATTTCCTCAACACAAGAACATTTTGTTTTAACAATTCCGCAGTCTGAGATGCTCACCTGCCTGGCACGGTCACTGAAGACAATGGGTGCACAAGAAAATGTGGTGAAGAAAGTGGATGGTGCTCGGCTACCAAAAGAATTGTTTTTTTATTTAAATTCGGTGTAAAAAACATGGTAGTTACTTTATTTTGCAGCCATTTTTCAATATATATCTTTTTAATCTCACTGGCTTTTAAAACCAATGGTTGAGTGTTTTAACATTTTGATTTGTTTTTAATCTTAGTCATTTTTTTTCATATGTTTGAAATGAACCTGTATGTCACTAAAGCCTTCAATTCCACTTCAATTTTACTTTTCCTTCTTTTATGCCACTCAGATAATTATTTAGATCCTAGGTGTAAGGAATATGGAGGATTTTTGAGATGGAGAGGCTTCACTCTCTTTTTTTAAAAAAAATTCATTTATTTATCTGTTTATTTTGGCTTTAAGAGTAGCACATCCTGTGTAGTTACACAAAATACCTCAAAATGATATCAGTAATAATATCCCTTTAAACTCTCTGTAAATGTGTTTCTCTCTCTCTCATCTTATTCTTTCTCCCTACTTTTATAATTTCCTATCCCTTCTCACTTCCTGTCCCAGTCTCTTCACATTTCTGTGTCTAGACATAATTTATTTGAACTATGGTGGCATGGTGGTTACAGGTTAGCAGTTTGGAATGACCAGCCACATTGAGAGAGAAAGATGAGATATTTTCTCCTTTGAAGAATTAAAGGCTCTGAAACCCACAGGGGCAGTTCTGCTCTCATCTGGGGCTACTGTGAGTCAGAATGGAAACCGTGGCAGTTTGTTTTCCCTTTGCAGCAGCTGCATATTGTTCCACATGTTTGTCTACATAGTAATGACCACTCCAAATGTAATTTCCTTTATATTATTTTGATTTACTACTGTAAACACTTGAGATCATTATTTTGCCCTCTTGTTGTTCACTTAAATCTTATTTCTAATTTCTAGCACATTACTCTGATGTCGTAGTGGTTATCCTCTGGGCTGCTAACTGCAAAATCAGCTGTTCAAAGAAAGCGGAAGGTTTCTACTCATAAATAGTTAGGTTTCAGAAATCCACAAGGGGAGTTCTCCCTGTCCAAAGGGGTCACTATGAGTTCAAACGGACTCCGTGGCAGTGAGTTTTGTTTTGGGGTAGCACATTAATCAGCATCTAAATAAATACATATTTGTGGAAAAAAAAGACTGGATTAAGGGGTTTAACAAGATATAAAATGTTAATTACACTACCCAGGGGTTTCATATAATTATTAAGTTAGAGTTAATTAAGATTTAGCAAGGTTTTACAAATGATACATACATATATAATTTTACCTTGCACTTGCATTCAAACAAAATGCTTCTTTGTCAGACCAACTACTTAGAAAATAATGAGAATTAATAAATTTTTGAAAATGGAAGAAAAAAGACCTTAATGATAATCATGAACTGATAAAAAAATTCATTAAAAAAATTTTAATCAATAAAGTTACCGTTAAAATACTTTTATAAATGTACAATGGGTAACATATTTTGAATGATATATTATTTGCTTATATATTCTTTATTATCTTATCTGTCTAGTACATTATTCAGTCGCTACATATCAAATATAATATTTTAACTACTATAAAAACACAACTCCTGTAATCAAAAATATCAAAGAGTTTGTCATGTTTTACTTATCCATTTTGAAATAGATTTTCTGAGGTTCAAAAGTCAATTGCTTATTAAATTGTGATATTTTTAACTTAGTGTTTAAAATTTATACTGCAAGCAAGTTTAGTTGTGTCTGTCTCTGTGCTTGTGTGTGCCAAAAAGAGTATGGCATAGGGATTTAAATTTTCTCCAGAATCTTTGGGGATAATGTGTTTTGTTATGACTATAATCTGTTATATTGAGATAATTTGGAGATCTCATATACCAAAGATCATGCTATTCTTTTTCCTTTATCTTAAACTTTTACCTAAGCCAAGGTTGAAGGTTTGATTTATCTTGATAACTGTTTCTACAGTCAAAGGTTTGGATAATCTTGCGTATCTCCCATGTGGAATAAGGAACCAAACAGGTTTCCCAGATCTCCTGTCACTAAGGAATGTGCATTTGCATAGTCTCTGCCCCTGAGAGCTTCCTGTCTCACCTTTCCCTCATGGCATTAACATCCAAACTTGAACTGTTCATGCCAATTTTCAGACCTTATCAGCCTCGAAAATGGCATCTTTACTCTCATAACAGAGGAGAAATAAAATACAAGTATATAGAAAACGGTCACTTTTGCCCAAACTGTCTTTTTACAATTTAAGATTAATGTGAAATTGCCTTAAATGTTTTGTTTCTGAAGCATGAATTTTCTAAAATAATTCTATGTATCTCCCATTTGCTATCTAAGTTTTGTTTTTCTGGAATTTTAATAAAAATAATTCTATCTGAACTCAGTCCAAGTGGAGAATTTGATAAATTTAAAAACTGTGCAAAAACAATGTAATTAGAGACCTGGATGCTTTCAAAACAAGCTCTCAGTTCCCTCCCACACAGCAGGACATAAACCAGAAAATCATTTTGACTTTGATATATAGCCTAATCTTTCATCTAAAAACATTAAAATTTCATTTTTATAAAAATCAAAATGTGCAAAGGCACAAAATGTGATCATATATTATATGGGCTGACTCAATTTACATTAATTTACACTTATGACACTAAATGAATTACAATTATATTATTGTATTTCAAAATTCAAAACTCACTCTGATGTATCATATGCCCCGTGGTAAGGCTTTTCTTAGGTCCTTCTCTTTAGACAGTTTTCCCCTCAATTTTAAGGCAGCATTAGTATAGATTAGAAATGTTTTACCTAATTTAAGAAAAAGTATTGAAATTTAGCTGAAAAAATTGAGAAAGAGAAAAGAATGAATAGCATGTTATTCTATTAGAGAAAGTTCTAATACAAAAAACAAGTTATGTGGATCCTTTCTATCTCATCCGTGTTACGAGAGAAAAATCAACAATATTTTATGTGCTTAAATGACTTATTATTTGTCGTAACATTCATCATGTCTGCTAAGTATTTCTAGCTTCCGTCCACTTTATTCCAACTCAGAGTGAATGGTGTATAACCAAATTATCGATAACCTGAGTTTTCTTGTGCTGTCACTACCATCTCTGCTATGTTTTAACCCATTGGTGCAGTCACTGTCAATACATCTCATTAAAAGTTGTTTGTTTGTGTTTTCTTTTTGGGCCTCCCAACTGCCTCTCTTCCCAACTGCTACAGTCCAGTCACCTATGCGCATTCCCTCCTGAGAGGCCTGTGCTACATACAAGCTGCAACAAATCTGACCTGGAAAATACTGGGGACACATTTGGATCTCTTTTTCCATTGCTGCGCATCTGTAGGCTAAAAAACTCTCATCTGAGACCTATGCTAATGATTCAAAGTGAATTCATTTGCATGTAAATATAGATTGTTACCCAGAAATATATATATATACTTGTTTATTTGTCATCAGTTCTCTAGTGCACCAAGCATAATCTCCCTTCTGATAACATGTTTGTGATGATTAGGGATTATGTCAACTAGACACTCCTTGTTAGGGGTTGAATCAAAACCATCAATCAAATGGTAGCTTGATGACACCTTTTTAGGGGGGTGACCTTTTGTTTAAGAGTAAGATCAAACTGAGATGATTCCTCTCGCCACTTTGCCTTCTTCCTCACTGGAACTTTGTGTCTGCTTCCAGGGGCACCTGCATGTAAATACAATGACACAATGGACAAGGGGCTACTTTCTAAAACCTATACAAAATTGCAAGTCTTCTTAAGAGCTGTAGACACCCTGCCAGGCATCCATGCACCTTGTATCCACTCTGCACTCACTGGCCTGGGACCTCCCTGCTTCACCTTTCTGGGTCATTGGTTTGCAACTACCTGATTCTGAAGGGGTTCTGGCCAGCATCAGATCTACGGACTTGAGTTGGGCTAGGCTGACACCTTCTTGATGTAAAGTTGCTTTTAATATAAAGTTCTTTCTTCTAATAGTTGATTGCAAGATAAATTCTCACCATCTTCACTTCAAAAGAATACTTAGATTGCACTTCTTCCAAGATAGTTTTCTTCCTTCTTCTGTTAATATTCTCTGCCAAGATCAGAATTTGAAAATAACAATTATTCTTAGGTCTTTCTTCGTCAGCCAGCCTTCACATGCACGTTAGACCACTGCTGACATTGGGGACTGCATCAGGTGCATCTTAGTTCTCAAAGTGACAGTTTTCTTTGTTATCAATTCTTCTACTGATGGTCATTTTCCCAGCACTTTCTTGCAATTGTGACTAGTGCTGTGATGAACATGGTTATGTATATGTTTTCCATGCTATGATTCTTTCTTCTTTAGAGAATATACATGGATCTTATGGAATTTCTATTCCCAGTTGCTTAAGATAGATCCATATCACTTTTCACATTGCTTGTACATATTTAGAGTCCCACCAGCAGTGTGTGAGAGTTATACACCCTCTCCAAAATTTGTTGTTTTCTGTTTCTTTCTCTTTCTAAAGTGGCTGCCATTGGTGGTGTAATGTGGTGCCTGAATCTTGCTTTGATGCGCATCTCCCAGATGACTAATGATCATAAACCCTTTCCATATCTTTGTTAAGGATCTGGATGTCACCTTTGGTGAATTGTTTGTTAATGCCCTTTGCTCTTTTAAAATTAGATCATTCATCCTTTTTTCATATAGATTTTAGAGAGTAACCCCTTGTCCGCTGTGTCATTGTGGAAAACATTTTCCCATACTGGGGTTCTTTTTTCACTCTTTTGATGATGTCTTGTGATGCACATAAGTGTCCTGTTTTTAGTAGATCTCAGATATCTATTTTGTCTTCAACTTGTGTTCTTCCTTTATTATATATGCAATTCTGCATATACATATATGTTCTATAATCAGGTCCTTCATTTGTCCCTATTTTCTCATTGTTGATGTTTACAGCCCTGGGATTTACATTTATGTATTTGATCTATCTTGAGTTTATTTTTGTACATGGTTATATCTATTCAGATTAAAAAAACTGATCCATACAATGAAATACCATGCACCACTAAGAACAATGATAAAACCATGTACCATGGAAGGACCTGGAGAACATTATATTGAGAGAATATTAGTCTATCTCAAAAAGACAGGTATTGTACCGGGCTACTGATGTATATATAGAAAAAAAACCCCAGATTTTTATACCAAAGGAAAGAGATTTTGGAGATTGCCAAGGAGGGGAGGACAAAGGAGAGAAATGAAGCAATCAATGAGATTTAAGACTATTAACTTTAATGAAGAGGGGATGGTAGTCCATAAGAGGGAAAAAGAAAGGCAAAGGGAGGACTGGTGTTACTATTGCAGGGAGTGATAATGATAATTAATTTAATTGTGGAATACAAAATTGATGATCTTAAAAGTAAAACAGCCACATGATTCACAATAAAAATTGTTTAAAAAGTGACAGCTTTGCTTTCGATTCTTTCACTGTATTTTATAACAGATTTGCTCAATGCAATAAGCCCTTTTATGTCTTGACTGCTGTTTCCATAAGCATCAATTCTGGATCGAAATAAAATGATACTTTTGACACTTAAATCTTTTATTCACTTATCATGATGTAAATTATTTGTGGTATTAAGTTAAATTTGGAGGGTGAGGGAGCCAGCCCCCACCCGCTGCTACTACCTATGGGTTCAGTAAGCACAATTGTACGGTTGATATATATATATTATATTAAAGTCATCGAGAGCATGAGAGATAAAAGAGATATTACAATGATGCAGCCAGACACATTACATGGTAGCATTGCTCACCTCCACCCCACTTGGTGGTCCTCGTGGGGGAACCCAGCTATGAGCACCCTTGGGGACCGAGAACCGGGAAGCCTCTCTTGGCCCGGGATCCAGAGAGGGCCCCGGGAATTGGGGAGAGCCTTCAGTACCAGAGCCTCCTTTCTTTATTGCTAACCATGCATTATATCACTTTAGGGGGACATGATTACAGAATCACAGGTCACAGGAAGGGGCAGTACAATAGGCATACACATTGTAGGAAGGTGATCTATGATAGGTATAAGAGTAACAGGAAGGGATGAGCTAGGAGTGTGCCTATAGGTATGGGAAGGTCTAGGGGTATACATGTTAACAGATGGGCAGACCCTAGATTCATGATGGCAGTCTAATCTTGTTCATCGTTGGGCGGGTTTGATATCTCTGGTGTCTCCTATAAGGAAACAGACAACTACTATCCTTATCAGAAGGGAGTGGGCCCTACTTGTTGTGGGTTAAACAGTGGTGTCTGCTTGGTCTAGACAGCTGATAACTCTCAGGGAGAAGGACCCCCAATCTGCTCCTGATGACCTCCAAGTGTACAGTCATTCTCAAGCAGCTACATCTGGCCTATATTTGGGGGAGACAGCTTGAGAGAAATCCTTCTGTTTCTCACACTTATTGGTCCAGTTTTGAGGATTTTGCTTTTTTATATGTTGATATTTAATTCATACTGAAGGCTGTAGTCTCTGATGATCACCCGTAATTACATCAGGTCCTCTTTAGTTTCAGCAGCCAAGATTGCATCATCTGAATATTACAGACACGATGTTCATGGTCTCCTCCAGTCCTGATGGCCAATTCTTCCTTATAAGGTGCAGATACTTGGATTATTTTCTCACCATGTAGATTGAACTAGTATGGCAAATAGATACAACTCTGATATGAAGCATTTTTTATTTTAAACAATGCAATATCCCTTTTATCTATTCTTTTCGAAATAACATAAACCAAGGAAAACAAGAAATGTAGAATTCCTCAATGAAGGGTTAGAAAGATGCAAATATTACCTTCAATACTGCATATACATAGAGGAAGGATATTTTCAAAAACAATAGCTTCACATTTTGACTTTTTTTCAAAAGTGGGATTCTTATTTGCCCTCATATATTCCAATTTCTCAGATTGATTACTCATTCATATTTAATAACTGTGATGAAAAAGTCCAACTCAGATGCACACCTTTTACACGCAGCATCCACTTGTCATATTCAAACAAGTCTATTGATCTATGTATTGGGATCACATTAACACAACTAAATATTCTGAAACTTAAATTTTTGCAATGTTACCCATCATTTGTTATGAGCCATCTATTAGATTTTCTTTGCCTACTCAATAAAACATAGGATAACATTAATCCAGCAATGTTGGCAACATTCAAATATAAACAGGAAACAAAACTTTTAGGGGGAATGTAAAGTGACTCTACTGGTAGGAATATAAAATAATGTAAACACTGTGAAAAATGTATGATGTTTTCTTTTAGGACCAGTGGTGTGAGTGGTGATACTGGGAGGGCAGAGGAGAATGGGTTGGAAAAGGGGAACTGATTACAAGGATCTACATGTGACATCCTCCCTGGGAGATGGACAACAGAAAAGTGGGTGAAGGGAGACATCGGACAGGCAAGATATGACAAAATAATAATTTATAAATTATCAAGGGCTAATGAGGGAGGGGGGGAGGGGAGGGAGGGGAAAAATGAGGACCTGATGCTGGGGGATTAAGTGGAGAGCAAATGTTTTGAGAATGATGAGGGCAATGAATGTACAAATGTGCTTTACACAATTGATGTATGTATGAGTTGTGATAAGAGTCGTATGAGCCCCTAATAAAATGATTTTTAAAAAAAGAATGCTAACAAAAATTTAAAAAATAAAAAAATAATTACACGAATAACCATAAAAATGGTGGAAATAGAAATTTCAATGACCTAATGATGCTACCGATAATGATATATACTAGAAAAAATATAAGCTGTAACACAAATGGTATTATGATATACATATTCATCAGAGCATTATTCATAATAGAAAAAACTGTAAACAATTAAAATACAAAAGTTAATGTTTCAAAACAAAATGTACATGAATTGTTTAATGGAAAATGAACTAGCATGATAAGGTTTCATTCATATCACAATTATAAAAAACAAAGATACATGTAAACAACTTTCTGGTATTCTTTGCTGTTTATCAAGATCCAGCTGATATCCCCATGTCATGTTCCATGAATTCTTCTAACTCCAGCTTGAATGCACTGCCATTCATTGTCAGATTGCTCGGTGAGGCCCTTCCTCCCTTTCACAGCCCTGCCACTTTACTAAGCACGACGTCCTTCTCCAGGGACTGATCTCTCCATACAAACTATCCCAAATATGGAAGATCAAGTCTTGCCATCCTGGCCTGAAAGGACCACTCTGGCCTTACTTCCAACATGGATTGGTTTACCTTTTTTGCTGTCCATGATACTTTCAGTATTCTACTCTAGCATCACAATTAAAATGCATCAAATTTTCTACTGTCTTCCTATTTATGTAATTCATGCATATGAGACCATTGAAAATACAATGGCTTATATCAGGCAAACTGTAGTCCTCTAAGTAACATCCTTCTTCTTTCATACTCTAAAGAGGTCTTGTGCAGCAGATTGACCGAATGCAATGTCTCTGATTTCTTGATGGCTGCTTCCATGAACATTGATTAAGGATCCAAGCCTTTCACAAATTCAACATTTTTCCATTTATCATGATTTCACATATTGATCCAATCCTGAGGATTTTGATTTCTTGTACATTGAGTTGTAATCCATACTGAAGGCCACAATCCTTGATTTTCACCAGCAAATGCTTCAAGTCCTCCTTACTTTCAGCCAGCAAGGATTTGTCATCTCCATACAGTATGTTGTCAATAACTCTTCCTCCAATCTTGTTGCCACATTCTTCTTCATATAATCTAGTTTCTTTGATGATTTGCTCAGTACACAGATTGGACAAGTATGTTGAGAAGATGCAACTCTGATGCATTCCTTTCCTGATATTAAACCATGAAGCATACCCTTATCCTGCTAACACAGCAGCCTCTTGATCCATGGACATGTTGAGAATGAGCACAATAAAGTGTTCTGGAACTCTCATTCTTCTAAAGATTATCCACTGTTAATTATGGCCCACACAGCTGAATACTTTGCATAGTCAGTGAAGCACAAGTAAACATCTTTCAGGTAGCCTCTGCTTGGGGCCCTTGTCCATCTGACTTCAGCAATGGCAGCCCTCATTCCATGTCCTCTTTGCAATCCAGCCTGAATCTCTGGTAGTTCCAACAGTTATTGGGTAATCGTCAGCAAAATCTCACTTGTGTGTGTTATCAATGCCATTATTCTATAGCTTGAGCATTCTCTTGTGTCACCTTCCCTTGGAATGGGCACAAATATGGTGTGGTCCAGTTTGTTGGTCAAGTAAATGCCTTCTAAATTTCCTGGCATAAATGAGTGAATGCTTCCAGTGCTTGTTCAGCTTGCTGAAGCATTTCAATGGATATTCCATCAATTCCTGGAGCCTCATTTTTGCCTCATGTATTTAGTGCAGTTTGAAATTCCTCTTGTTTATAAGCTAGCTCCTGATATAGTGCAATGTTGACTAGCTCTTTTTGGTAAAGTGACTGTGTATTCTTTCCATCTTCTCTTGACGCTTCTTGCATTATTTAATATTTTGCTCATAGGACCTTTCAGGATGGCAATTGGAGGCTTGACATTTTTCTTGAGTTCTCTCAGTTTCAGGTTTGCTCCTCCATTTTGTCTCTCTAATTCTAGGTCCTTTCACATTTTTAGAACAATACCTGGCTTTGTCTTCTTGAGTTTCCCTTTGAAATTTTCTTAGACTAATTTCTTTCTTCTATTTGCTTTGGCTGCTCTACAATTAAGAGAAGTTTTCAGAGTCTCTTGTGAAAACTGCTTGGAATTTTTCTTTCTTTCCTGACTTTTTGGAGAACGTTTCTGTCTTCATGAGTGATTGTCTTGATGTCCTCCTACAGCTCATCAGGTCTCCCATTATTAGTTGTTGGTTCTTGAGATATTATCAAAATTCATGTGCGATAGACTCATGTGTGGTTGCATTTAGGCTCATGTTGGCTTGTTTTAATTTTGTAGAGCTTCGTCATGAACTTACACGTAGTATTAAATTAAACAGAGGGGGTGTGTGGGGCCATCCCCCCACCACAACTACTACTAATACTACCCACAGGTTCAGTAATGCACAATTGTATGGTTGAGATATATAAGTATTATATTAAAGTCATTGAGAGCATGAGAGATAATACAATAATACAGTCAGACATATTACATGGTATCATTGCTCACCTCTGCCCCGCTTGGTGGTCCTCGTGGGGGGGGGAACCCGGCCGCCGAAGCAGGAGCCACCTCCCTCATGGGAGCAGCCGCCCTCATCCTTCTCCCTTATGGGAGCAGCCCTCCCGAGAACCAGAGAGCCTCCTTATTTATTGCTAACCATGCATCATATTACTTTAGGGGGATCTGATTACAGAATCATACATCACAGAAAGGGGCAGTACAATTCATTCTTGAACAGGTTTGACCATTCTGGTGTCTCATACAATAAAACAGACAATTACTATCCTGGGAGGCATGCAAGCCCCCTGATAGCACATAACAACGTACGTCACAGGGCGGGGTTGTAACATAGGCAATACAAGCAATAGGAGGGGGATGACCTACAGGTGAATGCGCAATAGTAAGAGAAGGAAATAGGGGAGCATGTATGGCAAGATGGGTGGACCCTGGACTCGATAAGCTTAGTCATCCTAGAGTGGTCCCAGGCTTGCCTTTAGGCACTCCTCCAAGGGAACAATGTCAGAAGGAAATGGGCCCTATTTGTTGTGGGATAAACAGTGGTGTCTGCTTGATCTAGACAGCTGATACCTCTCAGTGAGAATGACTCCCAATCCTCTCTTGATGACCTCCAAGTGTACAGTCATTCTCAAGCAGCTAAGTCTGGATTTGGGGGAGACAGCTTGAGAGAAATCCTTCTGTTCTCCACACTTACATATGAGTAATTGATGGACTGTTCCACAGCAGGAATCTGGTCTGGCTTTAGCTGCTGATATTGAGCTTCTCCATCATATTTTACCAGAGATATAGTCAATTTGATATCTGTTATTCCATCTGGAGAAGTTCATGTGAATAGTCAACTTGTGAGTTGCTGAAACAAAGTATTTGCTCTAAAAAAGTGATGGTTTTGCAAAATTCTATCATTTGATCCAGATGCATTTCTTCTTCTTTTTTCCCCCCCCCAGATCCATTTCTATCACTAAATCCATGTTTTTCAAATACCGTTCATTCCTGTTTGTTTCCAAGTTTTGTATTTCAATCACCAATATTTATCAATGCATCTGGATTGCATTATTTGATCAATTTATGACTGAAGTTGTTGGCATAACTCCCATTTCTTCATCATTAGCATTTGTGGTTTGTGCATAAATTTGAAATAGTTCCATTGATTGCATTTCCTTGAAGGGTTATAGATATAATCCTATCACAGTCGATATTTTACTTCATGATGGATTTAGCAAGATCCTTTCATATGATGAATGCCTCACCATTCTTCTTGTTTTAGTCCCTGCATAATAAATTATATGATTTTTGATTCAAAATGGCCAATATCAGTCCATTTCAGCTCACTAATGTCTAGAAGTGCAATCTATATGAAAAAAAAAAGTATCAAAATAAAAAGAGGAAATTGATGTTGTGAAATATTTCCGTTTACTTGGATCCACAATCATTGATCATGGACACAGCAGTCAAGAACTCAAATTACACATTTCCTTAGTTAAAGCTGCTGTACAAGACCTCTGCAGAGTGTTAAAGAGCAGGAGCATGGAGAGTCCATTCAGATTTCTTATCCCTCAAAGCTAAATAGTGGTCTAAGTGGCTTTAAAAAGGAGAAAAAATTGAAATGGAGTTTTTAGTGACAAATACATTCATTTTTAAACAAACAAACAAAATAAAGTGTTAAGGGTAAAGACAACTATAATGTGACTGATTCAAGGCATGGTTATTTCAATCACATCATATGCATATGAATGTGAAAGCTGGATAGTGAATAAGGAAGAATGAAGAAAAGTTATGCATTGCACTTGAATTATAGTTATAATGTTGTTGAAGGATATTCAAAGAATTCATGGACCACCAGTAGATCAAATAAAGCTGTCTTGAAACAAGTAGAGACAGAATGCTCTTTAAAAGTAAAGCTGGTGAGAGTTAGCCTCACATACTTTGGGCATGCTATTAGAAAAGTACGGTTCTTGGAAGTCAGCTAAGAACGGTGTCAAAGAGATGGGCAGACACTGTGGCTGCAGCAGTGAGCTCAAAGAGAACAACAGCAAGGTTGGCCCAGGACCATGCAATGGGTGTTTCCTTCAGTGTCCATAGGGTCCCTATGAATTGGAATTGACTCAATGACACCTAGCTGCAACAATGTACATATCGATATTTCCTAACATAGGACAAAGTCATGTTCTTGTGATCCTCTCATACATCGACTCTAAAGTAAGTCAAATACATTTTTAGGTTTATTTTTATTACTTTTTATTATCAGTATTTTTATAATTCAGATCAGAATTATTTTTAGAGGTTGGATACATTATGTATAAACTCAGTTATATATGAACACACACACACACACGCACACTCACGCACACGCACACACACACACACACACATATATTAAAAATAAATAAATAAATAATGGAGAAAAGAATGGGGGGATGTTCCCACTTTGTCAATTGTGGTAATAACTCCACTTCCGCTGGTTTTGAATCACTTGGATGAGACCTAGGCATGGGGATAGCAGTTCTACTCAGTATATAGTGGGGTTTTCCTATGATCCTTACTTTTTTCATCTAATTCACAGTAACATCTTTCTCCTTAACAATATGTGCCTATGGACCTTAGTAATGCAATTAACTTTGTTTCAAGCAATTGAAATATTGTAATATTTGTAAAACTAACTTTGTGGGTAAATGTGTAGAAGAGTAGATCATAAACTTGAACATCAGTGGGTGAGCATCTCAGAACTATAGCATCAAAAATTACATGCTGAAATATTGCATGTAGACATATTTGTAGTGGTAATATATATTAAAAACAAACAAACAAAAGTAGTATGATTCTGTAAATGTGGCTTAAAGTAACTCTAATTGTAATCAAGGATTACTTATAAACCTAAGAATCTGCAGGTACATTTATAGGTATGTGTTAGTAGTTTCTCTAAGTTTCAAATTAGAAACATTTTCTTAAATTAGGACTAAATATTCAAAATATGTAGCAGACTAAAAATGTTAATGGTAGAAATATAATCACATGAGAACAGCTTGTAAAGCATTTAGAATAAATAATTGAAATATATTGTAATGCAATTAAGGATTAATTGATGCAAATGCATGCTCATTTTGGATCCTTGAGATATTTTTCTTTCATCATAAAAACAAATAACGCAAAGACTCAACAGAAACTAAATAAAGAGCAACAACTGATTTATAAAATAATAAAATTAAAAATTATTAACTCAAAAAATAATGAACCCAGTTATTGTTTGATTCACCTACAGTTAAATTAAAAATACAAACTTCACCCAATTATTCCTCTTTACTTTATTGCCGATCAGTTTCAGTGTTTCTTCTGGAGGTCTTATTGTGGATGCTCATTGTTAAGTTCAACAATATATACCAAAATCAAGTTCACTGCCATTGCGGCAATTCTGACACATAGCGATTCTATAGGACAAGGTAGAATTGTTCCTGTGAGTTTCCCAGACTATAACTATTTGCAAGAGTAGGAAGCCTCATCTTTCTCTTGTCACCAACATGTAGATAATTTTATTTTCTTTTGGACTAGTGAAACTGTAATCATTCTTTGGATTTGCTTAGTAAAATCAAATTTCATTCATATTTCAATTTGTTGTTTAAAAGAAATAATTGAAACAAGATAAAGGCAGTAATATATTTTCAAGCCTAAGTCATAAAAATAAGTTAATGTGTTTCAAGCATTTTAATAGAAATGTATTAACCTTAGCCAGCACCCTGTCTGATGTATTTATAATTGTTTGAGACAACAATTCTAAGATGAATATGATGAATGTAGCAGGGTAATGAATTATCAAAGACAGCACATTTCAGCCCTTGTATTACACAGAACATCTATTGTTTTCCTCACATATGTAACTTCCTGAGTTACAAGTCCCATTAATCAATGAGTTATTACAAGATGTATCATTATTTAATAGGTGCTTTTTCTCAGTGAGTGATGCAGGTAAAGTCCAAACAGCAGTCAATCCCAGGAGAGTACCAGTGAGATATTTACAAATTAATGAGATCCCAAAGCAGACAGGTTCGATCCATAATAACAGGGAGGTCATAAAAATAGACAAGGTTTCAGGTAAAAAGTGACTTTAATAATATCTAATATGAGAATTTGAATAGTAGATAGGGGAAATTAGGAGAGATAAAAATTCCCCAGCTCTACTTACAGCATTTGAAGTGGAACTAGTATCATAACATATACCTAATATCACTAAGCAACTCTAAGAAAGTAATTCTACCACATTTTGTATTGTTTCAGTATGTCTAGAAGAGATGATAGGTTTTAGTATATATAAAACAGAACATATATACATCTCCATGAGTGTTGCTGGGTAGCTTTAAATTTAATTGTCAAATAATTATATGACCAGACCCAGTATATAACGGGCAGTCATATAAAGTAGAAAAGTATTTTTAATGCACAGTTTTAAAATTTATATAAATATCAGTTCACTCAATTGATATTTAAGCCCATCTATTCAAAATCTTCTCCATAATCATCAAAAAAGATGTCACTTCAATATTTTATGTTAAATATTTTAAGATGATTTTTTTGTGAATTCTATTATTAGTTTTGCTTTTATTTTATACTCATAAGTGCAGACAAAATGATATTCACACAATTTGTGTGAGATAAAACCAGTTCCAAGGAATGGAGCATTATAATTTTATAAATCTGTTTTCCTTTATGATATTTTTCATGATTTAAAGCCAAGAAAAAAAATTCATCAGACTTGTATATTTTTATCATACCTATTCAATCTACATGTTCAGGAAATAATGTGAGAAACTGGGCCACATGAAGAAAGTAATTGAATTGGAGCAGTGTGAATATAAACCTGGACATAACGGAAACAAAAATTTTCATTTGGGCCAGTAAATAATATTGTGTTAGGCCTGGTTTACTAGAGAAATAAATCGAGTGATACTACTATATGTGTAAGAAAGAGCTTTATTATCAAGAAGTAATTGTATATAAGGAAAACGTTCCAGCCCAGTCTAACTCAAGTTCATAAGTCCAATACTAGTTCATAAATCCCTCTTCAGACTCATGAAGCTGCAGGCAATAATGAAGGATGCTGCAATGTCACAGGGTGATGGGTGCAAATTCCTGTGGATACAATGGTGGTGGCAGCATCTCCAGGGCTCTGGCAACAACCAGGGTTCCTCATCAGGAAGGTGAAGGCCAAGCACGAGAAGGGGAGGTTCATAAGGCTATCTTTATGAGAAGGTCACACCCACAAAGAGGCACCATCAGGTTGTAACCGGATTGATGGGTTGAATACCACCCCAAATGTTATGTCTTCAAGTTGACTGGAAATTAAGTAGCTACTACAGATATCTTGATAAATGAAGAACCTATTGAATTTGTCAATTATTTCATTTTACTTAGATCCACAATTGATGTCCAGAGAACAGCAGTTAAGAAAGTAAATGTGTTGGATTGGGAAAATATGATGAACAAAACTTCTTTACAGAATTAGAAGTAAACAAGTCACCTTGAGAACTAGTTTTTGACTCACACTGTTATTGTCTAGCACTTCATGTACATGCGGACAATGAAGTCTAGTTATGAATTAAACACTTTGAATTATGGTGTTGGCAAGAATTTTATTATACTACTGACTATTGGAAAACTCAAAGAACTGCAGTCAGAATATTCCTTAAAAGAAAGGATAGTGAGAGTTTGTCTTACATACTTTGGACATGCCATCAGCCAACAAATGTGTATGGAGCATAATTCTTTTCTGACATACATAGGGTCCCCTAAATCAGTCAATTAAATGACAATTGTTTATATACATGTGTGCGTATTCTATACATTATAATTCTGAGTTTTTTCAGATCCTCAAGATGTATTCTTAATGAATCTTTCTGCTACTTATATGTATTTAGTATTTTGTTTCTGACTGCTAGAGCAGTGGCCGGTAACCACAAGGTATTTTAAAACCACCAGCAGACTGTGGGAAAAAGACAAGGCTTACTAGTCCCATAAAATTTCACAGTTTCAGAAACTCACAGGGGCGGTTTACTGTGACCTAGAGTGTCATAATGAGTCAAAGTCTACTTGATGGAAGTAAGTAATGCCCCTTGAGGGAAAAGATGAGGCTTTCTATTCCCATAAAGAGTTACAGTGTTAGAAATCCACAGGGGCATTTTTAATCTGCCCTATATGGTTGAAATGAGACAGATTCGACCCTGGCAGTATTTGATTTTTGGAGTTTAATGACCCATGATGTCGCCTAACACAGTGTAATCATTCTATAATGGGATCTGCTATGAGCAACCCATTAATTTTAAGAATATGGTGGGATACAATAGCCTTACTTTAATCACAGCTCTGACCCAATTGATTGAAGTAAGGATCCTTTGAGGTGTGGATGGCTGCCAATATAAGTGGAAAATGTAGAAAAGCTTGCTTGCTTTTTCTGCCGATTCTGGACCCTGCATCTTGCTACATAAGCTACAGTTCTGTAGAATTGAGCCAGTGCCCTGACATTACCTGCCAAACCTTGGAATTGACAGTAGCCTGCCATCTTACCTGGTGAAATTGATTTATTTGCCTCTACAGCCATAGGCCTGCCATCTTCCTACTAATCTTGGTTTGATCATTCCCCATAGGTCCTTCAAATCAGAAGCATCCTAAAGCCTAGTATCTGTAGAATGAATTTAAAACTTGCCAGGTTCTACAAAATGTATGAACCATACTCTTGGATATCTATACCATATATGAACATATATATGTAATATAGAAATAAAAAAATCAATATAGCTGTCACATATATAAAAGTAATATACACACATACACACATTCTGAGTCTGAATTGAGAGAGAGAGTGTGTGTGTGTGTGTGTGTGTGCGCGTGTGCGTGCGCGCGTGTGTATTTTCAGTTGCTTTGTTTCTACACAGAACCCAAAAAACCCATCCAGTATGAAATATTTACTACTAAGAGTAGTTCAGAAGAAAC
>NW_022104341.1:11766151-11772480 GCF_000313985.2 Echinops telfairi | reverse complement strand
GTTGCTTTGTTTCTACACAGAACCCAAAAAACCCATCCAGTATGAAATATTTACTACTAAGAGTAGTTCAGAAGAAACAAAATTGTAAGGATGGGCACATACACACATTCTGAGTCTGAATTGAGAGAGAGAGTGTGTGTGTGTGTGTGTGTGTGCGCGTGCGCGTGTGCGCGTGTGTATTTTCAGTTGCTTTGTTTCTACACAGAACCCAAAAAACCCATCCAGTATGAAATATTTACTACTAAGAGTAGTTCAGAAGAAACAAAATTGTAAGGATGGGTTTCTAAATTGATTCTCAATCTGATTAACTTTAAAGTCACTGATATCTGCCTCCACTAGTACTGACAACCCTTCCTTAATTAGTAATGATAACAATGCCCCTATTAGTAACCAAGAGGAGCCACGGTGTCACCGTGATTACAGTTGGGATGCTAAATGCAGGTTAGCTGTTAAAAACTAGTAGCCACTTCATGGGGAAAAGGCAGGGCTTTCTACTCTCATACAGAGTTACAAGTTCAGTGTCTTGTTAAAAAAATGCAATGAAAGTAAAAGTCCTTGATAAAGAAATACAACATATTAAATGGGCAAGATACAGTCTTTTCAACAAATGATGCTAAATCAGATCTCTACTTGCAAAATAACGAAACAAGACCCGTATCTCACATCATGTATAAAATTATACTCAAGTTGGATCAAAGACCTAGATAAAAATTACAGCAGTTATTAAAACGATCAATAAAAAGTAGGAACAGACTTCAGGACTCTAATACAAGGTACAAACACACTACCACACGTAATGGAAAATATCCACATATGGAAGACAAAATGAAGAACTGGGCATACCAAAATACCATAGTTATGCTCTACAAAAGATTTAATCAAAAAAGTCCATTGAGAATGCACAGACTGGGGAAAAAATCAGTAATAGTATATCAGATAAAGGGCTAATCTCCAAAATCTACAGAAATCTACATCTTGACAAGAAAAACACAAATATTCCAATAAAAATGAGCACAAGGTATGAATATGTAATATACCAGTGATAACAAATGCAAGCAACTAACAACCATAGAAAGAAATGTTAGTGATCATTAGTATGGAGAGAAATACAAATTAAAACAATGAGATATCACCTCATACCTACACTTTGGCAAAATTCAATAAAACAGAAATAACAAATGTTAAATGCTGGGGAGGATTTTGAGAAATAAGAACACTTTTACTTTGTGTGACTGTAGCATCGTACAACCATTATGGAATACAGAATAGCATTTTCTGAAACAAATGCAAATCCATGTACCAAATGATCCAGCAATCTCTCTACTAGGTGTGTTCCCCATAGAAATTTTTAAGAGGTATGAAGGGGTATGCCCACCAAAAAAGAAAAAAAAAAACAGAATTTTTTTTCTCTCAGAACTATGTATATAAATTTGTTGTACAAAACAACCTTATCATCTTCAAAGTATTCTTCTTCATACTTAATACATTTGTGAAATCTGCAATTCAATTCTTGGAAACATTTTTCACACTCATCTGTTGGGATGGATGATATCACCTTTCTCATTTTGTTTTTCAATTTTTCTATGTCTCCAAATTGCTGTCCTTTCATGTCCCTCTACAATTGTGGAAACAAAAAGAAGTCATACAGATGAGGCCAGGTGAGTAAGGTGTGTGAAGCAAGAGAGGCATGGGTTTTTTTTGCCAAAAACTGGCATAGTGAGATGGCTGCATGAGCAGGTACATTGTTGTTGTGGCATAAGCAGTCCCCATCTGCTAAAAACCAGGCCATTTTTGCCACACACTCTTATGCTATCTTTTCAGAACCTCTAAGTAGAAAGCTTCATGAAGGCTCTGACCTGGTGGAAAGAACTGAAAAGTCACTATGAGTCAACATGCTTGTTCTTTCAGGAAGTTCTGGACATCCAGAACGAGGTTTGTCATCAATTGACATTTCACCTCTTTTGAAATGAGAAAACCACTCATACGCTTGAGTTTTTTCCCTAGCCCTCTCCTGTAAGCTGTGTTCAACATCACTGATGCTTCTGCAACATTTTTCCAAGCAGGAAACAAAATTTTACAGCCTCACACTATTCTCTTAAATCAGCCATCACCAAAAATGAGATTCAAGTGAAACTGCTTTCAGGAAAAATGCCCTGTGACCAGAGAGCACCTTCCCAGGTAACACCACTGGGTGCACTAATTTAAGAGCAAGTTGCTCAATGTTCACCTAAAGGAAAAAAATGTGTACTACAAAAGCTCCATGCAGCAGGGTTTCATCCTGTTATTTTTGGGTACCCCCTTGTATATGCCTATGTGTATTGCAGCAATTTCCAAAATAGCAAAAACATAGAAACAATCAAAACCCCATCTAGAGAGGAATGGATAAAAATATTCTGGTACAACTATAGTATGGAATTTTATGCATCAATACTACACAAAGACAACTGTCTTAGATACCACCAAGTATGGACAAAATTATAGAATAGGGTGCTTAGCAAACTCAGTCAATATTAAAATGATGAACATTTACTATCACTATTGTTATAGAAAATTAAGACAAAATGTGATTTACACACCAACAGACAAGATTTTGACCACTATGGAGATGTCAGGGTTGGGAATGGGAACAGGGATATAAGAAGGATGGAGATGGGGATTAAAAAAAGGATTGTTTAAAAGAGGAAAACATAAATAAACAAACATATAAAATGTTAAATAAATAAATAAGATAGATAGACTGATAGGTTCACTTTAGTGAAGAAAAAAGAAAAAAGTTACAATTTCAGAAACTCTTAAGGCATTTCTACCTTGTCCTATAGGGTTCTTGTGAATCAGCATGGCCTCAATGGCAGTGAATTTAGGCTTTGGATTCATAACTAAAAGTTTTTTAAAGCATACTGCCATTACGTTGATTGTGATTTCTAGCAACCCTGTAGGAATGGGTAGAACTTCTGATATTTTAACTGTTTAAATGAGTAGAAAATCTCATATCTCCCCCACTGTTAGTAAACCGGTTGTCATTAACCATGGTGTGAAGTAGAGTTACTGCAAGTTCTGATTCTCTGCTTGACCCCAAAGTCAAGCCAAAATACCCTAAGACAAGCTTTTGGCTTAAAGAGTTTTATTGGAAGATTTATAATGCAAGGAATTGAGGACTATTTCATCGAACTGCTTCTCTGAACAAAGAAAGGAGGACAGTTTGATACAATCAGCAAAGTGGAGAGGTATGAGAAAGTGGCGTGAATAATCTTGTAACTAAATGAAGGGATATCAGGTACTAGACACCGTGTCTTCTTTATGCTGCATTCTGGTTTGGAAGTCGGTGATGTGCTTTGAATGCTGACTGCACAGTGGGACAATTTAGCGTGCTTTACTCTGGGACTCAAAAGGAAAAGTTTTACTCTGGTTATTCTTTAACAAGGACTCCTGTCTCTGGCCTGACATAACAAACCAGTAACCAGTTTCAATTATTACTGCTAAGCAAACTAAAACAAATCAGAGGGTGACTGAAACAAACCATACTAAAATCATCATAAATGTAATAACTTAATTCACTGTTCATTTATTTCACTATCAATGTATTTAGCATTCCTTTTTACTTAAATCATTTCAATAATAATACATTAATTCCTAACATACAAAGGAAAATAGAAAACAAGTCAAGTCATAAATTCTAAGAATATTGCAAAGCCAAACTACAAAGATAAGCAAAATCTATGAGGCTTCAGCAGTGTGGCCTGGACTGACTTCAGTGGCAATGTGGATACCCAAAATATCACCACCAATAGAAATATTAATGAGAGGCGAGGGTCTGGGTGATATTGTGTATGATTTTATTTTTTTCAGTTTTTTCAGGTTACTGAGAAAAATAGGCAAATTGGTTGGTTGGGACAACTTACAGGATAACGTGGTAAAAGAAAGATCAGCTAATGACTTCATAGCTCAAGCGCCAGAATTTTCCACTGTTATCCTAAAAAGTAAGATTGTTTTCTTACAGTAACAGAGTTGCTATTGCCAAAAACTAAACTCAGAATCTTATCAGAAGATTAGCTGAAGTACAATGACAACTGAATTCTTAGCCTCTGATCATGTCTGATAGCAAAATTAGGTCAATTGATTGCAAAGAAATGAAACCCAGAAACTTGAGATGGGAATGCATGGATAGAGAATTAGGGAGATGGGGACATTGAGACCTTAGATTTCATTGAATCTCTTCTGTCAACAACACTCCCCACTCATCTGAAGTGCTTCCCCCATCCCTACCTCCTTAATCCATTGTCAGTAAAAACATTATCCCTCCCACCCACGTTTGAGGAGATTAACCCAACTGGGCATGTCAATATGGTTTATGGGGCTTTGTCTGGATTATAAAATGAGGCAGATGCCTTGATAAGACTTTTATGACTGTTCCTGGTTACACCCCCTTTGTCTGTTATATGATGGCTTACAGTATATCAATAACTAGACAAGTGTCAGTGACAAAAGGTGAACTACAAATAAAGACTCAGGAAGAGGTGTTCTCCACTCCAACATAACTTTGAGTTTTTTCCAATATGTACTAATTAATTGAGTAGGAAAATGGAAAATACTAAACAAAGCAGTATCCCATTCCTGGAGGGAACCTAAAGATTAGTACCACTATCAAGGATTGAAGGATACAGGGCTGGTCCTGCCACCATGTACTGATTTAATTCATCTATTTGGCCTATGAATACAACAGGTGGCTCTTGGAGAAAATGTGCAGTAATAGCTATTAGGAATGTGGGATAATTTTGTAAGGAAAAGAAAGTCTAATCAGTCTAAAATATAAGCCCACTAAACACAAATTCATTTCATTAAATATTTTAGCTTTTTATGTTAGAAAATTATCTAATAGTTTATTTAGTTGGTTCACTGAAGCATGGATAATGTGGTGACCTACAATCAATCAAGTGGAACTACCAGACCTGTCAAGAAATACTCTAGAAAAAAGTCTCTAAAACCTTACGTGATTAGTATATTAAGGTGGATTTACCAGGATAGACACGTAGACCCACACACAGAGCTACCATGTTGTCTGGTGATACCAGAAGTTATCAATGGCCTGTCATCTGAATTGCTGACCTTGGATTTATACACCTCTGGAGTAATCATGAATCATTCTCCCAATTTTCATGGATTTAGCAGCCCCTGTACTTAGAACTTGCAGACTTGAAACTTTCCTGCTTCTCCAAGTGTAGACCATTTTCTTTATAGAAAAATCTCTCTCGTATTGTTTCTCTGGAGAACCAAGCTTAAGACATTCTCATTTTGTGAATATTAGAATAATCTATGATTTAAAATTCTATAAGATTCTAAATCAGGAGTATAAAGCACTTATTTGCTTAGTGTTATTCAAAGGTACAATGATATGTATGATTCTTTGGGTTGAAAAGAAGCATAATTTATTAATGTACATTATTATCTTGACTTAATAGGTGAATAAAAATAACATATTTTAGTGCCTTTGTCGTACCTTAATTTTTTTCTTATCATTTGTTTTTTGTTTCATTGCAGAATATTTTGATGAATATCTCACTGCTAAAATTAAATTCACTATTCTGCTTTCAGCATATCAAATTCTTACAAACAATAAAGGGAATATTAACACTAAGTTGAAAAGAATTCTTAATTTGCCAACCTTCTCCTTTTTTAAAGTATATCTTCCCCACCCCTCTTGATACTAACCTTGAAGATATTTTATGCTTGTTAATGGTAACTTTCCAAGACTCCTTTTAGAACAAACTTTATCAAAATTGTCTCCCATTCAAATTATCTATGTACTCCAAAATTGGTAAGTTTCTTCGATGTTGGTATTTTGATCCAGTCTCATTAAAAAAAAATCAGAATCAATAATAATGCCATTTCCTTTTACTCAGGATATTTCAAATACAGTCTTCTTTGTTTGTTTGTTTGATGAATACTTCATGGAGCTATTCATTTAATCTCAGTTTACTCTTTTTGTACAGCTTCTCTGCCTTTATGATTTAATCCAGCTGTGATGAGCTTTGTCACTTTCCACAGTCTTTGACATCACTTCCACCTCCACATTCTCATCATAATAATTCTCTATGTCATTAAGTTTAAAAGAGAGTCATCTCATCTAAGTAGCATCTTTTAAGTATTATTTTTAAAGTGGTCATACAAGCGCTCATCTCAAAAGCACCATTTAGAAATAAAATCTGTAGTTTAGTCATGATTACATTGGTATCTTCTTCTATAATGCTGCTTCCTGGTTGGTATTAAGATTTATTAACTTTGCTTCTCCATCATACCAGAGAGTTGCAACACAAATTCAAAGAATCATCCAT
>NW_022104341.1:11763325-11765306 GCF_000313985.2 Echinops telfairi | reverse complement strand
AATGTATACAGCCACAGAACCACAAACCAAATCAACAAATGGAATGTTTACATCACCCACAGAAAGTAACTCCATGAAAAAAATGATTAAGTAAAAGAGCTGGAAAAAAATTTTGAGGTGATTCGAGAACACAAAGTAAAGTGTTATATTTAAATTTGCAAAAATCTGGAACTAGGAAACCAAGAGAAAGGACATGTTCTGCATATGTTGTGTTGTATCAAGTGAAGAAAAAAATCAAGCCTAAGTTGCAATATTGAAAAAATGCCATAGGCAAAATATTGAATTATACAGGAAGTATCAAAAGAAGATGTAATACACAGCGACTATATTCAGAATAACAAGACAACATTCTAATGATTCAAGAGATAGTGTATGATCAAAATGTATGTCACTGTAGGGGAAAAAATCTATATGTATTGAAGGTATTAGTGAAAAACAAGGTTCCAGGAATTGATAAAATACAAATTAGGATGTTTCAATACACGATAAAGCACTGGAAGCCCGCAGTAATCTCTGCTAAGAACATCGGAGGACAAATACCTGGACAAATGACTGAAATATACTAATATTTGCATACATTCCAAAGAAATGGAACCCCCACAGATTTCAGAAATATAGAGCAATGCTATTAATATCACATGCAAATCAAATTTTACTGAAGATCATTTAACCAGAATTGCAGCAGTAAACTGGCAGTGAGCTACCAAATTCAATTGGGATAAAGACTGTCATCACTGCCATCAGATAGGTTTTGACTCAAAGCAATGACTATCAGAGAAATGTTCACTTGCATTTTATTGATTATGCAATTGGATTCAATTTTCTGAATTATAATGAACTATGAACAACATTAAGAAGACTGGGAATTCCCAAACACTTAATTTTGTTCACGGGGAATCTGTATGTGGATTGAGGCTGTTGTGCAAACAGATCAAAGAAATGCTGCATGATTTAGACTCAGATAAGTTTTTCATCAAGGTTGTATACTCTCACCATATTTAATTCTGTAAACTAATAAAATAATCAAAGAAGCTGAATTATATGAAGAGGAACATGGTGACAGGACTGGAGGAACTTATTAACAACCTGGATATGCAGATAATACCACCTTGCCTGTTAAAAGTAAGGAGTACTTGAGTGATGAAGATCAAGATTTAGGAATTGTAGCCTTCAATATGGATGACACTTCATTAAAGAAAACAGGATTCTCACAACTGGACTAATAGGTAATATGATAAAGGAGAAATGATTGAAATTGTCAAGGATTGTATATTGCTTTCATCCATAATCATTGTTCATGGAAGCAGTAATCAAGAAATCAAATGACCCCAGTGGGTAAATCTGTTGCCCAAGATACCTTTTAAAAGTGTTGAAGAGCAAGGATTCACTTTTAGAACGAAGGTGCACCTCACTCAAACCACGGTATCTTCAATCGCCTCATGGCCTTTGAAAGTTGGATGTTGAATATGGAGGACAAAAGAAGCCATGTATTTGAATTATAGTACTGCAAAGAATATTGAAATCACTATGGACTGCCAATAGAACAAACACGTCTTGTAAGAAATGTAGGCAGAGCAGAAGTGAGGCTTGGAAGACTTCTCTCAAGTACAACAGACATGTCATCAGTAGACACCTGTTTCTGGAAAAGGGCATTGTGCTTGGTCAAGTAGAATAATGTTGAAAAAAAGAGAAGAACGTTCATCAGATGGATTTGCATAGTGACTGCAACAATGGCTCAAATGTAGTAACGGTCCTGATGACCACACAGGGCCCAGCAGTGTTTTATTCTGTTGTACGAAGGGCTTCGATGGGTGGGAACCGACTATGTCTATGTCTCTATTGTGTACGGTAGAGCTTTCTCATACAGTTTCTCATGGAAGTTTCTTGGGTCAATTTCCTTTACCCTACTAAGATACTGCAAATGAGGAATTTGTGTCCTTTCAAAGTTTCACTTGAAATATTTGGACTTCCTCTGCCTCCC
>NW_022104341.1:11744829-11762491 GCF_000313985.2 Echinops telfairi | reverse complement strand
TTTCTAACCAAAAGAAATTGAAATGGCATTTTCACATTTATATATAAAAAAGTGAAATTAATATTCAGTGTTTATTTGGTAGCAAATCATTGAGGAATGTATGCATCCTAAGTCATGATCCTAAGTCATCACCAAGCTCCTTCCAAGGAACTATGTTTGCATAATTTATTTCTACTCTAACAAGCTGCATACTTACCAACTTACTTTATGTTAATATGATGCTGTTTTATGTATTACTTGGAATGATTTTGTAGTTTATTTTTGGCTCTGAGAACACTTTTCACTGGGACACAGTCTCAGGTCAGGATCTACAGCAAACAGCCCAAACAAAGAAAGGTCATTATATGCTATACCTTGGATGGCTAACTGCAGGATCTGCAGTTAGAAACTACCAACTTCTCTGTGGGAGAATAAGGTTTGGAGTCTGAATTGCACAGGGACAGTTCTACTCTGTCCCATAGGATCACTATGAGTCTGAGTTTCCTTCAAAGAAGTGAGATTCCCACCCCACCCCAACCCCCATGTGTTAGTCCGGGTAGACTAGAGAAACAAATTCATAGATGCTCCTATGTGTATAAGAAAGAGTTTATATACAAGAGCAGCTGAATATTGAGGGACCATCAGCCCGGTCTAGATCAAGTTTAAACCCAATATTGGCCCATATAACCAATACCAATCTATAAAGTCCTCCTCAGATTCATGAAACACATGCAATGATGCCAAATGCAGGACAATCACAGGCCAGTGGGTGGGAAGTCTTTTGGATCCAGTGGCAGTAGAAGCTTCTCAGTGCTGGCAGGTATCTCAACATGGCTCCACCCGCTCAGGGCACTAATGTACTTCCATGTGAGCAGAGAGAGAGTGTCTCCTGCCTCCAAGGAGAAAATACCGGAGTTCCCAGAATTTTCAGGAGGTCATGCCCACACAGAGGCCTCATTGGCTATGACCCAATTGACAGACTAGACTCCACCCCTTCACTCTTAATCCTCTCAAGTCCCAAATTTATACCAGATTACCTAACTACTCCACCCCATAAATTGGTTATAACCCAATTTTTTTATTAATCATGGAATATGAAAACTCTTAGAGGCCTGAGGCATAATTACCAAGAATTAGGATGTAGTAATAGAGAAAATAATATATAGTCTGACAATTCAAATTGTAGGACCTACTTTTCTCCCTTTTATCATTTGGATTATTGATAAAGCCCAAAGTAGAGGTATTCTACTTTCCATGGACTAAATATATTCATAATAAAGACAATATGTATGTTGTAGGCAGCAAATTTTACCTGATGACTGATGAATATTTCCACTCAATTGTCTTTTTTATTTGCTTTAGGAGAACCACCATTTGATCATAGAATTTATAGATATCAATTTATTATATGAATAGCTTTACTTTTATACAAAATTTTACTTACCAATTAAAATCCTTACATTTATATCAGTTAGTAATTGCAAAATTAGTGCAACTTAATGAATTTTAGCAAAACATTAGTAGCGTACAATTATCAACTCCTCCTCCTCACCTGTGTTATTTCTAAACAGACTAGACAATTCTCTGTATCTGGCATGGATTTGGCTATTTTTAACAAGGCTCATTAAACTTTCTGTCATATATCACCTTCTCTGGGTTTTAAGGCATTATGTCATATCGAAGAGTTTACATTCGTTAGAAAATGTGTTAATTTAAGGTGATTTTCTCCTTTTACTGAAAACATGCTTAACTGAGAGGTATGTGGATCAACAGTTCGACTAGGCTTTCTGAAACCAGCTCCTCTCACTATGTGCTGTGCAGTACTAAAAAGGTTAAACTTTCCCCATTGCCTAAATTGTCTACTGTATAATGTGGATAATTAAAATACCTATGAATTATTAAGGAGCCCTGGTGGTGTTGTGGGTTATGCATTGGAGCATAATCATAAGTCAGCAGTGTGAACCAATATTACTCTGGAGAAAGATGAGGATTTCTGCTCCTGTCAAGGTTCCAGCCCTGGAAACTCAAAGAAACAGTCCTACTCGGTCTTACAGGGTTGTTGTGAGTTGATATCCGCTTCATGCCAGTGGGTTACCACATACTAGGATTGACACGGTGGTTGACACAATTAACTCAGACATGGCACCTATCACAGAGATGGCATAGGACATCACAACATTGTGATCTGTTATTCAGAAGGTCTTTATGTGCCTGAGATTAGCCAACAACTAGAAACGGCAACAAACAGACATGATGCTTGTGAGGATTAAACAAATTATAGTATTGAAATGCTCAAATGGTACAATATAATGAACTAACAACCATCAGCATGCTATTTTTGTGGGTCCTGGAATCAAATTCAACTCAGTGTAACTGTATAGGACCATAGAACAGACCCATGGGGTTTCCTAAAATATAATCTTTTGGAGAGAAGATATCCATGTGTTTCTCTTGAAGAACAGCTGGTAAATTCAAACCATAGGCTTCTCTGTTGACAGTCAAGCATAGAAGCATTTGACTACCAGAGTGTCTTATTATAAATGGCATTAATTTTGCAAACAACAGAACTCTGAAATACCTGAGTAAATGTCAAGAAGGCTTTGATAACTGGAGGAAACTGTTAATTAACTTCAAGCCAATTTGGGTTATGGACAAGAGGAAAAAATGTCCTCAAACTGAAGTTAGGAAAGTGAAAATCACGGAGGAACATTTTATCTCAATCTATATTTTTTCTATAGTCACCAACTTTCAGCAGCCTCTGCCTCTAAGTCCTAGAATATAAATATTTTCATCAAGTGGATAATATCAGTGGGAGAAAATGAAAACCCTGGAAATCTTCAGAATCTGCCAAAAACAAAGGCTTTAGTCCTGTCTACAGAGATCACAGAGTAGGTAAGAAGGATAGAATTTCCAAGGAAAGTCATTGACACAACCAACATTGCATGTTAAGGGAAACCCCTGGTGGGAGAATCTTAAGTGATAGAGAGATGTTCTTTGCAGTAACAGAGCAAAATGCAAACTGAGAAAAGAAGTAAGTTACAAGCCATTTATTAATAAATACTGACAGTTGAACATATCCTGTATTGATGTATAAGATCTGTCAGTATCATAATGTGAAACACAGAACATGGGACTAGAATACAGTCCATCCTTTACTTATCAAACATTCAGTTGGTTTCCTCTTGAGTCTTTGTATGATACAACAGAGTAAACTTAGTGCGAGTCCTAGTAATTATGTAAATCTGACTTGTTTTCACAATCAAATCCATATCCCATCAACAACACTGTTAATGATTTCTACGAATTCCTATATCAGGTCAGAAATATGTAACAGTGTTAAAGATCATCCTTCATGAAGTGTAACCATCACTTTTGGCAGCTGCTAAAGAGTCAAAAGTTGCAGTGCAATAATTCTATCAGTTGAGCAGTAATAATTTTAGGAGAATTAATATCAGGCTAATCCCAAAGTGTTGGAGATTAAAGTTGTCCTAAATGTATAATTATTCTCAAATATTATTCTAATTTCCCCCCCTATTCTTCCCATGAGTATATTCCCTCATATCTCTAGGTTCCGGGATTCACTGTGATATTCTACATAAACTCACAAAATATTGAGGACATGCCTCAGGGGATGTTGGGCCTCAGGGGATGGTGGGTACTATTCAGTTTCAGAGGTGAGCCAAATATAGAATTCTGTTAAAAATGTCAAAAAATCATAGCAGGTCTTCTTGCTTTTACCAAAACTCAATCAGGAAACTGTACAATGGTGCCAGTATATATGCATATATACTCCACCCAAGGAAACAAATGTCTTAAATCATACCTTCTTGGTTCACACCATCGAGTAATGTGGTGACTCAAAGATGCTCCAGAGAAGCAAAGGTTGTGCTTTGGTCCACACCCTCCACTAGCTCATGCACTGTCATCAAGTCAATGCTGACTCACTGTAGCCCTACCAGACAGAGGAGAACTGCTGTGGGTTTGAGATACTGCAAGCGTTCATGGGATTAGAAAGCCTAATCTTTCTTTGATGACTGACTGGCGGTTTCAAATTTCTGACTTATGGTTAGTAGCCTCATTTCTAACGACTGGTCAACCTCGGCAGGTCCTAATCCCACCCTATTCCTGTCCGGTACAGAAAAGAACGCCCTCTAAAATGGGACGACAGCCACAGACATGTAGAGTCCAGAATGATAACAGATTGCAGACGAAATTATGACTAGAAGGGCCATATTACTTGAGCTCAGAGGTCATTTCTTGCTCTGAATCTTTCTGAATAACCCAGTTATTCATTCCTTTACCTTCAGCTATTATTCCTATTCCTTCCCTTTGTCATTTTTCTATTTTACCCAACGTTTCCACCTTGGTAAAGGACGTAAGATTCAGCTGCTATGCCAAGTCAGATTGCTGATAGCAAGCCCCGTCTTCAGTCCTTTCCGATTCATGTTGGAGGGTGTGCTATACGGAGTTGTCTAGAGATACAATGTCAGTGACACTCATATATGTATATAAGGAAGAACGTTATATCAAGAAGTAATTTTATATAAGGAAAGCATCCCAGCCCAGCGCAACACAATTATATGGGTCTGGTGCTAGTTGAAGCACTCTTTAGCCTTACATATCTGCAGACCGATGATGCAGAAAGGTGACATAGGAAGGTGACAAGAGGTCACAGGCACAGAGGTGCAGAGTCACGTAGATCCAAGGTCAGTCAGAGGGAACATAGCAGGGCACCAATAGCTCCCAGCTTGGTTCCCAGTGTCAGCCAACCACATGGGGCTGTCCCTGAGAGCAGACATAGAATCATAGCAAAAAGGAATGGTGAAGGGCCAAAGAGAGTAGTTCTCACTGACTCTCTGGTGAAAAGTCCACACTTGCAAGGAGCCATCACCTACTCAACAAGTTGGATTCCATCCCTACACTTTCACACAGGTTCAGGTTGATATACTATATAACTGCCACACGTGGGGTTACATAGGAATAAGACAAGAGGACTATCTCAAAAACTAGACAAGATGACACTGTTCCTTGTAAATGCCTGTTTTTCTAAATGAGGAGAAGATGCAAGCCATTGAGAATTCAGGTTCTAATTCGGGTTCAGGGATATAGTTAAAGTCTTTAGCTGAGAAATCACCCTCATTTGTGGCACTTGAAGCTTCATCCTTGCTCCAGACCTTTCAGGTGATGTGGGAACAACTGTACAATGACATCAGCATTCTCCCCAACCTCCTATTCTCCAAACTCTCCCAAGAAATGGAAGAATCTATCCAGAGGTAATCACTTACTTTTCCTCCTCATGTTGACTGTGCGTATACGGATGTACGAAAACCAGTCCCTCGTGCTTGTGTCTCCCCACATTTTGGATAACACATGTTTCCACTGCCCATCCCAATCCTCTATTAAACCCTTATTCTGAGGGTATTATGAAATATGGTATGTCCACCTACTCTGATGCTTCTTGAAGCCCTGCTGCACCCTATGGGCTCTAAAGTGTGTTCGTTGCTATGCGGAGCTATAATGTGGTGGCCCCAGATAGTACAATATCTTTCATTCTCATTCTTTGGGGGAGTTTTTAGCATCTGTTTGTGTGACTGAATATGAAAAGCCAGGTCCACAGTAGGTGTCACTTCCTGCAAGGATTCATTTGTAGCCACCTGGTACCCCTGGTATCATTAGTCTGATATGATCACTTTGCCAGATATGTGCAAGACCTTCTCTCACAGGTAACTATCTTAATAGCCATATGTAATATGTTTTTTCCTGCGGGGAAACAGAGCAGTCCTAACTGGAATTGTGTGCCTCAGATGGACTAAGAAGGAGGTTTCTAGATTCAAAACATCTTAGAATTACTGCAGCACTTCATATGCACCATGGACCCAACTGGCCCCTTTAAGGGAACGTACCAACATGTACACTTGCTGATTCCAATCACTTTCTGACCCAGGAAGGGGGTTCTTCTGATGGGCATCTGCATGTCCTATTGATTTACCTTTACATTTCCATCGTGCTTTCCACACAAGTATTCCTTTCATAGTTCAAAGTTTCCACTGCACATTTGCATGGCCATAGGAGTCCTAGTGGTATAATGATAACATGTTGGGCTGCTAACCTCAATTTCACCAGTTCAAAACCAACAGCCACTCCACAGTAGATAGTTGAGGCTTTCTCCTCCTATAAAGTTTCTCCTCCTCAGAAATCCATAGGGTCAGTTTTACCCTTCCCTGTAGGATACACACGAGTCAAAATCCACTCAATAGCGGTGAGATTTTTTGTTTGTTTGTTTTGCCTGACCATGTAGTCAGGCCATTGGCAACTATCCTCAAATCAGTAAAATTACAAACCTATGGGCTCCCATCATTTCAATTCTTCCATTATGACTAGGGGAAGAGCACGCAGTTCAGTCTGTTAACCTGCTCTTGTCTTCTGCAATTAAGATTAGTCCATCCATTGGCCTTAATTCAGCAGCTTTGAACATCAGATATGATCCACTTACCCTGGACTTCCATCTGTGAACCAGGAGAACCTCTGCTCGTGAGCAGAAAGTGGTTTATAGGGCACTGTTCAAGGCACTAGCAATAGGCACTAGCAGCTTTTCAGGTAGTTCCAGGACAGGATCTATGAGGAAAGAGTATATATATATATATATATACCCATGGGGAGAGCAGGCATTCATTCTCCAGTAATTTATTCCTATATAAACCATCTCCATTTTATTTTGTAACTACTTGGGGCACTATCTTCCTTATTTGAGTGTTTCTCTAAAGTCACCTAAAACTTTATGGGTATCTCAGGCCTCATGATGATTTTAGATCCTTCTACCATTGAGGCAGCTTCAATAAACCCAGCAGCAGACAAATGAATTCCTTTAAAATGCTGTGCATTATGTTGTAACTTTTGGAAACTTTCTACTCCAGAATCTCAAAGGTTGTTCTAGAGCAGAACTCTCATGTTTTTTGCCATAAGCTCCAGTCCTTATAATCACATTTGGTAGACACCTCCAAAATTATGTCTGACTGGGGGTGGTGGTAGAGTGCTACAGACAAGGAGAGTAAGACTGTGTTCTTTGACTCAGATAGAGCCTGCTATTTCTCAAGCCTCCACACAAACTCTGTTTTCTTCTGGGGAAGTTTATGGAATAGAGCTAGCAATATTCCCAGGTATGTGTCCTCCAAATTACAAATAGACCAAACAATCCTGGGTCTTATGGTGAGTCTTGGGGGCAGGCAATGGCGGTAACTTGCTCTTGGTTGCCTGTAGAATGTCCCTAATTTCTCTTTGAAGTTATTCCCAAGAATTAGTTCCTATTTTTGGTGGATTTATTAACCAGTTCTATTAATTATATGAGCCTCCACAGTTTTCACAATAAAATATCGAGGAACCTAAGGTTAGACACAGTGGCTGCAACTATGGTCTGAGACAGAGGAACAATGTAAGGATGGAGCAGAACCAGGCAGTGTTTCATTCTGTTGTGCTGAAGGTCACTGTGGGTCAGAATCGATTTGATGACATCTAACTACAACAATGACAACAGAAATTAGACTCAATAATTTACTAGCAGGGTTAGGGGTTAGTACCTCAGCCTCCTGTGTCTATGAGTCCTAAGGTCTCTTTCCTACCTCAGGCCATTTTACACCCATGTTTGCATATGGCCTGGGGTCGGCTACATGGCGTTGGACCAGCAGACCTTAGGCCCCTTGTCAATCCTTATTTTCCTCAACAATATGAGTCTCTGCTTCACATCGTCCCAGGTAGGAAAGCTCATCAATAAATACCTCTTTGCCAGGGTGGATAGACTTGTTTAAAACTCCTTTACTTCCAGCAGGAATTTCCATTAGTTCACCCAACCTCTTTGCAGTGCTGTAATAGAAACTTTTTCTCAAGTCTATCAATGTCCACTCTATTTATCTAACTTTTCAGTAGCCATCTAAACTTCTTCTGGGATAAGTTCTGTCCCAATTGCCCTTTTCGTTGCCCTATTAATACCCTTTATGTTTCCTGCATCTCTAAAACCCATGAAGGGAAGCTGTGTCACCTATCTGTCACTTCTCAGATTGTTGCTCTGTTTCACAGTTATAAACTTCCCTGGTTGCTCATGTAGAAAGGGCTCCCTTGATCACCATATCTGTCATGACCCGTGTAAGGGGCATGCCTATTGGATGAATACTCCAGTCACCATCAAGCCATTCTAGCTTTGCATTCATAAGCAACACATTCGCTGCTTCCTGTGGGGTGTTGCCCTGACTATTTAAAGAGGGAAAGGGGTAGTTTCACTTCTCAGGGTAAACAAGTCTAACCAGAAATTTCACTCTATCCACCAGGCTGGCTGTCCCTTCTGGGTTCACCTTTTTATGACTGGATCTTGCAGTGCCGTTTGTGATTCTTCTACACTGGGGTTTGCATCAACCCAAACATACTCTTCCTTTGAGTAGCATTCAAAAAACAAAGACAAATTAGCCACTCTTACAATCCATTTTAGTAATAGTTCCTCAGGACATTGATGATACCAGTCTATAAACTGAAGCTTTCCTTCATGCTCTATCCCTCGGTTTCAATAGTTTCTTCGTTTTGCCTGCTCCCTTCCCAAACCACCTTCTTGGTGACCAGCGGTCTGAAGGGTACTTCTTGTTCTAAAACATTTTCCCCCGCTTTTTTAGTCATCCCTAAGATTAGAGGTCATACCTCGGACAATCTAGTTCTGGAAATGATTTAGTGCTAAAATTGCTCCTACATTCTTGTTCCTTGCCATTGCAGTTGCAATTGATAACACAAACCAAGGAATTCTATTTCTTGCCCTTTCCTTATCGCTCTGTATTTCCATGTGGATCTAACGATCCAATTGCTCATGATTTGGATCTACATTCACCAGTGCTGTAGCCCTTGAATAGCTGTTGCCTCAGGTAATGTATTGCAACATAACAGCTGTTTTAATCCATGAATGTTCTTTATCTCATCCCCAAAGCAAAGATTACTCATTTTCACCTTTATTCCTAAAGTTGTATTATCACCTTAAATACCTCACCAGTCAGTCAAGTCTCAATTCAAACACAGCTCTTTCTTGCAACTTTCCTTGTTGTCCCTGCAGAAATATATTTTCCTCTTTGAATAACTCTTACTTTGTCTATGGAACATTAAACTACTATTCACCACTTAACTAAAAAATATGCATCCCTAATATATCCCTTATATATACTTAATGTTTCACACATTTTGTGAGAACAGAGGGTGAGTCTGAATTATGTTTATATTCATTACAAATCTTGACACATATTCTCTTCTTAATAGAGCAAAATCGTGGTTGGTGAAGGAAGATTTTTCAATTCTGCATTTGCAGTTTCAGTTGGTAGGATCATGTTTACCACCCAGACAATAGAGGCTAAGAATGAAGTTTAGAAGAAAAGAACCAGTAGTAAGGGTAACACCTTCAATTTAGTGGTAAAGATAACAGGGATGAGGATTTCTCTATATCAAGAACAATCCAGGAATATAGGTTCATGTTGGTACATAAGAGTGCACTCACAGAAAATTACAAATTACTGTTTTGCCATGTTAAACTTAACTGTCTAACTTATCTAGCATCTATAGTAAAACAAATTTAACATTGAATTTTAATTTTAAAGTTGAAAAAAGTTGCTTCAATAAAAATAACAGTTTCTCCCCAGAAAATTCAGTTGGCTTTTTTTCTTGTGCCATTATAATTCATAATAATCATATTTCAGTAGACTACAGTTTATGTCTAAAGACAAGGTCTGATAAAGGCATATGAGGGCCCTAAACACTAATAATATGTTGGTGCTTCTTCCTCTGCTTACTCAAGCATTTGAATAGGATATGTTTATGTATGCATGTATATACATATGTATGTTTACATATACCTATGTATTTATATATACTTGGATATATATATCTATATATATTTAATGATACATTTCTTTTAAAATAGGTATATGTGTATATATCTCAGCTATTATTATTGTAACTTATTTTAAAATGTAACTGTTAAAGTAACAATTGAATGCAACATCAGATTTTTAGCAGAATTAGATTAATTGAATTATACAATTTTAATTGATATGGAATACTATGACTTTATTATTTTCCACAAAATTCAACATATTCTAAATTAAAGAAAATGAATCATGAACTTAGTTTTTTCAACAATTCCCACACCATAAAATGAACTTTTACCGGTGGTAAAGTTTGTTTTGTAATAAAATGTGCAGTACCCTGTGGGGAGGGAGCCTTCTCTGGCCTCCTTTGGCTTCCTTATTGCCATGAGACAGAGGTCAGCCATGTTCCCAGCGTCTGTCTCTTTTACCTCCTCTGACTCCAGTTGTTCCTCCCACAGTACTCTGCTCCTATGCTGGGTTCAGTAATGGGTTGCAATAGCCACGCACAACTCACACACAAAACTCACAATCATGGGGGGTTATTAAAGAAGTTTGGAGCCTTGGTAACATAGTGTGTATGCATTGGGCTGTTAACTGAAAAGTCAGTAGTTCAAAACCACCAGCGAGGGCTTTCTACTCCCAATAACAGTTACCTTTGCGAAACTCCTGGGGGCAGTTCTACCCTGCCCTAGGGTTCACTCTGAGTCACCATCGGCTGGGTGGCAGTGAGGTTTTTGGAGTTATTTTTGGAGTTTGTAGCGTAGTCTTTGATGTCTCTGGAGCCGGCCTCCCCACTTCAAAGAGAGATCTCAGACATGCTCGTCTTCGCATGGTCCAGGGGATTCTTTCCCCTCTTGCCATGACAGCTCATTCTTATAGTCAGAGGCATGACAATCAAAGGGACCAGTTTGCTCTACTAGTGGTCACCATGCCCTAGTTGCATAAACCCACCAAACCACTTGGTGGGAGTTGCAGGAATAGAGAGGAGACATACCTGGAAATTTCACTCCACCACAAATGGTATAACTGTAATTGAGCAAATGAAAATATAGCATAAAAGAAAATTAATAATCAGCAAGCACATATTATAGCAAATAACTATGATAACATGATACGATGTTATAATTCAAAACATTACCTTCTATTCTTTGTTTTATTTTATTATTTGTACAAAGTCTTCAATTCTTTTATCCTGATTAAGCTACCTAATAATATCTACTTCTACATATAATGAGAATGATGAATATTTTTTTAATTATTGTGTGCTGAGGGCTGTTGAGTCTCTTTAGGGAAAAATGAGCATTCTGTTGTGACACATATAAATGTGAGTATTTATCATATAAATATAAATACAAAATAATAATAAATATAAAAATAAAATATATTATTAGTAGGGATTTAATATATATCATATCATTCCATATTTCAACCACCTCTAGTAGAATTATACAACTGCTACCACAATCAGTTTCCAAATATTCTTTTTCTACATGTATTCCTTACACTGTCTTCCCTGCTGTCCCTAGAGGTTCATCAATCCTGGGTTTCATGAACTGAAAAATAGAAAATCATATAGCACAGCTTCAAGAGGGTGGCCTCCATTCACATAACACCTCTGAGACACACTCTTATATGAACAAACAAAATAATACAAGCCAAAAATACTTACAATTTTGGAAACCGATCAGGTACAGCCTACATCATTGGGGGGAGCAACTGATACAGTTTTACTTGTCCGGGTCAGATTTTTGTCTTTGATATTCTACACTACTTTCTACAAAGCACTCTGTTAGTGACCACCCATACTTCAATTTTAGATAGGGGAGTTCTCCGGGAGCTTATTTCTGACGTAGTACCACAAATGAATCTTGCGCTCCCACTGCCATCCACTGCTTTCAGCATACCGGATTCTCAAAATGTAGCCTGTGCTACCGAGCCCTCATTTGATTTTGAATTACACGGATTCCAATCCTTCAGTGACTGATGGTGGTGTGCCTCTTTCAGGTGAACTTAGTTGGCATCTCACTTGGATGCTGCATGTATGGAGACAAGCCTTAAGACCCCAGAAGATCTTTTATCTGGTATCCGGGCACCCCCAAACTTCTTTGCCACACTTTGCTATAGCAGCCATATCTTCAGTGTTCCCTTCTTGGGGGCAAGGATAGACTACAATTCCAACATTGAAAAATACATATTTTTAAAATCTTCCTTTATGGAATCATATATAGCTCTATGAATAAAATAATATTTCCTAAATCTATAAATTTACTTTTCATGTAAGAATGAGACTCACATTTTCTCCAATTTGAAATAAGTGAATACACTTTTGTCCTCTTTTGGTAAAATTCAAGCGTGGAAATGATGGTGGTATATGGTTATGCAAAATTAAATGCTGACACTCAATACTTCTAGAGAACTTCTGTCATATACTTGGGTCTTTAAAAAAAATCATTTTATTGGGGGCTCATACTATTCTTATCACAATTCATACATACATCCATTGTGTCAAGCACATTTGTACATTTGTTGCCACCATCATTCTCAAAACATTTGCTTTCTACTTAAGCCCTTAATATCAGCTCCTCATTTTTGCACCTCTCTTCCCACTCCCCCTCCCTCATGAACCCTTCATAATCCATAGATTATTATTTTGCCATATCTTACACTGTCCGACATCTCCCTTCACCCACTTTTCTGTTGTCCATTCCCCAGGGAGGAGGTTATATGTAGATCCTTGTAATCGGTTCCCCCTTTCCACCCCACCCTCCCTTCACCCTCCCAGTATCTCCACTCTCACCACTGGTCCTGAAGGGATCATCTGTCCTGGATTCCCTGTATTTCCAGTTCCTAGCTGTACCTGTGTACATGCTCTGGTCTAGCCAGATTTGTAAGGTAGAATTGGGATCATGCTAGTGGGGGGGCAGGAAGCACTAAAGAACTAGAGGAAAGTCATATGTTTCATCATTGCTACACTGCACCCTGAGTAGTTCGTCTCCTCCCCGTGACCCTTGGGTCTTTCTAATGCTTTTGTATGGTGAACTGCTTGATAATCAGTTTTCAACTTTATCTGTTTTATCTTTTATTTTGTGTGTATTTCCAAAGTGTTTCATAATCTCCTATATTATATGAAATACCCTGATGATTACTGGTAGAGATCTGGGTGTCTTTTAAAATTACTCTTTACTCTTGGAGCATTTGACTCATCCAGTACAATATATTATTCCCCATGTTGCTGTTGGATGCTGTGGAGTTTGTTTTGACTCTTAGAAACCTTATCTATCATGAATGAGAGACACAACCCTGCACCATCCTCACAATTGTTATGTATGAGCCCATTGTTGCAGCCACTGTGGCAATTCAACTCCTCGAAAGTCTTAATAATGTTAATATATTTCCTACTCATTACCGACATTCTACTTTACCAAGGATGATGTCTTTTTCTAGGGGGTAGTCTCCCTCGATAAGATATCTAAAGTATTTGAGACAAAGTCTACCTATTCTGACTTCTAAGGAACATTCTGGCTGTACTTCATCCAAGACAGATTTGTTTGCTATTCTGGAAGTCCATGCTACTTCCAATATTCCTCATCAGCACCACAATTCAAATACATACATTTTTCTACTCTCTTCCTTATTCATTGTCCAACTATTAAGTGCAAATGAGAGGATTAAAAATACAACGCCTTGGGTCAGGCAAACATCAGTCTTCAATGTGACATCCTTGCTCTTCAATATTTAAAATAGTTATTATACAGTAAATTTTCTGTGAAACATATCTTTTGATTTCTGGACTGCTGCTTTCGTAAGCAATTATTCAACATAAGCAACATAAATGCATACTTTAGTGCTTGTACATTGTTGATGATATTTTCAACTTCTCTAATACTATCTCCTCTTATTGTGTATGGTCTTCAACAATATCTTAAAGGCATCTAGAGTCTGAGTGTATGTTTTAAAGATTTAGCTCACCATAGTTCATGTTCCATGTCTCCATTTTCAGAGAGACATATGTAATTGATAGAAAAATGAAAAGGTTTGTTGTGCAAGTCATAAAAATATCAACCAGCTTATTAAGAGAAAGTCAGGCTAAACATAAACAGAAGATAGAATACATTATATATACTATTGTTTAAATAGCTATTTAAATTATTCACTTGAAAATTGTCCTTTTTTTACATGGAGTTATGGAAACATTTGATGAAATAAAAATTTAATGTTCTGATAAATGTCCTTTGCTGGCTTGTTAAAAGACAAATTTATAAACACATTCATTGTAGTAAAACAGACATATATTTTGTATGATATCTAAATATCAAATTTTATGTCCACTTCATATCTAGTTTATTGGCATATAGAGAATAACGTGAAGCACTCTGAGCTGTACAGCAGAAAATAGAACATGTACCTCAACGGATGCAACAATTAAAAGTATTTTTGAATGACAAGTAATATGTTAAGTATTTTTGGACATTTTATATGAAGGGACTTCAAACAATTATGGAAAATAGAATTAAACAATAATGGAACTTGCCCCTGAATTTATAAAAATGCTTTCATATTAAATTATTACTTCTGTTAGTATTACAGTAAACATTCTAGATTGCATATGTCTATGTGTTTAAATATTTAAGTTAAATTTGTAAATATTGTTTACAAAATTTAGGGCATAACAGCCTCCTCATAAATACTATACAGTTAAGAGATAGTTTGATGAAGTTCATTGCAGTGGCTGACTCATCCCAGCTCACTCGCTTTTGCATTCATCTGGGACTGGAGTTCTAATGGATTGTTTAACAGAATGTGCCCTTGTGTTTGTATCGTATTAAAGAATATCTCTGGCCTTCCTTACTGGAGTTACCTGATCGGAAAATGTGACTGTCCTTTTAAAGTGGATCAGAACCATATGATCTATTAATGTATTCTATATCTGTCCAGTAACTTCTCATATTGCATTCATTGGCATATAAGTGGGTGTAACAAAAGTTATATTCAACAGCTTGCCCATGGCTTGTTTAGTAGAAAGAAGACGCTTCCAAGAAACTTGCCAGGATAAGGAGTTTCAATATCCTATGAAGGGATTATAAGAGGCTCATATAAATTAAGGTGTTGACATGACAGGGCCGCAAAGCTCAAATAGCCATGCACGTGGATACCCTCATGATGACGCATAGTCTTTATTGTAGCTGGCATATTTTCACACGCTAGAGCTCGCAAACATTTTGCTTAATGCTTTGCCAGCTCCCTTAAACAGTGGTGTTTGCTTTTGCTTGCATTCTATTTGATTAGTTGATAAATGCTGCTTCTGTGTTATTGATTCCATAAGTGCATGCTCACTTTAGTTACTGGTATTGATCCCTAGTTAATGATCATAGAAAATAGTTACATTGTACTGTGACAGGAAAAATATATATGTACATTTTACATATAACCTTAGTTTAATCTCTTTATGATTCTTATACGCTATTTTATTCTCTTATCAAAAAGGGCCATTCCAATTTAGGGAAATGTAGTAGGTAGGAACATTTTAATGTGTTTGCTTTAAGAAGTATAATGTATAGTTAATGGAATAGAATGTACCATATTTAAATGATGAACATAGGTTGTCTTTTGAGTCTGAACATTTTTAAAATTTATTTTTAATTGGGAGATTATATATATATATAAAACATATTTTCAATACTTCAATCACATCAAGCAGTATTGTACAATTGCTACCACAATTGGTTTCCAAACATTCTTTTCCTACCTAGACTCCTTGACATCTTCTCCCTTTTACCCATCCCCTACCCATCCTCAACCCCACCACCTCTGTACAGCTCCACGCTACCCCATATCCCCACTCCCCGCTGCCCAAACCCTTATTCTACTCGCTGTCCCTATAGTTTCAACCATCCTGGGTTTCATATACAGAAAACCAGAAAAGTATATAACACAACTTCGAGAGGGTGACCCCAAATGACATAACACATCTGAAATAAACCCTAATATTTTTGATATTGGACTAAGCAGTTACAATGTGAAATTATTTAGTCATATCAAATCATACAAAAGCTAAACTCACTGCCATCTAGTTGATGCCAACTCACAGCGACCCTCTAGGACAGGGTGGAACTGTCCCTGTGCGTTTCTGAGACTAACTGTTCCTGGGAGTAGAAAGTCCTGTGTTACTCCGATGGAGCTGCTGATGTTTTCAAACTTCCGACTTTGTGGATAACCAACACAGAACCACTACAGCACCGGGCTTCGCGTGGAATCATAAAAGTAATACATGTGGAACTCTTTGATTTCCGTAGTCCCATCTGTCCCTGCCCTCCAAAGAAAAAGCGGATTGAAAATCTTTCATACTACTGCTGTGTAGTCTTCATTGATATAAAGACAGAAAAATTCTAAATCTTTATGTGTTCACCTTCAGACACAAAACAAGCATTAATATAATGGAAAAAAGCCAAGCATAATTACCTTGAGAAAAATATCAAATATATTAGGACCTAGCAGTTAGATGTGGCAGGTATATGTTGCTCTTGTGTTTTAAGGTGCCACTAAATCAAAACAATGGGGCTGATGTTGTGGGCTAATTATTGTTGAGACACTGCTGGGAGTGTTAGTTATGGCTGTTTAAGGAATATACTATAACAATATTCAGGCTACCTAGGACCTCAGTACTATTATTCAGTAGTCCATGCTTAGGTGCCCTCTTGTATATAGACTTTTTAAAGAAAGAAAAGAAATTAGGTTCCGTATTGTCCCTGTAAAATCAGTTCTAACCCTTCCACAGTACTTTGATTGGTTTTAAACCTAATTATGGAAAACATATCTGAAATTATCAGAATAAATCTAAAATTATATAAATGTATATATACATACTTAAATCCTGAACCTACTACAGACAAACTTTGTCCACAATAAGGAATATAAAGAACAACAAACATACACATATAAAAACTAGTAAAATATAATGGTAAATATAAATTAGATTAATATTTATAGAACTTTATGTAAGTTTATTTTACTTATAGAACTTTTATTTTAAATAAAACTTTAAATTATAAATTATTATACCTTAAATACACTTAACTTTAAGATAGATGGAACTGCTTGTTCTATGATATAAAATTCTAAGTCAGAGATGCAATCTCATTCTGTTAAATGAACTGTTTGACATATACGTTTCATATTTTCATGAATGCTGCAGTTATCTGAAAAAGAGCAACAATTATCATCTATGGAATGGAAACTGAAGAAAATATAAAATACTGTGCTGATATCAACTTTCCACTAGTTACTTTAATTACTTTGAATGTGGTTCAATTAAATCTGATTTGTAAGGAACAAACAAGTGAGTGAAAATAATTAGTGGGTAAATGACTTGTTAAAATTATAATGGTATTGTTCTCTATATTGTTTACTAAAGAAAGACTATGACTTCCTAGCTCTTTAATTCTTTGCACATTTTTAAATATTTTCCTTTGCAAAAGTCAATTATTAGTTTGACTTTCAAATGGAGAAAGTTTTGCACATTGAATATAAATAAATACTATATTTTAACTTTTTACCTAATTTTAATTCATATATCAAGTAAATTATTATTTGCTGTTATTAGTTGACATCCAATTATTTTAACTCTGGGGAACCTTGTGTATAAATGTGAACCATTGCAAACCCTGCAATTTTTGTGATCTTTGATATGTTTGAGCCCATTTAAAAAATCTACCTAATTTTTACCAATTTTCATTGACTTTTTACTTCACCACAATGGTTTCAAGCATATCCTGAAATTCATTTTTCTTGACTTTTCA
>NW_022104341.1:11740695-11742539 GCF_000313985.2 Echinops telfairi | reverse complement strand
TAATGCTTCCTCCACCCCACTATTATGACCCCAGTTCTACCTTACAAATCTGGTTAGACCAGAGCATGTACACTGGTGCAAAGAAGGGCTCTCGACACACAGAATCCAGAACAAACAACCCTCCAAGAAGAGTAATGGGATTAGTGATACCATGAGGGTAGGGGGAAAGTGGGGAGAGAAAAGGGAAACTGATTGCAATGATCAATATTTAACCACCCACCCCCTTACCCGGGGCTGATGAACAACACAAACATGGGTGAAGGGAGACAGAGGATGATGTAAGATATGAAAATAATAACAATTTGTAATTTATAAAGGGTTCATGAATATGGGCGGGTAGGGAGGAAGAAAAAAGTAAGAGGAACTGATATCAAGGGCTCAAGTAGAAGGAAATTGCTTGGAAAGGATGATGGCAATATCTGTACAAATGTGCTTGATACAATGGATATATGGTTTGTTATAAGAGCTATAACAGCCCCCAATAAAATGATTTATCAAAATAAAAAAAAAAAGAAAAAGGAATTTGCAATGAACAAGTAGTAGGTTTGGCAAAATTCTATCATGTGATAACCAGCTTCATTTCTATCACCAAGCCCATATGTTCCAACTTCTTTCCCTTCCTCTTAAGAGTCCTGATGATGTACTGGTTAGGTGTTGACCTTCGATCCCGTATGTTCCCACTTTGAAACCACTCGCTTCCCTGTGGGAGAAAGACCGGGCTTTTTACTCCTGTTAACAGTTGCAGTCTGGGAAACGCGCAGTGGAGGCACGTGACTTAGCCTTGCCTCGATGTCAGTGAGTCTGGTGTTCGGTTCTTTTCTCTTTCTTTCAACTTTTGCATTTCCATTACCAAGAAGAAGCAGTGTAATCAGGATGATATGTTGAATCATTTTCCCACCGAAATCCTTAGTAGAACTCTTCACTAGCTTTTATGGTTGGTATATAAAGTTGAATAATAGTTGCATTGATAGGATTTAGCGATAAGTATAATCCAATCACAGATGACATTGTATTCCACAATGGATTTAGCAAGATCCTTTCTAACAATGAATGAAATGCCATTCTTTTTAATTGGGTTATTCCTAGCATTGTAAATCATATGGTTTTCTGATACAAAATGGTCAATATAAATCCATTTCAGCTCGTTAGTGCCTGCAATATCGATCTTCATGTGCTCCTTTTCATTTTTGATCACTTCCAATTTTCCTAATTTCGTACTCTGCACATTCCACATTCCGATTATTAGAAGATTTTTACAGCTGTTTCTCTTTACCGTGAGCCATGCCCCATCAGCAACTGAAGATACCTAAGACTCCACTCCCACCGTCTTTACCTGACTCATGTCACTAAGATTCTCCTCTTCAGTCACATCTGGAGTGTCCTCAGACCCGAGGACGCTTCCTCTGGAAGTATCCCTTTGAATGTTCTGCTTCCTTAGTTCAGGCTTTCCATTTCCCTATTTCAAAATGTTTGAAACTCTGCATAAGGAGCCAAGTCCTTCTTCATTGTCTGTTCTTAGTCTGGAAACTGCTGAAACCTTTTCACTTCCGGTGAGCCTGCTGGCTTTTGAAATGCCGGTGACAAAGCCTGCAGCAGAAGCCCTTATGGTGTAGTGGTTAAGACTTGGTGTGTGATCTTCTGGCTGGCAGTTCAAAACCACCAGTAGCTCTGTGGGGGAGACAGACTATGCTTTCTGCTCCAGTAAAGCTGTTGAAGTAGCCAAAACCCAGATGGGGTCACAGAGAGTCAGCAATGACTCAACAGCAGTGAGTTCGGTAGGTTTTTATACCTTTCAACATCACAGCAACACACAAACCACCATAGTAAGATGCACTGACAGAAAA
>NW_022104341.1:11689047-11739486 GCF_000313985.2 Echinops telfairi | reverse complement strand
CTCTTGTTAAAGTTTCTACTTCTGTTATAGTTTCAAGAAACCTATAAGGGCAGCTCTACACTCCTAGATGGTCTCTATGAGTCAAAATTGACTGGGTGACATATATATATGTGTGTGTGTGTATCCTCATTTTTAGGGTTATATTTGCATTTAATTGTATTGTTGTTGTCAGGTTCCATCAGTCAATTCCTACTATTGCAACCCTACATAAAATATAACGAAACACTACCGGGTTGTGCAGTCTTTCACAATTGTTTTATGTTTGAGCCCGTTATGGCAGCCACTGCTCAATCTATCTTCCTGAGAGTCTTCCTCGTTTTGACTGCTCCTCTATTTTATCAAGCACATATATATATATGTATGTATCTCCAGTGACTGTTCTTTCCTGATAATATGTCCAAAGTTTCCCCATTCTTGCCCCTGAAGAGCATTTTGATTGTACTTATTCAAAGACAGAATTGTGTGTTCTTTTGACAGTCTGTGGTATTGTAAACGTTCTTTGCCAACACCATAATTTAAATGCATCGATCTTCTTTGGTCTTCCCTATTCAATGTCCTCTTTCACATGCTTAAGAGATTACTGAAAACACTGTAGCTTGGGTCACGCACACCATCGTCCGCAAAGTAACATCCTTGTTTTCAACACTTTAAAGAGTTCTTGAGCAGCAGGATTACCTAATGCAATATGTCATTTTATCACTTGACTACTGCTTGAACATTGATTGTGGAGCCAACCAAGATGAAATCCTTGGCAATTTCAATCTTGTTGTGAGTATTTTTTTTATTTTTAAACATTGAGTTGTGATTCATATTGAAGGCTTCAATCATTGTAAAATTTGACAATAAAACATCATTTGCTTAAATTTAAGTTGTAACCTCTTTTAAAAGTGTCAGAGAAAGTATTTTAATGTGAAGTCACAGTAAATTATTTACATTTCGAGTGAGAAACTTACTAATTATTAAAAAGTATATTTAAGGCAATTAAATGCAATCTGTGATATCAAAATACACAGTAATACCTGAAAGCCAGAACCTGCACATTAAAAAGCTGACACAGAAGTAAAACCAAAACATCTTCTCTTAAAAGGAGATATGGAAAAGTGGTCAGAGTACAACCTGTCCAAGCATAAATCTTGTCTGAACAAGACACACAGCTCAGTCCTGTTGAGCTCTGGCTCTCAGATGTTATCGCAATTAAAATTTTAGTGATGTTTGATAGCATTTTATTTCATATACTTTTAGTCAAGTAGATACCTCAATTGTAAATATAACTTTAAAACCAGAAATAGAAGTCAGATGTATTGCCGCTTTCTATTTTTAAAAAGAGATAGTTTGTACTCTTCTCACAGATTCGAAATGTAACTGTTTGAATCTATCTATAAATATTAATCTCAATTAGACTAAAAATGCTGCATGATTGAATAGGTCATTTAGTTTTCTAAATAAATAATAATCCTGAACACATACAGACCTAGCTATAAAATGAATGACATAAGAATATGATTAAAAAATAACTTTTATATAGAACAGGAATCCAATGATGATGATGCAAAGTGCTTCCAGATTATAAAAATCTACTTTTTCACACAAGGATGTCTTTTAGGCTAATGCTAACTTCTGTTCCTTCTGGATCAATTCACCCTTGTCTATCTCAGGAGAAACCTATAGTGATTAATTGATCATCCCAGAGTCTCTTATATGCTGAAAGCATGGCACCATGAATTTGGAATAGTAATTAGAAAAACAAAACAAAACTGACTTTTACTTTAGCTGTGTTCCATGCACTAGTCTAACCACTATTGTCTTTTAAATATCAACTTGGTTTTGTAAAGAGCAACACATCGAACAATATTGCCAACTGATCTTATTTAGAAATAAAATTGAAAATTGAGTGTTTCAAATAGGCTTATTGTTTTCAACAATTCACTTGAGCATATCTAAGATACTTTTGTACTGAACACAAAGTGACCTTTCAGAGAAAGTATCCAGCATGCTGAGTGAGTGGCCCTTTCACTAATGGGAATCAAGCAGCTAAATAATGCAATTGACCTGCAAAAAAGAGTTTCTTGTCTAGAAAGAGCCCTCCAATTTGCTTCTCAAAGGAAACCATCTAATGTTTTTGAGACCCTGTGATTAAGCATGTTTCACCTGTGATATTTTATATTGTACTTAAGATAATCACTTTGCACTTTGAAGCAGATCTAATTTTAGGAAAACAAGTACAATTTTATGTAAACTTTACATAAGCAATGAAAAATAGATAAATACATGATATGTAATTCGTGTTTATATTTAAATATTATAATCTTATTCAGGTTCAAAATGTCCCCTAAATCCAAATCTTTAACATGTGTGATGTGGACACATACAGGCAATCCTATAGCAAATGTATTTTCTAGATGTATACAGCCACCAACTATTGGGGTAATCCTTGTAGAGATTTAATGACAAATAAGATGATAAAAGTGTTGGATGATTTGTTTTGGAAATTATGGAGAATTTTTACAGATATATCAAGTAAGAGCACACATCCAATGAAGCTAATGGTAACATATCTTAATGAAATAACTAAAGTTATTGCTAATTATGTCATCTAATTTTCAATATAAAATTCTGTGATGAAGAATATATTGATAGTAGGATGGTAATAGAATAATATGCATATATCCATCTTGAAGAGTGTTTCATTATTCAGGGAAATTACCTTTAATATGAATGTGTTGTTTCTGCTGTATTCCTTAGATCATAAATTTAAGTCAAAACTATTTCCACAAAAGCAGAGCAACTTTTGTTAAATAAAAATATCAAAATGTAAGGGTTTAATTTCACTATATAACCTCTATATAGGTCAATCCACATCAAAATACAGTGTTTCATCTAAACGTTCCTCTAAAGAATTCTGTATTCTTCGGTTTAAATCATATTTAAATGACAGTTCGTTATTTTTGAGGTACTGAAGTCGTTGCATTTGAGTGCTATTTGGGTATAAGAACCACCGCAACAAGGTGAGATGAGGCAGGATCATGGTTGTAGGGTAGGTGGCGTAAGGCTTCCCAACAAAAGTCTCACAAAAACAGACCTTGCTACACCCAAAGAGTTAGCAGGTATATGTTAGTGATGGTGGACAATTTCCCTCTGTAACTTCCCTGCACATTTATTCCTCTGTGCAGTGTTCTGTGATATACATGGTGTCATGCCTTTGAAAACTGCATCAGTCATCAATTAAAAGTTGGAATATGGAATGTATAAAGTATGAATCTAGGAAAATTTTAACTTTTCAAAAATGAAATGGAGCACATATTCTAAGGATTAGTAAACTGAAATGCACTGGAATTGCTTATTTGAATTAGAAAAACATATTATTTTCTGTGCCACAAATGGCAGTTTCAAAAGGAACACCATTGTGTCAGTTGTCAAAAGGGATATTTCAGGATTTATCTTAAAGTATAATATTGTGTGGGATAGGATAATATGTACATTCAAGTAATCTAGTCAATTCAACTATTATTCAAATATATGTACCAACTAATACATAGCAAGGACCTTTTTATCAACAACAGAAATAGTGATTATACATGTATACTCCAGCTGGAATATGTGAACTAAAATTGATGGCATCTTTTGGAAGAGACAATAGAGAAGCTCAACACACAACAACCGTTGTAGCAGGACATTGACAGGGAATAGCCTGACGTTCAGGCCAGATTCAGAAGAGGGCGTGGGTGTCAGTTGGATCTTGGCTCAAAGTAGAGACTATCAGAAATATGTTTACTGTGTTTCATTGCCTATGCCAAGGAATTCAACTATGTGGACCGTAATAATCTGTGGGCAACCTTGAGAATGATAGGAATTCCAGAGCACTTCATTGTGCTTATTTGGAACATGCACATGGATCACAGGGTAGTTATGTGAATAGAACAAGGGAATGTTCCGTGGTTTAGAATCAGGAAAGTGGTGTGTTAAGGTTGTATCCTCTCACAATACTTTTTAAATCTGTCTGTTGAACAAAACAGAGAAACGGGGCTATATGAAAAAGAGTGTGGTATCAGGATTGAAGGAATACTTATTAACAACTTTCTGTGTGTAGATGACACAACAGAATGTATGGAGGACTTGAAGCACTTACTGATGAATATCAAGGATTGTAGCCTTCAGTTGTATTATAATTCAATGTAAGGCAGACCAAAATCCTCACAAATGGACCTACAGATAATATGAGAGATAAGAGAGATAAAGGTGAAGTTGTCCAAGATTTTGTCTTAATTGTAACCATGCTCTTGGAAGTAGCAGTTAAGAAATCAAAAGATGCATTGCATTAGTTAAATCTGCTTCACAGGAAGAGCAAGGATGTTACTGTGAGGACTAAGGTGCAACTGACCCAAGCCATGGTATTCTCCATTGCATCACAGGCATGTGAAAGTTGGACATTGAATAAGGACGACTGAAGAAGAATCAGTGCATGTGAATTGTTCCGCAGGAGAACACTGAAAGTACCATGGACTGCTTCAAGTATTCACTAAATGTAAGTCCAGAGTGCTCCTTAGAGGCAAGGGAGGTAAGATTTCATCTTACATACTTTGGGCATAATATCGGGAGAGAACAGTCTCTGGAGAAGGACATCATGTATGATAAAGTTGAAGGGCGCAGCAAAACAAAGAAAGTCCCTTAACCAGATGTACTGATACTGTGGCGGCATGGATGGGCTCAAGCATAGGATAGTGCAGGACCATGCAATTTTCTTTCTTTCATGCATCAGATTGCTATTGGTTGGAGTGGACTTGATTGTCCCTAACAACAAAAACAACAGCCCTCAAGTCACAAGCTGATGCAATAATTTGCAAGGAAGCTTGCTTAGGAAAGTAGCCTGCTTCCAACAAGCGTGGAAACTCTGGAAAATCTTGATTCTCACTGGATCTGTTCCTGCATCTACTTCCTTTACCTCTAATTCTTTGGGATTGAGCTAACATTCTGCCATATTGCCTGTTGATCCTGGGAGTCATTGGCAGCCTGACATTTGACATTAGATTCATTCTTCTACACAGTCACAAGTTCCACTTCCTGGATTTGGATCTATATATACCTCTTTATCCACCATACATATTGGGTTGCTAACAGTAAGATCAGCAGTTCAAAACAATCAGCTGCCCGGAGAAAAAGACAGGGTTTTCTCTTCCTGCAGAGTTACATCTTGGAAACACAGAGGTAGCTCTATTCTGTACCACAGAATGGCTATGCTTTGGCATGGACTAGATCTCAGTTAGTTTTGGTATCCACCATCCTTTGGTATGCATAATTTCTATGCTGATACTGGGCTCATCAGCTCATCACAGCTACAAGGGTTAGGAAAAGTGTAACCCACAGATTTGGAACTTATTTGGACTTGGATTTGCCTGCTTCAATTCCTATGAGAGCCGTTACATTGATGTAAATTCATATCAAGTTAATGAAGCAATTTGTGTGTGTGTGTGTGTGTGTGTGTCTCACTGGACTTAATTCTGTAGAAAACCAAGCTTAAGACATACAGAGATATTTCTAAATGCTAAACAGGTCCCAGGGTCAAACAAAAAGCAAAAACAAAAAAAAAATTCAATTTATATAGAGCTTAGTTTGCAATACCAGTTCCCAAGGAAGTCTAAATTATCATATGGATTACTTTCTCTGTGTATAACATTAGATAATGCAACCTTGAATCAAAATATAAGATGTAGTTAGAGTAGTGATTTGACATTTACCAAAAAAGCATTAGTATTGCCTCATGATATGTGCCTTTGCATTTTTTTCAATTATGATGGTTCATTTTATTCCATTCACAAATTTCTCTGATACTCACAACAGTTTTACAAAACAGGTCACTATAATTTGGAGAAAAGGAAATATTTTTACTAGATTATTATTAACTGCATATAATAACTTGATAACAGATAATGAACTTATTTATTGAAATTAAACTATTTATGTGTCTTCTATACTTTAAAAATGCATATAATGCAACTCTTATGAATTGTATGCCTCTCATAAAAATTAAATATATTAATCAATATGTTTATAGACATATTTAAAATTTATTAATTAGGTTTTGTTGACAGATATGTATGTTTTGTTTAGAATACATATTTTAAATACTATTAAATAATTATAAGTAAATTACATTGTTAAATTTATATTATTCACTAATATATCTCCAGTGAACAAGTTTGTGAATCATTAGTTACATGCTTATATTCTGCATAAATAGAAAATTTAAATAGATACATTACTTATAGTTATTAGTTTTCTCAACAATTAAAAATATCAACTCTGTGCACCTATTTTGTCTTCAGCGATTGGGTTGAGAAGGTGAGCATCACAGACTGCTAGGTTATTAGAACAAAATTTTCTTGCATTGAGGGAGTACTTATAAGCAAATTTGGTGAAGAAAGCTGATGGTGCCTGGCTATCAAAAGATATAGCTTAGCTTCTGGGGTTTAAAGGGCAAGCAGCCAACTAGCTGAAAAGCAACAAAACCCACATGGAAGAAGCACCAGCCTGTGTGATCATGAGGTGTCAATGAGATCAGGTATCAGGCATCAAAGACCCAGAAAAAAAAATCATATCAATCTGAATAAGGGGGAATGCAGAGTGGAGACCCTAAGTCCATCTGTAGCCAATTGGACTTACACTTACAGAAGAGTCACACAGAAGAGACAAGTCAGTCAGTGTGCAATACAGCACCAATGAAACCCACAACATTCCTCTTGTTCTTTAATGCTTCCTCCCACCTACTATCATGACCTCAATTCTGCTTACAGACCTGGCTAGACCAAAACATGCACACTGACTGGTACAGATAAAAGCTCGCAACACAGGGCATCTAGGACAGACAAAGCCCTTAAGAATAATAATGAATGTAGCGATACAAGGAGTGTAAGGGGAAGGTGTGGAGAGAAAGTGGGAATCAATCACAATGATCTCCACATAACCTCTTCCCAGGGGGACGGAGGACAGAAAAGTGGATGAAGAGAGGCAGTGGTTGGTTTAAGACATGAAAAAAGATTTTATAAATCATCAAGGGTTGTTGAGGGAGGGACAGTGTGTGTGGTAGTTACATAATCTGTTGTCAATTTGAGGTTTCAGAGTGAAGAGGTGGGGTCTAGCCCGTAAATCAGGTCATAGCCAATGAGCATGGCTTTCTTCTGTGGATTCTGGGAACTCCGGTATTCCTCTCTGGAGGCAGGGGACACGCTCTCTAGATTCACTGCCTGGGAGCCATTGCAGGTGATAAGCCACTTGGAGACAGGCTGATAGCAGCCAGAGCCTTGGATCTGAGATGTCTCTACCGCCACTGGATCCATAATACTTTCCACCCCTGGCCTGTGATCTTCTTGCATTTGGTGATATTGCACATGTGGCATGAGTCTGAAGAGGAATTTATAGACTGGTACTGGACATAATATCGGGCTTATGGGCTTGGGCTGGGATGTTTTCTCAATATTCAATTGCTCTTATATATAAGCCTCTTTCTTGTACATATATGAGTGTCTATGAATTTTGTTTCTCTAGACTAACACAGTGGGAGTGGGGGGAAATGAGGAGCTGATATCAAGAGCTCAAGTAGAAAGAAACTGCTTTGAAAATGATGATGGCAACATATTTACAAATGTACTTAACACAACGGTTGTATGTAAAGATTGTGATAAGAGCTGTAAGAACCCCCCAATAAAATGATTAAAACATATATCAACTATGTGAGTTCTCCTATTTTATTTTGGTGGGAACATTTATATTTGGCATTTATATACAAGAGTACTTAAAATTGCCAAAATTCATTTGTGGGAACCACACAGAAAATAAGGCTCTATCCACAATTGAGAGATTGGAGGAAATTGGTTACTAAACAGAGTGCATTCAGGAGATGAGTACAGAAGATTAAAGGCACAAATCTGACTTGAACAGTTAAAACTTTGTCATTTGATCCCCTTTTGGTACATGCTGGACCTGATCCATTTTTCAACATTTTCTATATTTTGCTTTTGTTTTTGTTTGGTCATATTAGGGTGCATCTCAGAGGGGTTAGGTCATTGGAGGTTACCCTCTTGAAGTTGTGTTACATGTTTTTCTGTGTCTGGGTATAAATGAAACCCAGGGTTGATGAACTTATAGGGATAGCAAGTAGAATAAGGGTTTCAGGAGGGAGCAGGGTTGTCAGTGGTGGTGATGGGGTGGGAGGGGGTAAGAGGGAGACCATGTCAAGGAGTCCAGGAAGAAAAAGAATGTTTGGAAGCTGCTTGTGGTAACAACTGTACAATTCTGCTTGACGTGACTGAACTATGAAATAATATGATAAGTGCATTAACTCCCAGTTAGTAATGCTTTTAAAAATTTATTCATGGAAAAGTAACCATAATTTAATTAAATTTTCCATAAAATTTTGGAAGTTCCCTTGGAAAAATCAGCACTCCTAAAGGAGTCACCTTCTCTGCATATTCTTAGTAAGATCATGAACATTTATTTATTCCTAAGAGCAAGTATCACACTGGATCATTCCTACCTATATTCAATGTTACAAATGTGTCAAGAATCTAGTTCTGCTTATTTAACTACATCTGCTACTTTGGGACATTAGTTATTTCTCTCATAAATACATATGGTTTGGTTTTCTCTCCATGTTATCAGTGAAAATATGAAGAAATAAAATCAGTACTGATTTACAACACAGATAATTATACATGAATGTGTGAGAAGGCTTTCTAATAGAATTCTGTCAATCAAATCCAGGTGCAACTTTCTCATTACGTATTTGCTGAAACTATATGATGGAATTTGTCTGGTGACATTTCAGGGATAGTGACTTTGATTTCAAAGGAAATGTTTCAGGTTCATTTCATTACCTTAGAAAAGTAAAAGCAAATTTGCCTTATAAAAAAGCAATTACTTCTTAGCTGACCAGTGCACAATAGCAATATAAAAGAGATTTCTCATTCCACTATTCAAATCCTGAACCAGCAAACTAGTGTTTGGTTTTGCTTTAAGCCAATTTTACCGTGTTTGAATTGCAAAAGCATTTAATCTTCATAAAGTCGGTTATTATAATGGAGATCATATTGTATTGGTATAGAATACCAGTAAAGAGACAACAGGGTGCTCTTTTTATTGTGTGTGTGTGTGTGTGTACCTTTTTTCAGAATTTTAAAAACAATTTTGTAGGAAAATGTTTTTAAACATTTTATGAATAAAAAAATTAAATTCAGTTAAAGCACTATTATTTATTGGTGTAGCTGTACTATTTATTTCAAATCATAGCTCTGTGACTTTTGGTGTTAAGTATCACTATATATTTATGTGTGTGTGACCATGAATATAAAGACTATTTTAAATGCATTATTAGAAAAACTGCCTATTATTCACGTTCATTTATATTCACCACTTTAAATATGTGCTCACTAATAAATTTTGCTCCGTATTTTATAAAGTATGTTTTCCTGAGTATATTTCAACACATAAAGATATAGAAATCAAGGCTTATTTATTAGTATAGATTTATTATATTATCTCCTTTCATTATATAAGTAGTTAGATAAAATCACCCACTATAATATGTATCATATGAATACCATATAGTAGACAAATTTAAATTTGAGATAAGCATATAGAAAAAGATTAAAGATTAATATTTTCAATTAATTATTAATACAATCTTAATTCATTTTCCAAAACTAATATCAGAATGAAAAATATTTTAGAAAGATAGTAAGATATCAATGAAGATAACCATTAATATAGAACATTTTTCTCTTTATTAAAATGCACTTTAATATATACAAATAAAAAATAATGATGATAGTAGTGTAATGTAGACAGAGAAATAAGAATATCAAACAGTATAAACTTATATGTACATAGGTTTATATTTACTGATTTATTAGTAAGTGTCAAAATATTAAGAATATGAGCTAAGAAAGCCAATGTTACTGTGTTAGTCTAGGTGGACTAGAGAAAGAAATTCATAGACACTCATATGCGTATAAGAAAGAGCTTTATATACAAGAGCAATTATACATTAAGAAAACATCCCAGCCCAGTCCAGATCAAGTCCATCAGTCTGATATTAGCCCATATGTCTGATACCAATCTATAAAGTCTTCTTCAGACTCACAAAGCACATGTAGTGATGCCGAATCCAGGAAGATCACAGCCAGTGGGTGGGAGGTCTTGTGAATCCAGTGGTGTTGTAGGCATATCAGCACTGGCAGGGGTCTCCATGTGGCTCCTCCAGCTCCATATCTCTAGCATAGCTCCATGTGTCTTGTCAGAAGGAATGTCTCACAGGGAGTAAGTGTGTGTCCCACCTCCAGCAAGCTATTTATCTCCTTAGTGCCTCCAAATAAGGTCATCAAGCTGCAACCTGATTGATAGGCTAAACTCCACCCCTTCTCTCTTAATCCTCTCAAATTGATAACAGATTATATAACTACCACAGTTATTTTCTGAGAAAGTATTTTTATTAAATATTATTTGAATAGAAGTACATTTTGCATCTTGCTTTAAACCCCCACCTCCACCCCCCCAAAAAACCTCACTACCATCATATAAGGACTCTATAGGACATAGTAGAATTTACTCATCTTTCTTCGAAAGCACAGTTGTTTTTTTTGGACTGATGACGTGCTGTTAGCAGCCCAAAGCATAAAACCCACTACAGAGGCCCTTGTTTGGTATACAGTAATAGGTAGTTGGCTGAGTGGCACTGCATTCAGGCCATAGTCTCCTTTGGAGGTACGGGTTTGAATCCTACTCAAAAGTGTTAAAGAATAAAGAGGTCACTTTGAGGTATAAGTGAGTCAGATCCAACTCATGGTATTTTCATTCTCATAGGCAGATAAAGGCTAGAAAATAGAGAAATATTGATGAACTAAAATTATTCAATATATGATGGCCTGCCAGAAGAATGTGCATGTCTCTTTTGGAGAAAAATACAGTACGAAGTCTCCTTAGAAACTAGGATTTTGAGACTTTGTCAAACCTACTTTGGACTTGTTAGGAGGAGAGAACAATTCCTAGACAAGGACACCGGGTTCGATATAGTAGAAGGTAATATAAAAGGACAAGTTGATGGCAACAATGGTTTCAAATATAGTAATACTTGTGAAGATGGCACAGGATAGACAGTGTTATGTTTTGTTCACTTCTACAGTTTACAGATGTACATACACTCCAGCTAGTTTTCTTGTATTTCTTCTCTGTCCTTTATACATAAAACTAAGGATTCTTTTTGGTATAAACTTTTTTTGCAGTTTTTATAATAGTAGTCTCATATGATGTATGAGGGCTGGATGTCTTATTGTATTTTTGTAATTAACATTTCTATTGGAATAAAGTTCTCCAGATCCATCTATATTATGACATTTTTGTGGACTTATGTTAAATATTACATGATATTGTGTTAATACAACATAGCACAGTTTGTTTATACTTCAGCTGTTGATAGGTACAAATATTGTTTCCATAATTTTGCTATTGTGAATAATTCTGTATATATGTATATATGTCTATTCACATTATAGTTTTTCTTTTTCACGGAAACTTCATAATGGGTGTGGCAGTTAGATTTTATGTCAACTTGAAACTATGTGAGAGTGTAGGGGTGGAGTCCAGTTTATCAATCAGGCCACAACCTGACAATACCTCCTTGGGTGTGGGGCCTTTTTTTTTTTTTTTTACCTTTTATTAGGGGCTCATACAACTGTTATCCCAATCCATACACACATCAATTGTGTAAAGCGCATTTGTACATCGTTTCTCAAAACATTTTCTCTCCATTTAAACCCCCGACATTAGGTCCTCATTTTTCCCCTCCCTCCCCGCTCCCCCTTCCCGCATGAGCCCTTGATAGTTTATAAATGGGTATTTTGTCATATCTTGCCCTGTCCGACGTCTCCCTTCATCCACCTTTCGGTTGTCCGTCCCCCAGGGAGGAGGTCACACACAGTTCCATGTAATCGGTTCCCTCTTTCCTACCCATTCTCGGTGTGGGGCCTTTTTACAGGTGACACAATGAGAGCTCTCTCCTGCCCTTTGGACCTCCCTGCTTGGGAAAATTTTAAATTCTATGCCTGCTTCTAGGAGTAGCCCCATGTACTGACCTTGGAAGCCAACCTGGGAATTGCTGATGCACTGCCATGTTTCCACTGCCCTTGGATCCACTGAACTTTGTACCCAATGGCCTGTGATGTCCTTGCTTTCAGTCTCACCTTGATGTGTCATCAAGCTATGTGAGTCTGAAGAAGGTCTGGCTAGCTTTGGATCCATGAGCTTGATTTTCACAGGGCTGGATGTCTTATTGCTATAAAATTACTTCTTGATACAAAGTTCTTTCTTATACATATATGTATTAGCATTAATTTTGTTTCTAGACAATCCAGCCTAACATAGTGGGATTGGTGGATAACGTGGTACTCGTTTTTTTCAGGTAGCACTGTACCTATCTCCACAGTGGTTGCATCATTTGACCAGCAGTGTATGTGGGTTCTAATCACTCCTTATTCCTGTGAGCATTTGTTGTTCCCTATATTTTTAACTTTCCTAATAATCCTGGGGGGAGATTATCTCATTATTGTTGTAGTCTACATTTCTCTAATGGCTAATAGGAGCATTTCTTGTTGCACTTTTTAGACATCTCAATGTCTTCCTTGTCAAAATAAGTGTTCATTTCTTTTACCCATTTGTACTTAGACCTCTTGTCTTTTCATTGTTGAGTTGTTATTCTATGAATTTAAGAGATTAGTCTCTTTTTGATATGCTATTAACAACATTTTTCTTCTAGTTTGTATATTCCCTTTTACTCTTTTTGAAAACTACTTTGATGAGTTTAAGTGTTTAATTTTTAGTAAGTTCTGGCTGTTTGTCTAATCTTCTTTTGTTTGTGCACTTTTTGTTATGTTTGATAGTCTATTTTGCCATAAATTAGAACCCTTAATTTACCCCAATGCATCTTGACTGCTATTTGATCTATTTTAAAATGAAGACACTGGTAAAATCCTTCAATTTCTTCATCATTATCTTTACTGATTTTGGATCATAGTGGTGTATTGATAGATATCATCTTCACACTGTATTGTAGCATTGTACTTCAATCATCTTGAAATGTTCTTTTTGGTAGTGCATGTGATGCCATTCCCCTTGTGTCATATGCTGGTGATGACTACTGAGAGCAAAGACTGACAAAAGAAGAAACTATCTTTCTTGCTAGATGCACCTCTTGAATGCTCCTTAGAACAGTGGTTCTCAACCTGTGGGTCGCTACCTCTTTGAGGGTCAAATGGCCCTTTCACAGGGTCGCCCAATTCATAACAGTAGCAAATTTATAGTTATGAAGTAACAACGAAAATCATTTTATGTTTGGGGGTTACCACAACATGAGGAACTGTATTAAAGAGTCACGGCATTAGGAAGGTTGAGAACCACTGCCTTAGAAGCAAGAATGGCAAGATTTCTTCTCACTGACTTTGGACATGTAATCAGGAAAGACCAGTCTCTGGAAAAGTGCCCCATGTTTGGTAAAATTGCAAGGCAGGGAAAAAGAGGAAGGCCCTTGATAAGATGGATTGACACAGTAACTGCAACAATGGCTTCAAATATAAGAACAATTGTGAGGATGATGCAGGAACATGCAATGTTTCATTCTATTGTACATAAGGTTGCTATGACTTGGAACCAATTCCAAGGCACCTACTGGTTACCACTCTAGCTTATGGGACTCTTAAGTTTGTTGCTGCTACTCCTCTTCTGGTCCTCTGATATCATAGTTTTCTGTCTCTTGGACAAAGTAAGTTCAAAAGTAACAATATAGGGGTCCAAAGAACACACTACATTTCTGGCTCTTCTTTCCTGAAGCTAATGAAATTTCCTCATTCCTACTTCTGAACATTGTTCATTTTATACAGAACAGGATATCAAAATTGACCAATCCATATTGTGTTAGCTTGGGTAGACTAGAGAAACAAATTCATAGAGACTCATATGTGTATGAGAGTTTTATATAAAGGGTAATTGTACATTAAGAAAGTATCCCAACACAGTCCAATCCAAGCCCATAAGTTAGATATTAGCCCATATGTCTGATACCAATCTATAAAGTCCTCTTCAAACTCATGAAACACATGCAATGATGCTGAATGCAGGATGATCACAGGCCAGTGTGTAGAAAGTCTTTGGGTACAGTGGTGTTGTAAACATCTCAGCACTGGCAGGGGTCTCTACATGGCTTCTCCAGCTGCAGAGGTCTGATTGCATCAGAGTAGGTCCACGTGGCTTCTCCAGCTCAGGGCACTAGCATAGTTCCATTTGTCTTGTCAGCTACAGTGTCTCCCAGGGAGTCAGCAGAGAGAGACAGTAGCGTCTCCAGCCTCCAAGGAGGAAAAATCAGATTTCTCATAATTCTTAAGAGAAGGCCATGTCCACACAGAGGCCTTATTGGCTGATCTGATTGACAGACTCCACTCCTTCACTCTTAATCCTCTCAAGTCTCAGATTGACACCAGATTATGTAACTACTACACCCATATTATTGGAGTTTCAAATTTTTACAACCTCAACCTTGTTCATAATCACTTAGATTTGAATCATATAATCCTATCAGCAGCTTCTTCCACTTTCTCTATCCAGCCTCATTGAAGAAAGAAGAAATACACCCAAACTACATGATACCACTGTCATTTGCCTAGCATTAGAAAGATTATGGATAAAAGACTCATATCAAGTAAATTACTGCAGCAGAAAAAGCATCATTGACTGCCGCCTATTCCGAACAGGAATGCTTTCATTCTCTCTCCTCTGAGAATACTGTTGCCATTGGTTTTGCACATATATCCTTAACTATGTTGAGGAATTTTCTTTCTTTCTTTTAAAAAAAGTAATTTTATTGGGGGCTCGTACACCTCTTATCACAATCCATACACCCATGTATTGTGTCAAGCACATTTGTACATATGTTGCCATCAACATTTTCAAAACATTATCTTTCTACTTGATCCCTTGGTATCAGCTCCTCATTTTTCCCCTCCTCCCCACCCTCTCTCCCTCATGAACCCTTGATAATGTATAAATTAATATTATTTTAGAGGAATTTTCTTTCTATTCATATTTCTGATCATTCTTATTAGGAGAAAGTGTTGGATTTGTTAAATGCATTTTCTGCAGTATTTTCTGCAACCATTGAAAAGATTACAAGCTTCTTTTGTTTAATTTTATTTGTGTGGTGCATTACATTGACCATTTTTCTAATGTTGAGCAATCTAGGTCTATATGATAGTTATGGTACCTTAGTTATTCAGTATGTTATTGGACCCTATTTGCTAAGATTTTGCTAAGAATTTTTTGTAGATGTTCATCAAGAATTTTGGTCTGTATTATTCTTTCTTAGTATTGTTTTTACCTAGCTTTTTTAAAATCAGCGTTATATTTGCTTCATAGAATGAATACAGCCATTTTTATTCATGTTTATGATCTTGAACCATTTTAGTAGAATTGATGTCAACCCTTCTGTGAATATTTGGTAGAATTCATGAATTAAGCTGTATGAAGCAAGTCAGTTTTTGTTGAGAATTCTTTTGTTGTAGGTTTTCTTCTGCTATAGATCTGTTCAAATTTTCTACCTCTGTCTGTGTTTGTTTTTAATTGTATATGCCTCCTAGTGTTCAAATTGGTTGGAGTACAGTTACTTCTGGTATTCTGTTATTATCCTTTTTATTCCAGTTAGCATTGTTACATCACCCATTTAATTTCATTTTTTTTGCATCTTTCCCAGCTTTTCCTTTGTTAAGTACGCCAGTGATTTGTCAAGTTTATTTAAACTTGCAGAGAACCAACATCTAGCTATATTTTTCTGTTTCATTTACTTCTGCTTTGATCTTTATGATTCCTTTTTTTTTCCTTTTGGCAGCTGTATTTTGTTTTTCTTTTCGCATCTCTTTTTCTAATTAGATGTAGGAGATGCTGTAGGTTATGGTGTTGATTTGGTTTCTTTATTCTTTTTGGGTGTGTGCATTTATTGCCAAAAATTAGCTTTTGAGCATTGATTCTGTGTTTTTTGAAAGGTGCTACTGTGTTTTCATTCTTGTTTATTCTATATTCCAGGAGTTTTTAAGCAGTGTCATATACTCTTTATATACTTGATGTTTTCTGTTATTGATTTTTATATTTATAGCTCTGGGACCTTATGAGGAACATTATACTATTTCGGGATTTTGAAATTTATAGAGGCTTGCTTTATGGCCTAATATATGGTCTATTCTGGAGAATTATCTATGCATATTGGAAAAGCTTGTGTGTGCGTCTGCCGTGGTTAGATGTAGCGCTCTGTATATATTTATCAGATCAATTGATTTATTTGTGTAAATCATTTAGCATTATTTAGATCATTTTCTCTGTATTGAATTCCTCTCTGTCTAATTCTTTATAAAAAGTGATGCATTAAAGTCTCTTGTAATTATTGTGAAGTTCTTTCTTTTTCAAACCTGTGAAAGTTTGATTTATGTATTGGTAACTTTTGCATTGGGTATGTAAATATTTATTAGGGCTATATCCTCTTACTGAATTAACCCTTTAGTCACTATGCAATGTCCATTATTTTCTCTTATTCTGGATTTTGCCTTTAAGCCTAATTGATCATAAACTAATACAAGTGGGTTTCAAAACGTTTGTGGGAAAATTCCAATATATTTTAATTTTATTTTTCCATGAACTTTTAAAAAGTCTCCCATATTGCCACATCTGTTCTTTTTAGGTTGACATTAATTTATATAGTTTTTCTAATCTTCAATTCCTAGCTTATTTTAATCTATGTGTCTAATGCAGACTTTTATAGGCATCCTATTCATAGGTTATGTTTTAGTATCCCAACTGCCATTCTCTGACTACTGTATTTAATCTCTTTGTATACATTATTGATTGGTATGAATTTGCTGTTTTAATTTTGTGCTGTGTGTTCTAAAATTTTATTTATTTTTATTACTATTGTGATTTATGCTTTCTTTGTTCCGTATGGCTTTGGGCACTGAGTTAGTTTTTCAAATATATGTATATATATATATACACATATACATATATATGTATATTTCCATTGGCTTCATTGGTGCTTACTTTGTGATTATTGAGTTTTTTAGCATTTCTGTTTTCTGTTTTTGTTAGCTATTTTAATTTTTTTGTGGTTACCCTGGTTAGATGGTTAATATTATCTTTCCTATTTTGGACATAGACATCCAAAAGACTTAATATGTTTCTTGGAAGAAGTACCGTAAGAATTTTCCTTAGACTATTGTTGGTTATCTGTCCCAAGGAGGTGTTTTAGATTTCTTGTCAGGTTGGTTAGATTTTGTGATAGGAAGGCTTATTGTGCCAACCTGGCTAATAGGAGTATGTGCGATTAATAAGGTCACAGTTTGATTGGAGGGCAAAGAGATAAATGGCTCAGCTAGCCCTTCCCCCTTTCCTCCTCTCTTGCTACCTGGTGATCAGACCAGCGTGAGGCTGCTTTAGCTAGTTCTCTGCCTCAACCTGTGATCTTCTCTACCTGTGGGATAGCCAACCCATGGGTTATATTGATAGAGCTAGAGGTTCCTTCAAGACCGGCTTTGCCACTCTCCTGATGTATCCATTGTTTAAGCTTGAGGCTGTCGGATCCTGTTGTCTTGCATTGCTGTCTTGCATTGCTTGAGTTTGATATCTCCTTCAGGCCTGCTTCGCTAAGTAACTGAACTGCTGACTGTTGGTGACCTGCCCTGCTGTTTGCAGCCAGTGCTTGGGCTGCCTGCATTGCCCGAGGGAAGACTCAGCTGTCTGCTTCCTTCACCTTGGATCCAGCAGCCCCGTGAGTTGAAGGACTTCCAGTATATTAACTGCTCCACTGACGTGAGTTGAACTGAGCTTTCTGTATTGCTGTGTGGACTAATTAGATGTTATATTCTAACACAATTTTTTAAGATTCCTTTGTTTCCTGTTTATTGGGAAATGTCCTGATTTCACCATTATAATTATGAGACAATTTTTGAATAAATAATTCTTGATTGATAATGTTTTATTATTTCATATATGTCACCTAATTACCTTCATGCTTGCATAAATATTTCTAAGAAATCCAAACTCAATTGTTGATACCATGTAAATTTCCCCTGATCATCTCTCCCAATTCTTTCTTGCTTTTTGGTTCCATCCTGTGCTGTAATTTCTATTAAATGTGCAGCATTTCTCGTTATAGTGCCACACATCATTCTTCATCTGTTTTCAATTATTCATTCTTTTTAAGATAATTTCTCTAAGACATTAATATTAAGAGATGTAGAGTCATTGAGTACATCTTCCAATGATTTAATTCTGCTTGCTTGTTTTTTCTGTGGTTTCTATTTCTGAAGGTTTTGAATTTATTTTCTGGTTATCAGTTTTCAGTTTTTGTATGGCTTTAATATTCTATTTAAGTCATGTGATTTTTTTATATATTATTTTCTGAACTCTTCTACATATTTGTCTGTGTTTCTTGGTTTTGTCTGTATTTTCTTTGATTTCTTTATTAATCTATTTAAGGGTCCTAAGTGAATATTTCAGTTAAGTCTAAAATTGTTTCTCCATCATTTCTACTTCTGGAAGAATGTCTGGCCCTGTACTTTACTTGCTTTCTTGGTTCACCAAGTCCTTTTCCTTTGTGTAAATTGAAGTTCTCTGAGATGTTGCTTTATTGCAATTATTTCATTCTGTATATTTTTGTTTGTCCCCTTCCTTTTTATTTCCTTTGTTTTGTTTTGGCACATCTGAGTGGGTGTGGCAGATAGACTAATCTGGTCACTAAATTGGAAGCGCTGTGGTGGTCACCATCTGTCTCTCATGCATTGTGCTCATGTATTGGGTTTCTGTTCACTGGTCATGTAGAACAGAGGGATGGCTGGGATGTTTTGTCATCAATTAAGTGTAAGAAATTAGGTGTTATCAAGAAGTTATGGCAATTTGGCTAGGTAATGTAGATTTTGTTATTCTGCTTCATAGGATTAAGGACTATTTTTGAAGGGAGAGAAAGAGGGATGAGAGAGAGATAGGCAGAGAGAGAAGCAAGCATGAATGCCCAAACGAAAGAGACAGTGGGATGTCCACACCTGATCTACAGGAGTGTCAGCCTCCAACTACAGTGATCAGTGTCAGGGAGTTGGTCCATGAGAACACTCCATAGGCTACCAGGGGAATGGATCCTTGTGAGACTGTGGGGAGTGGCTGGCCTGGTTGGTCATCTGTTGGGTGTGGAGTGACAGGCACAAAAACCAACAGTCTGATAGGGGTGAGTGGAATTTACATATTTCTAGTCAGTGGGAGAATGTGGTGGGTGGTGGGAGGGAGAATCATATTTCTCAGTAGTTGGTCATTGATGTGGGCAAAAGTACACACCTAGGCAAGTATAACTAGCTACTGGGTTCCTGCTCTCACTTAATGCAAAGGGGATGAGGTTGATTTTAATCTAATACCTCCATTCAATTCTCCTCAAACTTTTCCCAATAGATACATTCACAACACATAGCCAGGGCCATGGTGAATAAGTCATTAAGGAGTTGTTCCTGTTTATTGACTCCCCACTGCTTTGTTGTCACTCGAGTCTCTGGATTTCCCTCCCCTTCTGTGCACTTACCTTCATTAGATCTATCTCATCTTCTTTACCTTGCCTAATTCTGGTTTTGTCTACACTGTGTCTCTGTCATATTGGGGGTTCTGTGAAGTCACCTTTCTATGTTCTTTGCCTAGAACATTGCTTCTAATGGTTCAAAATGTTTTACATTGTGCTGGACCATCTAGAAATGCACCACTATCTCTTTATGTTTCTTCTTTCATTCAATTTCTTCTGCTGCTCATTGTTTATCCACTTAATTCCCTTTCTTCCTCTGCTTATATACCTTAGTAGTTGCTCCAAGCTGCCTTTAGTAGTTTATTTGTAAACAAGAAACAAACAAAATTAAATCAAAGATGTTGTTTTTTTCAAAACCTATATCAGCTCGAGGAATTTATTCACATCTCCCACCATGAGTGTATGCAGAATTTGACAGTTTAATCCCTCGACACATTTGCCTATTTATGGCTGGTGGTTGGGTTTTGGGCTGCTAACTTTAACATCAGCAGTTGGAAACCACCAGAGAATGTTTCTGTAGGATAAAGATGGGAATTTCTACTCTCATAAAGAATTATAAGCTCAGAAAACCATAGGATCTGTTCTGTCCTTTCCTATAGGGTTGCTATGAGTTGGCATGACCTCTACCCCAGTGGGAAAACAGTATGATTGTCTCACATTTCTATAAGTGTTAGCAAATGCAGTTCCAGGATGTTTTGCCATTATAAATAAAAAATTAATAAATCTGCAACAAGATAAATAATTGTTTTGAGATTACTTTGGGGATCAAGACAGACACACAGCACACACAGAATTAACTAAGCATGAAGTCAGGCATCGTTCAAATGGACATTGCTTATCTTTTATACCAACCAGGAGACTTTGAATCCCCTCTCTATGACTAGTAGAAAAAAGTAGCATAGAGAGGAAGCAAATATATTTTCAGTTCCTGTATGTGATATTTCCTAGGGATTCTTTAACTCAAAATGTTACTATTATTTAAGAGAGAATTCTAACTTCACAAAGAATTGATAACTTTTAGCAAACACAAAATTAAAATAGATGAAAGTTAGAGAAGTTATCCCTTATGGCTTTGTTCTTTTATCATTTGAAATCACTAATGAAATATGGAAACATGTAATAATCTCAGACAACACAAACCTTATCGAATATGACAGTTTTATAGTTTCTGAAATGACTGATTTTCCAAATTTAAGATTGTCTATTCTAGAAATGCATGCTCCATATAATTGACAATTGTTTTAAAATATAACTTCAAAGAAAATCAACAAAACTTTTCAAATAATCATTCAACTTAATTAACCAATAAGAAGTTACAAAAATTTACAGAACTTCGTTTGGAATTGTAGACAGCAAAAAAAAAAGGAGTGAAAAGTTAAGATTTGAGACTTTTTCCCATGCGCATTCCATTTAAAGACTAATCCTTTCCAACAAAGAGTAAGGGAAAATATCAAGGAGGATAAAAAAACAAAGAAAGGGGGAAAATAATTTAAAATAAATTATGGTTTCTTTAATCAGGATATGAAGTAATATAAATATATCGTTTTGGAAATTAAAAATTTAGATTTTGTGTTGCAGTACAAGACATAAACTCACAAAATTAGCATTATTTGCTTAAAGCCATACAAGTCCAATTTTATGACTCAAATTGATTGCAATTAATTTTGTTTTATTATAGCTACAATATAGTTACTATCAGACAAAAGTAACAGATTCATTTGCATGACTTAGAGTAAAATCCTTATTATTTTACTATGTCCATCATTTACATTACTGAATCATCTATTCTCTATCAATTGCAAAATGTAACTGCAAGACCTTTATTAATTTTTTATCACAAAAGTGAAGCTAGGATGCATTCCAGTCAGGGACACCACACATGCTAGCTTCCCCTACCTGATGAAAAAATAATAAAGAAGCTATTGCAGCAACATTTTGCATAAACTGAATTTTAGGAAGGAAAGTGCAGGACAGCAGGTGAAAATTCATCTTTTCTCCAACGTACTTCTGGTGACCAAAGATGTATTTTCCTCACTGAAGGCCCTCAATGAGATGGATTGGCATGGATTGCTTCATGAGTGAGCTCGGGCATAGGAACAATTGTGAGGATGGTCCTTGCTATAATATTACATCTGTTGAAATGGTGGACTTTCAACTAGTTCTTTTGGTAGTGACTCTGTGTTCTTTCTACCTTTTCTTGATGCTTTTACCTGCATCATTCAATATTATGCCTATGGAATCTTTCACCACTTTTCTGTCAATTTGTCATACTTTGGTGGCTCGTGTGTTGTTGTGATGCTAGAAATGATATCACTGATATTTTAAATGTCAGCAGGGTCACCCAATGTATATGTATTTCAGCAGATCTTCCAGATTAAGAATACACAACAAGGAAGGACTGGGCTCCCCGCTTTGAAGGAAGAAGCTGCTGATAACCTATGCGTAGCTTTGAGACATTTTCAAATCAATATTTTACATGTTTGAGTTCCAGAACATGAGGAGAACAAAAACAGGAGAACATAGAGAATGTAAACGTTTTGTTGGTAGAAAAACCCCTTAATATTCGTTGAAGAAACTCAACAAATCCTAAATTGAATAGATTCCAAAGAAATTAACCAAGACATGTCATATGTAAACATTTAAAGCCAAAGACAATAAAGAATCTTAAAACTAGTTTGGGAAAATAAATATATTATCTATAAAATGGAAATTAGTAAGAAAGAATTTTCATTTGGCAGAAACCACACACCCAAGGGGGTAGGACAACAAATACTAAGCTTTTAAAAAGTGAATCCAGAATTATATATTCAGTAATATTGTCCCTCAAATATTATAACAAAATGTGTACTTTTTCTGATATATATAATTTAAGATAATTTGTGAAAAAAACAAAACCCAAAACAGACCCAATGTTTCTAGAAATGTTAAAGGAACTTCTCTGGAGAGAAAATCAACAATATTAGGAACTACTGAAATTGAAAGCATGACAACATAATCCAGAAAACAACCCTGGTAATTAGTTTTAAAAAATAAAACTAAGCAATAGACTGAAAATAAGGAAGCAGAGACATTTATTTGTTATCCATCCATTTGCTTTGATAACACAAAGGGTGGGCTTAGATGACTTAGATTCATAGCTACTTTCCAAAGGAGTAAAAATTAAGATGATATCAAAATAGAGCAACTCTTTTAAACACAGGCATGTAACAATAAATTTCGGGGTAGCCATGAAGGAAATTAATAAACTTCATGAAAATTAAAAGAAGTAAATTAATAAAGGCCTACTAAATCCAAAATCATAGTGTCAGAGAAATGAAAATAAAATACATAAAAGTTGAACTCAGCAGAAATATACATATATCCAAAAGAGGACAAAAAATATAACCTTAAATTTGCATTGTCTTTGCTGTTGTTCTTAGGTGCTGTGGAGTAATCTTGATGCTATGTACAACAGAAAAAAGTCCTGCTCCATCCTTCACTCTCTTCACAATTGTTATGTTTGAGCCTGTTGTTTATCTCCTGTGTCAATACATCTTGTCAAATGTCTTCATCTTTTTTTTCCTTCCTCTCTACCTTAATAAGCATTATGTACCTACTAATAGTTACACTCATTGTAAATTGATTAAATGCACCACTAGTGGCAGAATGGAGCAGAATCTATGATGTGGGGGGAGGTCAGGTGCTCAGGCATTCCCCCCTGAGGGCAATCAGTTGCCAGACTGCAGTAGGCCCCTCTCCCTGCAACTTGGGACAATGGACAGGCTCCTGTAGGAGGAGTTCACATCCTACTGATAATGGCCTCTATCAGTTGAGCCAGGAACAAGTCAAACCGGTCTGACATCCAAATTTAAGCTGCCATCCTAAATCTAGGATCCGCCCATCCTGTCACATGTATACCCGCAATTCTTCCTCTTCTTATTGCATGTATGTCCCTAGACTACCCCCTCTCATTGCTGTATAACCTATAGTGCCCCCCCCTTCCTGTGACGTATGTCTTTACCTGTAATTAGTGGGCTTGCATGACCCTAAAAGGTATATAGGCCTGGGTCAGCAATAGAGATCTCTCTCGCTGGGCTCTTGCTGGTAGCTACCCTCTCTTCCCCTTCTCCTCTCCCATCCTCTCTCCCTTGTTCCCTTTCCCATCCTCCTTCCTTTCCCCCTCTCTCCACGTGGACCACCAAGAAGGGCTGAGGTAAGCAATGCTACTATGTAATGTGTTTGACTGCATTATTGTAATCACTCCTCTACCTCTCATGCTCTCGATGACTTTAATATTTATATATCAACCATACAATTGTGCTTACTGTACCCATGGGTAGTAGTAGTGGTGGGGGCTGGCCCCTCACCCACTCAAAACTTAATACTACACTATGATCCATCGAAATATTATCTAAGAGAGACGTATTTTAGAAGCAAAGACAAAATGAGCTGAAAATAAAAGGATAAAAAGCACATAGCAAAGAATATAAAGTGAATGGCACTGAAAATAGAGCAAGTGGAACAATATTAATTTCTAATAAAACAGACTTTAGACAAGAAACAGCATAATGGATAAATAAGGAACTTTTGTGATGATTAAAAGATCAATTCAACAATCAATGACAACTATACATACCCATTGAAAGAGCTCCCCAATACATAAAACAAACTTTAACATTATTAAAAATAGAAATAGAGTATGTCATAATAATAGTTGTAATGGCATGGGGACAGCTACTAACCTCAAAAGAACAGAAAACAGAAAATGCTACTTAGTATTTGGAGAAGACTGAACTCTCATATACTGATGGTAGAATTTTAATGTATTATAGCCACTTCAGAAAACCATCTAATACTTCCATAAAATCTCAGAAATTGAGATACAGTATGATATATATTCTACAGATATAAAAGATATATAAGAATCATGAGGCAAATAGATATACAATCATATTCATTGTAACATTACAATGTAAATACAATCATATTCATTGTAACATTAATTAAAATTGCAATGAAGAATAAATAGGTGAACAAACACAAAGCATAATATTATGCAAAATTAAAATATAAGGGCAGAGCCACAAAACATGTCTACATGGATGAATGCAGAAGATAATATGGTAAGTGAAGTAAGTTGATCAGAAAAGGACAAATATTCGGAGCTCTCTATCATGAAAACTTTATGAACAGGTTTACACATGCATAGTAAGGCACAGTATTTGATGGTTACCACTGTGAAAGGGAGAACAAAGAAAAATCACTAACGAAATAGACATGTATTATCTTAGGTGAAGGAAAAGACAACATATCTGAAGGAGGAAACCAGTACAACATGACTAAAGCATAGACAAGAGGAGGAACATAAAAGTGAAAGGTAACAATGCTAAATACTGTTACACACACAATTCTACAGTACAGAAATACCAAATAATTATTTCCTAGTGTATTGTTGGGGATACATGCAAGCTGATAATTAGTGACACCGTACATTCGAGGACAACCAGCAGAATCGCATTGTATCATTTGGGCAGCAGATGTTTCTACATACTTATTTTTATATACTGCAAATAGATGCATGTATATTGTAGAATTTACAGAGGACAAAGTTGTAAAACGTCTTAGCCATAAAAATAACCTTAAGGGATGGTGGTACTGGCCACTGGGATTTGGGACCATACTTTCAAGGGACAGCTAGGCCAGTTGGACTAACATAGTTCACAAAGCCAATGTTCTACTTTACACTTTGGTAAGTCACCACTGGTTCCTTCAAACTTGTGAGCAGCCATTTAAATTTCCATTATTGTTCTCACCTTGTCCAGAGCAGAGTGAAGAACATCAAAGACTCAAAAACCAATGACTACAAATGACTAGTGGACCCTACAAACCAGAGCCTCTACTAGCCTAAGACCATATGAACTATATGGTGCCTAGGTACCACAAAAAACATTTTACCCAAATCATACTAGAAAGTCTAGGACAGAATGGGAGAAAAATATAGAACAGCATTTAAAAACATCAGACTTACTTGTCTGCTAAAGATCGGTAGACTGTAGAACTCGATCCCTCTTGAGAATCACTTTTCAGCCAAGCAAAAGGTAGATCTATAAAGTAAGCAGACAACACCTTTAGGTAACTTGGTTTTTAGAGTAATCAAATATAGGAGACAAAAGAGTGGCACTTGCTCCACCACTATGCTCAGAAATTGAATTATGCAAGAAGGAAGTATAAATTGAAACAAGGAATCTAGGAAGGAAGTGGAGGAGCAAGGGTACAATGAGAGGATTAAAACTATGGCACAGAACAAAATGTGTATAAATTGTAGAATGAAGCAAATTTACCTTGTAAGTAGTCAAACAGTCATAGCAAAAAACTAATAAAAAATAAAGATTTTGTATCAACTCTTCTAAAACCAAGAAGTCATTAGTTTTTCCATTGCAAAATGATTTCATTTTTTAAAACTTGACTCATGAAGGAATTAAAAAGGTTCACTATACACAAGAATCTAGAAAGGGGAGTGATAAGTAAATAATAGAAGAAATTCATACAGCCATGTTCAAGATGCTAGAAGACAGCATTAATATGAAAAACAATCATCAGGAAACCACAAGAGAATTTTGTGCAATGAACACTCTCAGAGATTGACAAATCAATTAGAAATGTGGCAAGGAAAATTTAAAAAAGAAGTTTTCAGCAATAAGAAAAGACATAGATATTTACTATCACCAAGAAAGTGTTATTATGCAAGAAGGAAGTATAAATAGAAACAAGGAATCTAGGATTAATGATAATAATGATGAGATGCTGCTAAAGATACTTTTTAAGGAGCAAGATTCAATCTCAGAAAAGTAGTTTTGCTCTTTCAGTTCAGGCTACTCATTGGGCCATAGTTAGACCCACAGTTCAGTAGGTTATTGTATTGGTTACAATATTCCTAGATCATCTTTATAAAGGGAGAATGAATGTTAAACATGCCCTTTGTGACAATCACTTGTACTTATTATAAGTGTTTAAAGGACTATAAATGCTATCTAGTTCTCATTATATGTTGAACTGATACTCCAAGCTACTTTAAATGTCTATCCATGGTAGTATCACAAACAAGAGGATAGAGCCCAATTTCCTCATCTTTTGATTTTTCTACCCTATGAAAACTCTAAGCCTTCTCCATCACACTGAAACATTTTTTAACCCCAAATGAAACTACATTTTACTGCTGCGGTGAAAAATAAAAAGTTGTAATAAAATCTAGCTTTGGTGAGAATTAATATTTTGGCTATTTCTCCAGTATCAGAATGTTCCAAATATAATAGATACCTATAGGCAACTCCTTGTTTCTTGGCAGCTCAAATAATAACTCTATAAAATATTACGTGTATACCCTGCTGATATTGTAATAGACTTTTGCTGCAATCTTCTGGCACCATTGTATAGTTTCAAAAGACCACTATCTCCTCTGATATGCTGTGAAATCAGAATAACAATTTTCCTTAGTTCCATTAATTTTCCTATGGAGTTGCTGAAATTTGAAAGCATATTAACAAGATTCAACTGTTAGTAAATTGCTTTTACTTATTTTGTGACAGAAAGTAATGAGCATGCATTGAGGCATTGAGGAATCCTGCAGTTTGAAGACAAATAACAAGGCCATAATTTATGTTAATCCAAGCCTGCTGTTTTAAGACATCCTAAGTGCTACCTATAAGCTAAAGTACAGCCAGAGCATACTTTATCTTTATATAAAGTTAATGGAGTTTATATTTTATTTCAATAAATAAAATATTCAGCATCAAGTACATCCTGGTACTTTCTTATTTGATCTCATGTCAGAATATGAATTGAAAGGTTTTAGAGGAAAAATTCTTTCTTAGTTTTAGAGACAATTTAGTTACAATTCTAAACTTAAAAAATCTATATTTATCCTACTAATCATATCAAGAGGAAGTGCAAGTAGGATATAGTAGATACAGAAGAAAAGGTAGTAAGAAAAGTTGGTCATGTAGCAATTGATGAGACAAATTGATACTAATTCAAGAACAAGGAGATTTACTTGCTTACATAACTTTGAACATTTGACAAATATTATATGTAAAAATTTGGTGAAGGTAAAAGGTGCCCATAGGTAACTAACTGCAACAACGCATGATGAGAAACCTTTGTAAGTAACACTGCATTGTTTTTAGCTGCTGTTAAGTTGGTGTTCAACATTCCTTCATCATTGCCATGATCAGTTGCACATAGGGTCATTGCATGTGGGCAGTTTATTTTAAAAGCAGATCACCAGAACAGTCTTCTAAATCTTTTATTCTGGAAGCTTTGCTGAAATCTGTTCAGCAGGATAGTCTGCTGAAGCATCAAACTCAAGTTTACACTGATGAGTACAACCCTTACTTTTGGTTAAATTGTCCTGAAATGAAACCTGAGTGTACCGCATGGAAGCAAAGATTCCTACACAGATCTGTCAATGCCTCCATTGGCATATTCTATGATTTGTAATTGTTTCTTATGTTCTTTATTTCATTTGCATTTAAAAAAATTATACCTTGTAAACTCAGACAATGTGATCAATGTTCCAGAATTTTGAATAGAACAAATTTATGTGTACATTTCCTTATTTTACTGTATCTTAAATACCTATAGTTTCTTTTTCTCATTTTTAATTAATGTACATTTGACTTTTAACATCATAAGAACTAGGTATGCTGATGTAAAATAAAAAACAATATTGTTTTTTTACTTCAAAACCTACCGTTGACCGGAAGCCTTAGTGATAATAAGAAAAGTTGATGAACAGACATTGTATGTGTTCTATATATTATACTCTACACTACATCAAAGTTGCATCTTAAATTAGAGATACATTTTATTTTACAATAATGCAAGGTTTTATTTTAAGACTGGTGGAAAAGATTTCCTTATGCTTAACTCATTTATCTTGAAATGGTAGGCAACTGCAGCTCTCAATCTACTGAATATATCAAGTAGCTAAAATTTTTCTTATAATGTCAGGACTCTTCTGTCTGTTTGTTTTTTTATAGCATTTCCAGTATCAATTCTGATATTTTGTATGACTCCCATAATGTTATTTGAGATTTCTGGAACTACATTGAACATTACGAAAACATGCTAGAATCTGAGACATCACTATTTAGTTTGATGTGTAATTCAAACTTCTTACATTAAAACAAATATCATCATATTAAATAATAGCAGTGGTTCTCAACTTGTGAATTGCGACCCCTTTGGGGGTCAAACGACCCTTTCACAGGGGTCACCTGATTCATAACAGTATCAAAATTATTGTTATGAAATAGCAATGGAAATAATTTTATGGTTAGGGGGTCACCACAGCATGAAGAGCTGTATTTAAGGGTCACAGCATTAGTAATTTAAGGAAAAATGTATAAAAAACTAGTGAAAACGTGAAACAGTTGTTTAACATTCTCAACCATTTGATCTAATTGACATTTAATAATATGTCCTGCCACCAAAAACACACCTCCTGTTTAAGTGCACATAGAATAGAATATTCACTTATATAGACCATATACTTTACCACTAAATCAATGTTAACAAATTTAAAATGATGGAAATAAAAAAGAGTATGCTCTTTGATTACCACACAATTTAGAAATATATCTAAAAATGTTTTGAAGTAAAAATGATACCGTTAAGTAACTCAAAAGGAAAAAAACCCAGTATGATGAGAGGAATCAATGTAATCAAAGTTGGGAAACATTTATATTAATAAAAATTGGAGTAAAATTAAACCAGGGCAAATAGGAATATTTATGCCATTAAATTTTTGAACCCAAGTAAAAACAAGTGAAATGATAAAAGATACTCATAAATTAATGAAATACATGAATACAAAATTAAAAATATCATAAAATCTGGATTTTTGACATAGATCACTAAAATGTATGTCTTTGTAATGAACATACTACTTTTTTGCGTTGAGACAAATAGAAAAAATAACTTGAATTTTCAGTCTTTGAATGGATGATAAAATCATATGATCCAATAGTGTGAGACATATTAGATTTTAAAAATATTGAAAATGACTGACAGAGAATAGGAAAACTTAATAGACATAATGATGTTAAATCCTATTCACTGAAAGTAGCTCACTTGGTTGTTGACTGAAATTCAAGAAGTATGACACTGAGAAGATATCAAAAGAACAATACATTTACAATAGCTACACCAAACAGAAGATATTTGGGAGTAAATTTTACCATAGGGGGAAAAATGAGTTGTACAAAGAAAACTACAAAACAGTCTTTAAGAAACTGAAAGGAACATACCCAATGCATTACCATGTTCCTGGATAGGCAGACAAAACATATTATGATATATTATGAAATATGCAGAAAAGTGTCAGAGAAAAATACTTATGTCTTCAAATAATGGACAAGTCTTTATACTATCTCAAAAGGCATGTATTAATGCATAAATTAATTGAATTTAAATGCTACTCTTCAAAACTCATTTTCTTGAGATAAATATAAAGAAAAGCAAACAGTTGAAGAACATATCTGTCATACATGCTTAAATGTAAAAAAATATATATTTTTTTCAGGATAACGTATGAAGGTACTTTATACGTTATAAAGTATAATGAGGCAAACTAATTAAAATTATGTGAAATATTTGAACAGACATTGCACAAAAAATAGCATATGTATGGAAACCGACAAATACAAATTACTGATTATGCAACAGCTTGGAAGAACTTCAGATATCTTGCTGAACAAAAGAAGATCTGCATGCTTCTATAAATATGAAATTTTAGAAAATCTATAGCTAACTGGAAGTACAGAAAGTGGATCAGTATATATGGGACTTTGAAAAAAGAGGGAAAGGTTATAGAAATATTGGTGGTTGTTTCATGGGGGTTATAGAATAATGCTTACGCATACAAAATTCATGTAGAAGTCCTAAACTCACTACTTGTGAATGTAACCTTGTTTGGAAATAAGTTTCGTTATTTTGTCAGATGTTTATGATGGCATACAAGAGTGGGGTCCTAAATCTATTATATTCTGAGTGTACAAAATTAATCCAGTTGCTGTCAACTCTACTCCCACTCATTAAACCTGCGTGCAGGCTAGAAATGTACTCCATGGTTTTTCAATACTGTGATCTTTTCTAAGTAGTACCAGGCCTTCCTTTCAAAGTCACTCTGGATTAGTTTCAATCACAAATTTTTTGTTGAGAAGGCAAGCACTTAATCAATTGTACTTAACACATTCTGAGTCGTTTCATAAGAGGGAAAACAAGTGATGCCTATAAAGAGTAAGTTCATGTGAAAATCAAGGTGGATTCTTCTATAGAAAGAAAGCAACCTTTAGTCTTACTGGCAGTTTCTTGAATCTAGGAGAGAGGTTCACAGAAAGGATAGACAGAGTGGATATCATGATTTTATTTAAAAATTTCAAAACTATGAAAGAATACATTATTCTTTTTCAAAGTGTTATCTATAATATAGCTGCTGGCAACTAAGACCATGGTTATATTCTTTTTTTTTTTTCACAAACTCCTCATAATGTATAAATAAAATGGGTATATTCTAATACATGCAAAATTTATCTTTATAAAGCTTAGTTTAATAAAGATGATTGTATTTGGGTACATAAGTACACAAACTTGAAGAAAAGAGTGGAGGCCACATCTAACTTCCATTGGCTTCAACTGTCAGGAGAATCCAACTCCACATTAGCCTAAGACTGATTGTCGCAGGCCAGAGGTTAGACATGCTTCTATGCTCCGTCCTTTTTTCCCCCTAGACTAACACCAACTATCCCTCTCAGGACATCCTACCTTTAACCTGGGTTTGATAATTTATCGCAAAGTCTCCACAGAACTCAAAGACATTACTCTTGACTATGGAGTTTATTAGGGGATTTAACATTTCAGCCTCATATACATTAAGGATATAATCTTTTGTCCAAAACAGCACCTTTTCTTAGCCAGCAACCCTGTCCCTCTGGTCCACAAACACTATGCCAGGCTCTTCTTGAAGGTCACAGAATTTCCTCTCTGTAGCTGTGATAGCTCACTCTTACATATCCAGTGGAATGGCAAAACTCACCGATCCCTTCTCTTGAGTGTTCCGCTACACTGTTTGCACGGTTCCATCAAATTATGCATTGGAAGTTACAAAGATATGAATAGAAATGCCATTCCAAGTAATTACACTTCATCAAACCTCTATTTGCAATTTTTACCTAAGCAACTGTTTTTTTTTTTTCTGTTTTTCTTCTAACAAGATCCGTTTGGTTTAGAATAATGGAACTAATTAATGTTCTTTATAAATTATTGCTTAACGTTGTTTTATGTGGGGAATAATATTTATAGGTGATGTTATTGTGGTTTTGTCCATGAGTTACATATATCTGGAAACAATGACCAGGATTTATTTCAAAGAAAGTTATAAAAGGATTATGACTATGAACTACAGCAGGCAAATTCTTCTAGCTAATTCTCACATTTCTCTGTAAAATTTTCTTTTCTTAAATCTTCACTATCTTCACATTTACAAAGACTACATATGCTCCTTCAATCATGAATCTTATATATCAGTTTTTATACTTCTATGTTAAATTATATATCTATGACAAAGATAGCACATTAATCTCTATAGGATTCTAGATCTTTTCCACTAATTCATTCATATTCCTCTATTCCAGTCTTCATCAGTGACCCCAAAATATTTATTGTTTGGAAGAAAATAATAGGAACAAAATCTTCAAATAATAAAAGTTAGTTCATAATTATTGCAATATTAAATTTTTAAAATATTACCTTAGAAGTGATTTTGAGCATGTGTCCCTCAGAATTGTCGGTTCCACTGTTAACCAATACACTAAAATGTAGAGACTTCACTTTTGGCAGAGCAGCCCCATGGATATTTTAATCTTCTGTTGAAGGAACGTATTTATCATTCAACCATGACGTTTTTTAATACAAAAGGTGTGATCGCTATTGTCCTTAGAGTTTGATTCATATTTGTTCTAGTTATTTATGCTAAGATGTTTATATTATATATTCTCAATAATTTGTTACCATGCTGAAGAAAACCCACATCCCTGACAATGTGTCAAGGAGGAATCAAGAATGATTCATAGGTTAGGGTACATGGAAGAGTAATGGGATTCCATTTATTAAGATAGCAAAAAATTGGAAAGCATTTTAAATCAACACAAACAATAGTTTGGTTTGGGTATGCTAACTTGAAGTTGTCTACTACATGGCAAAATAAAGTGTGAACATGTCGTTACAATCAATCAAAGATCCTTCTGTAAACTTCATTCTCCTCAGACAATTATTGTCTCTAAGAGACTAATCTAAACTTGTATTATTACGTGCCTTAACATAGATTCATACTTGTAGCATCTCTATATCACATTATAAAGTTGTACATGCAGTTTCTTCATCTGTTATATCTATGAAAAGAGATCACAAGGTCTTGTAGTCCACTAAGCCGCTGGTGGTGAAAGCCTGGATTTTGGGTTAACAGTCAAGCACCGAGCTGTTGTGCTACTTCAGACCCACTTACTGGAGTAAATTCGGACTGCGAGAGGCCCTATGGAACAGAGGAGAAGTACTCCATAGGCTTTCTGACACTGGAACTTTATGGGAGCCAACAGCCTTGACTTTATCTCACAGAGTGGTATGTATATTTGAACTTCCAAAATTGTGTTGAGTAGCCCAATACCTAACAGACTCTGTCAGTCCTTTGCTATGAACTCAAAATAATATATTGTGCAGACTAATTTCTCATATATCAAATCATTAATGAATGAATGAATGCATAAATGGCTTAGTCTTCTCCCTCTTCAGTCTAATAATTAATGAATGTGAGTGGTCACCTTAATAGAAATCTTTGGTTTCATGTTTAAACATAATATAAAAACATCTCTGATTCTCCTTGGTTTGGGAGAAATACATTATGAAGAAAAGTAACAAAGAAGTGGCAATATCACTTCAGTGTAATGGATATATTCAGTTTACTTCCTTACAGTAGAACTTATTTTTTAGTCATCTGGTTGACCATATTCGTCATTATAGAAAAATTGATGATTACCTTTGAAAATCATTTGGAAAGACACCATTTCAGTATGTTTTTCCATTTTACCCATAACTAGAGTAACATTTTCCCTTTGGTTTTAATTATGGATAAGTTTAATTCACCAGAAAGACATTGTGATGATATAAGATCCTGGAAACTAGAATTGACTCCTAGCCACTTTTATTTTATGGCAATGTATGTGATAATGTCCTAACCAAAATTTGTTCTCATGATACCTTTTGTATCCTCACCCTTCATTCTAGCATGCAATTTCTTAGCCACATTCTTGAGGCTATATTCCATCTTAGGGTCTCGTCTACTGAACTCCATTTCAGGAAATAATATACAGGAGTGTAAACAATTATGTCACCTGGCAACACTGCCCTGCTTCAACCCCTTTATGATTAACTACAATATTATGTTTTAATGTCTAATTTAATGTCAACGGACTAAGTTGACTATTTTTGATTTCTAATTTAAATACACTATTTTATGTAATTGAGAATTTGATTCATTATAATTTAATTCATGCTGCACCAATTGATTGATCTACCTATAGAAATAATTATAAAGACAGTTAATTTTTTATATTCAGGTGATCTGTGCTTTTAATATTTTTAGGGATGGTTTTCTCTCTGACTTATCTATACATTTTCACATAAGATACTTAAAAAATCTAAGTTTTAAATTTAAGGTCTAATGTAGCAACTTATAGCATCATGGGTCAAATGAAAGTGGAAATCAGACAATGAATAAGGAAAACTGTAGAATAATTGAAGCATTTGAATTGGGGAGTGGGTGAAGAATATTTAAAGTACCAAGAGAATGAACGCATCTGTCTTGAAAGAAGTCCAGCCAAAAAGCCCCTTAGATGATCAGGAGAGCTTCTTCACTGGGATATAATATCATACTTGGTGAAATAGAAGGTCGGCAAAAAAAGAGGAATACCCTCCCGTAGACAGATTGACACAGTGGCCACCTCAATGGGCCCCAACATAACAATTGTGCTTAGTGCTGTTGTGCATAGGATTGCCGGGAATCAAATGCAATGATTAATTTCACTTTCTCATTTTTGAGCATATTTTCACATAAGCTCTACAAGTACCTAGAATCTTATCATTTAGTATATGTAGAAGAAAAATAAATTAATTTAGGTATCTTAGCAGACAGTGCTTTAAAACAAAAATGTAGGAGTTTATGAAGTTAACAGAGGATTTAAATGTTAGTTTTCTAAATGATTGACAGCAAACAAAAGAATTGATGTCTAGCACAGTTGCCACAGCTATGAATGTGCACAATTAAGAGACTATCTCAGGAAATAATGAGTTCAAGTGAATACCATCTTAGTGAAATCTTATAACTAGAGAATAACTAGAGAAAGTGAAATTCAGGAAATCATTTGCACAACATCATGGGCAAAAGAAAGTGATTTGCAATAAATGTCAGCACTATAATGTTAACATAGGTGTATCAAGTGACTCGACATTTTTATGTTAATGAACTTGCATAAGAAAGAAAACATACAATGTTACAAGGAATTAGCACCTTCTTTATTATTGCCTTTTGAATTTTATGAAACTTTCAGATTTGAGGAAACTATCTTGATCCTACCATCAAGAGAATTCCCTTGGCTCCAAAGCATCAAAAAAAAAAAGCCCACAAACAACAACAAAACCAAAAAGCTCTAAACCAAATTCACCCCCAAGTGGTCATTCTTCACTCATAGTGACACAATGGGGCAGAGTAGAATGTGGGTTTCCAAGACTGTAATCTTGCCAAAAATTAGAGGAAGGTAAAACTAGGTGCTAACTGTACATCAATGATATTTGTTGTTGTTGTCAGGTGCCTTCTAGTGCATTTCAACTCAAAGTGACCGATGCATAACAGAGCAGAACACTGCCTAGTCCTGCTCCATCCTCGCAATTGTTCCTGTTTGAATCCATTGTGCAGTCACTACACTAATGCATCGTGGGAAAGTCTTCCTCTTTTTCACTACCCTGCTACTTTGCCAACTATGATGTCTTTCTTGAGGGACTGGCTTCTCCTGACAACATGTCCATAGTCCTTGAGACAAACTCACCATCCTCTCCTGAAAGGGTCATTGTGGTTCTTCTTCCAAAACGTTTGTTTGTTCTTTTGAAACTCTATAGCACTTTCAATATTCTTGCCCATGCATTACTTCTTCTTTGCTCATCTCTATTCGATGTTCAACTTTAACGTGTGTTTGAGGTTATTGAAAATACCATGGCTTGAGTCACACATACCTTTGTTCTCAGTGTAACACACTTGCTCTCATACTTAAAGAGGTCTTGTGCAACAGATTTTCTCTATACAATGTTTCCATTGAACTCATGATTACTGCTTCCAGGAGCATTGACTTTATATGGAAACAAGATGAAATTCTAGACAACTTCAATCATTTATCTTTTATCATTATGTTACCTACTGGTCCAATTGTAAGGATTTTGACTTTCTTTCATTTGAGTTGTAATCCGAATGGAAGGTTGCAATCCTTCATCTACATCAGCAAGTGCCTTTAAATCCTCCTGACTATCCACAAGCAAGATTATATCATCTGTACATTGCAGGATTTTAATATGCCTTCTTCAAATTCTGATGCTTCATTCTTCTTCATAAAATCCAGCCTCTGATTATTTTTTATTGAATAAGCATGCTGAGAGGGTGCAAGTCTGATACACACCTTTTCTGGTATAAAACCATGTAGTATTCCTTTGTTCTGATCCCACAACTGTCTCTTTTAAAGGTTCTGTGTGGGTACAATGCAATGCTCTGGGATTCTCATTCATCACAAGGCTATCCATAGTTTCTACATTTCACGTAGTCAAATTCCTTAACACGGAAAGTCAAACACAAGTAAAGTTATTTCCTGTATTTTCTGCTTTCAACCAAGGTCGAGTTTACCAAGGGATCATCATCAATGATATCCCTTATTCCATATTGAACCACTGGCAATTGACTGCCAATATACTTTTTCAACTCTTGAATGATCTTTGTCAAACTTCTACTTGCATATAATATAATGGCATTGTTCTGTAATTTGGTCATTCTGTTGGGTCACTTTTCTTTAGAGTGGGTGCAAATGTGAAACTATTCCAATCTGTTGATCAACTACTGGTCTTCCAAATGTCCTGCCATAGATGTGTGCTACTAGTGCTTCATCAACCTGTTAAAAGATTTCGGTTGGTTTTCCAACAATTCCAGATGTTTCTTTTTGGCTAGTGTTTTCATTGCAGCTTTGATATGTCTTGATTCTTGCATATCTGCTACTCTTGAAATGGCTAAATGTCCATGAGTACAGTGTACGATTTGGTACAGTGACTTTGTGTATTCTTTTCATCTTATTTGATGCTTTCTGCATCATTCAATACTTTGCCAATGGAATCGTTCAATATTGCAACTCAAGGCTAGACATTTTCCTTGTGTTCTTTCAGTTTAAGGTATCTTGAGAGTGTTTTCCATTTTGGTTTTCTAACTCTAAGTGTGTGCACATTTCATTATAGTATTTTACCTTGTCTAGAATAGCTGCCCTTTCAAATTTTATGTTCATCTCTGATATTATCATTTCTTCTATGTGCCTTAGCTACTCTATGATTAAGAACAAGTGTCAGAGTCTCTTCTGACTTACACTTTGATATTTTCTTTCCTGTCTTTTAATGATTTTTTTTATCTTCATGTATGATATTCTTGATATCTTTCCACAACTCATCAAGTCTACTGTCATGAGTGTCCAATGTGTCAAACCTGTTCTTGGAATGTTCTTGAAATTCAGCTGGGATAGTCTCAAGGTTATATTTTAGTTCTCATGGACCTGTTTTAATTTCCTTCATTTCAACTGGACTTTACAAATAAATAATGATGATCATTCCATAGTAAGCACCCGGCCTAGTTCTAACCACTAATATTGAATTTCTCCATCATTTCTTCCCACAGATTTAATTAATTTTATATTTGTCTATTCCATATGAAGACATTCATGGGTTGAAAATGATATTTGTAATGAAGAAATCCTTGGTCTCCCAGAAATTTTATCATTTCTATCTTTGTTTCTATCACCATGTCAATATTTTCCAACTATTGTTTCTTCCTTTTCATTTACAATTTTTGCAATCCAAGTGCCACTAATAATTAATAATACATCTTTATTGCATATTTTATCAATCTCAGACTGAAGATGTTGGCAAAACTTTTCAATTTTCTCATCATTAACTTTGTAGTTGGTGCATAAATTTGAACAATAGTTGTATTTATTAAATTTCCTTGACTGCAGATACATATAATCCTAAGATAGACAACATTGCACTTCAGGATATATCTTGAAATGCCCCTTTTGAAAATGAATGCAATAACACTCCCCTTGACTGTTTCATTACCAGCATAGTAAACTATATGCTTTTCTTATTCAAAAAGACCAATTTAGGTCCATTTCATCTCACTCCAAATTTCCTCCATTCATACTTTAAACATTCCAAGTTTTAATTATTAACTGATATTTGCAGTTTTTTCTTCTCATCTTGAGGGGAGACTCATCAGCAAATAAAGGACCTGAAGGTGTTTCTCTCACAGACTTACTCCATTCACATACCATGATCCACTATATGAGGGCACAATGCCCCCAAACCTGGAGCTTCCTTAGTTCACCAACTCGCTCTGAGTTAGTGCACCCTGTGATGTCACCTGGGAAGATTCTTTTTAGTCATAGTGAATTTTTCCATTACAATTTTAAAAAATCTATTTTTGGTCTGTTTGTTTTTGGTGGGGATTTGCTCTTTGTCCTTAAGTCCTTCAGGGCTCATCTTCTGATATATCTCCAACAATCTTTCAGATTATTTTCATGGAGTTTTCAGTATCTGTTTCAATTAGGTCCATAAGGTTTTCAGTGACTGATTCCTCAGACGTGGGCATCATTCTTCTACTTCATAGACGGTTATTAGTCTGAAAGCTCTGCTAAAACCTGTTCACTTTGCGTGACCCTGCTGGCATGTGAAATATGGTGACAGAGCTTCCAGATTTGCAGCGATATCACCATACATCAAACTGACAGAAAAGACAAGTGGTGAGTGTCAGCATTGGAAATCCTAGGGAGCAGTTCCACTCTGTCCTACAAGGTTGCAGTGAATTTTGCTGATGATTTAACTGATGTTGACTTTATTCCAACTCATGCCAAATACATGTGCACAGCAGAACAAAATGCTGACCAGTCCTGGGCATGTTCATATGTAAGTGTATGTTGTTGTCATTCTTGCTGTTCTTTTTCATTTGTTTTTAAAATTATTTTATTGGGGCCTCGTACAACTCTTATCACAATCCATACATGCAGCTATTGTATCAAGCACATTTGTACATTTGTTGCCATCATCATTCTCAAAAAAATGTCTTGCTATTTGAGTCCTTGGAATCAGCTCCTCATTTTTGTCCCCTCCCTTCCCTTGATAATTTATAAATTATTGCTTTTGTTGTTAGATGTCTTCATGTCTTTTTTGAGTCTTAGTGACCCTCTGCACAACAGAATCAAACACTTCCTGGTTCTGTGACATCTTCTCACTGGGAAGGGTTATTCTTACTGTTGTGTTTTAGTCATCTCTGAATGAGACTGTACTATAGCAGCTTTTCATTTTCAACTTGTTGTTGCATATTAAAATGATTTGTCTATTTTCTCTCCCACAAAAGTGTGTACTACTTCTGATCCTTCTTTCTCACAGATATTTAGAAAAGCACATTCACCAGATAAGCAGCTTCCTAACACTTTACCATATTTGACAAACAGCTGCAACAGAGGCCATGCTCAAGTAAGTTTCTGATAGTTCACAGTCATGTATTAGGATTAATTAGCTGGTTACAATAGGTAGACTGGTAGACAAAATGGTGATATTATGGAATTTAGTATCCCTCTATCTTTCAGATATTTGACAATATTTCTTATCTCAGGGTGAACTATTGCTTTAATTTAAATTCTAGATCAAGGTTTAGGATGGGGTAGGTCCTTTGTTTGGGCTTCTGAAATAGAAAAGATTTTGCTCACAGGTCAAAGAATTAAATAAGTGTAGTTCCAATTACAAAATGTGTCAATTTTAATTATACATCTATGGGCCAGGCACTTAAAATATGGGCAAGTATATAAACTCTTATTTTAAAAATTCTTGGAAAAATTAAATTAAAAGATAATGAAGTTTTCTGTAGTTTGGAAGCTCCTAATATAGCAACATTAGGGGCTAGGGCCTATATTGTCTATCTCAGTTGTTGCTGGCTCATGTTGTTCATGTTGAATAGAGCCTGAAATGACTATATATATAGTCTTTTCCCTATAAGACTCACATCACTTTATTGTATTTAATGCCATCAAAGTGGTGCTATATTCAAAAGCTATATATTTTCGTCAAAGGAAGTGGAGTATCTTGAAATGGAGTATCTTCACAGTATCTTGAAATAATGAGATAATGCTATCTTTGAACAAAGACAAATAGTTTATTTCTGATCTCTGAAGAAAGTTCACAGGAGCCTTGAGTTCAATGGTTTCTAAGAACATTAACTTAGATCACTGGATCCTATCCTCCATCTCAGAGTTCCTCCAGAGGTGGGGATTATTTAGTGTGGCTCTTCTTTAATTATGTATAATGAGCCCTCTGAAAAACAGGAGGAAAGATCTCATTACTAGCAAGAAGCAGGAATGGAGCTAGTTATCGGAACCCGAGATTCCTGTGCAGTAAAACTCCTGGATCCAGATGACAGCTATACCAGCGGAGGAGCAGCAGAGTAACCAAAGCATTGAACAGAGTGATGCACTTCCAAGCTCAAAGAGAAAGCCAAAATGTAAGGGGTTTTGTGCAGGGGGTGGGGCATGAGGTGGAGTGAGGTGCCTCTAGGCACTTAATCGAGGAAGTTGGACTTGCTGACCCACAAAAGTGGAGCTGAACACCTTTGGGCTGAAGATAACTGAAATGGGTGCCCCTGGGTTTGCCAACCCACAGAACTTGAGTTGAATGTCTTTGAGTTAAGGCTTACAGCAGAGTGGCATGCCCCTTTGGGCATTTATTAGTAGAACTGAGGCTTTGTAACATGTCCTGGTAAACAACTACCTTGAGACTTATCATTGATATCACAGCTTGTTAACTTCATTATAAACTTTCTAATCATGAATTTTATCTGAGTTTCTGTGTAGCCATTGCAGTAAATATTAGAGTTCAAAGAAGTAGGATAGAGAATATTAGCTCAGACAACTCAGCTCCACTTCTCCCTAATGAATACCTTTGAAGACATGCGTTCTGGAACTGAGAAGTTAAATGTCTTCAGGGGCTCTCCACCACTTAAAGTTGTGTTGGACCTTATTTTCAAATATTCCTATTTAGGGAATATGCTAATGCAATTATTTGCTACCAAGAAAGTCTTCTGAGTTTATTCTCCCAGCTAAATTTGGGAGTAGTCATCCTCAGCCTTTCTTATCTTTTTCTAATTTATGGGTTACATCCATCAGAAGGCATCTGATTTCATAATTTTTAATATTACTAATTCCTATGAAGCTCTCTACAATGTAACAACTTCTACTGCTAGTACTATACCTGGACACAACACTAGTGACACTTTCACAAGAGGACTGCAACAGTAGTCCAGGAAATATCAGCCATCTCCCTGCTGTCACCGGTGGAGGCCTCATTGCTCCCTGCCTGGTTCTCTTGGAATAGCGACCTCAGCCATCTCCAAAGGGAGGTAATCAGTGATGGGATTCAATAATTTCACAACCAGTTTCCTGCAACCAGTATACTTAAAATGAGCATTTTAAGTATAAAACAATATAAACCCCAAAGTAGCTTATTCTTCCATACTGTTAATTCTTTTTTAAGAACAATAAAAGAGGTCACAGATCTAGATTATAAGAAAGAGTTTTAAAATATTAATGAAAAAATATTAACACTAGACAAAAACAATGAAACTTTGATTTAAGATATTTCCATAATGCTTCCTGATTGGCATCCTTAGTTTTTGTTTTATCATTTGGTGGGTGATTTGTCCTTAACCATCTTTGCACTTGAGGCATAGGAACATATTTCTTTAGAGGGAGGCCAATTAGACAATAGTCATTGTCTTTTATATATTAGAGAAAAGTGACTTCTCTTCTCTGAGAAGTCTATTTATCTATTTTCATCTTTGAAAGGCCCCTGTCTTCTTCTGCTGAGCTTACAGATATTGTTCTGACAATGTTTCTAGGTCTTTGAAAACTTTCAGGAATTGCATAATTTACTCATCATGTGCCATGAGTGTTTGAGGTATGACGCAAAGCTGGAACAAATCACGGTGTGTTATCCTCTGACGGGCACTTTCCCTCCTTGTGTTAGATGTTTGTTCACTGAACTAACAAACACTAGGGGGAAATGTAGTATTTCAACAAAAGTATAACAGGTTTTATGAAATAAGTAAATGAATATTACAAGCATAGTTCCATCTAATTTTCATACCTATGGACAGAATGACAGTACTACTGCACTTAGAATATGCTGTTGTACAGATGAGCATTAAAAAGAGTAAGGAATGTAAATTAGTGACTTCCACATTGAAAAACTTCTCAATCACCCACCTTAGAGATAACTGATTACGAGTGCCATTTTAAAAGCTGTTTCACTACTAAAAGAAACATTAAGAATTAGTTCTGCTAAACTGGTGTGAACTGGCTGAATCCCACCACTAGACTTAATTGGACAATCCAAACCCTACTGATCTGATTCAAATTCAAACTCATGTGGCGGGGCTGATTCTGACCTTGACCCATTAAGTGGGTGTGGATTGCTATTACAGAAAATGCATGGATTTGGAAGAGGTTGTTATTTTTCAGTTAATGTTAATTCTTGGGAAATCAGAATTGCATCACAGAAGCCCACTGCATTTGCAGATGGGGAGATTTCCAGAATTATTATATATGTATGTTACTACAATGCACAGAATGAAAACACTAGTTCTGCTACAGTCTCGTCAATGATTATGATCTTTTTATGTCATATATACTGTCTTTCGTTTTACTATTATAGTAATATGTTTTCCTGTGCAATGTACTATATAACTTTTAAATGAAATATTTTAATAAACTAGATATGTTGCCATTTATTATATCCATAGAATTATCATAATGATATTTCTAAATACATTATTTTATACTAAATTTGATTGTATTTATCTTTCCTAGAAATGTTATATTTTCAAATCACATGTTATTGATCACATTTTATGCTGTAATTTAGGTCATTTGTAAAGTTGTAAGATAAAGAATTAAAGTCAAATGGTTCAGGAATTATGATGTGAACGGAGAATACTGAAAGTAACTTGAACTACCAGAAGAACAAGTGCTTCTGTGCAGCCTGAATGCTCCTCAGGATCCAGGATGATGGGAGTTTGGGACATGTTATCAGGATAAACTAGTTGACAAAGGGATTGCAACAATGGATTCAAACATAACAAGAGCTTAATATTGTGAACATGTCAATACTATCCCAAATAATTAACAAATGCAATGTAATTTCAATACATATTCATGCTTCATTCTTAACACAAATGTAAAAACTGATCACCAACTTCATAGGGAGAGAAATGAGACCTAGGATAAGCAAAGAACTGTTTAAGAATAATTATAAAATCGGAGACCAGTCACTTCCTGACTTGAAAGATTGTTACACAGCCACAGTAGTTTAAATAGTCTGGCACCAGTACAATGATAAGATATATAGACCAATGGGACAGAATAGAAGAAATGGTCATGAACATTTTTCAAATCAGAACAATGATGTGATAGCACCTTACATGAACTGTTGACAGTTACATTCTATGCAACAGAAAATAATAAATACCAGATAGGCAGTGAAAATATTGGAATATGATACACTGCTGGTGGGTCTGTAAATGTATACCACCACCCTCTATGGAATGCAATATCGTGCTACCTCAAATAACTGGGAATAGAAATGCCAAAAATTCCTCAGTCTTTCTGCTGAATATGTTCCTAATGAGTCAGAATGACAACATGAACAGACATGCACACTCATACTCACTGCCATATTGTTCAGAATAGCGAGAAGATGGAAACAGCATAAGTGTTTATCAGTAGAAGAATGGCTAGAGCAGTGGTTCTCAACCTTTCTACTGCCGTGACCCTTTAATACAGTTCCTCATGTGGTGGTGACCCCCTCACCCCCAACAAAAATTATTTTCGTTGCTACTTCATAACTGTAATTTTGCTACTGTGATGAATTGTAATGTAAATATCTGATATGCAGCATGTATTTTCAGTGTTACAAATTGAACATAATTAAACCATAGTGATTAATCATAAAAACAATATGTCATATATTGTGAAATATTTATTTCTAATTATAAATAAATGAAATTTCATCTTGAAGCATGGTGTGGCATGGGTAACAATCTTAATGTGACAACAGTAAACTACATTGCTATATTTTGCGACAATATGTGTAAAAATCCAATGTCAGTGCAAAGGTTGAGATAGAGGAGTGGTGTCTCAGTTCCTAAAACCATCAGAAATATGTGTTTTCCTATGGTCTTAGGCGACCCCAGTGAAAGGATCATTTGACCTCCAAAGTGGTAGCGACCCACAGGTTGAGAAATGCTGGGCTAGAGAAACTCGTGTACTTACAAACAAGGGGATATTATACATCACTGAAAAGCAATGATGAAAACGTGAAGCCCCTCGTGACAAGGATGAACCTGGAGAACATCATGTTAAGTGAAATTAGTCAATTGCAAAGGATAAATATTTCCACTGCTAGCAGGGGAAATACTTCAAAAATAAGATAAAGCTATTAATGCAAAAGGGAAAGGACTTTGGAGACTGCCAAGTGAGATAAGAGAAGAAAGAGAAAGAAATGCCAATGGATTGGTGTTATCTTGGGTGCAGTGGAAGATAATAATCTGCAGGAGGCAGAAAAGAAATCAAGGAAATGGTGAAGCATAAACCATTGGGAAGTTTGATTCCTCATTTAAATTTTTAAATACAAAGTTGTTGATCCAAAATGTAAGCCCCCATCAAATGTACAATATATATATATTTTTAATTCTAATGAGTCAGGGTAATACAATTACCATAGATAATATCACTATAGTATTAGTCAAGTATCTGTCAATGTGATTGGTTTACTGAACTTTGTATTGTTGTTGCGTGTGCACTAAAATGAAATTTTTATTTCGATTCTAAGGTTCCAATAGTTATTGTTTGGTGCTTCGTGTTCTTCTCGTAACCACATGATTCTAATGATGCAATGCAGAGTGCATGCCTAATAGAAAGAGTTGCTAAATAGTAAGGATACTAGCACCTCACTCGTGGTTGGGAATGTGATGCAGCATCTCCAACTCCCACAATACTATCCACAGATAGTATTACTGTGCCATATGAAAAAGTCACGAATTTTGTTTTTCCACATGGAATCTTGAAAAGGAAGCTACTAACTCACCTTTTGTTTTCTCATTGAAGATTTTTTTCTTTTTACTCTTAATGTATGGGTATAAATGTCAGGTGCAAATGTGGATATTGTGAATATATAAATAAAAAATATTAAACATGATGTACAAAAGCCCAATAGTCTCCAAAAATACATCTGTAACACTTCAATTTTAGATGAAGAGAGGTTTGAGGAGATAGGAAAAAAATACTTCAAATTAAAGGTAGAAGAATGGGTGCAGTTGATCTTAAATCCACATCCAGAGACTTTTGCTTAGTCAAAACTAATTTCAGTCATCTCGATGCATGCTCCCTCCCTCAAATTGAGCAAAATCCAAATGCTATTTTTAAACAGAAAATGAAGCATGTTTCTTTCAATATTCTCCACCAGTATCATAATTCAATTGCATCAAATCTCCTTTGTTTTGTCTTATTCAATGCCCATCATATTCAAATGATGCCATCGATAACACCGCAACTTTAGTCCGCCACACCTTAATCCTGAAAGTAATCTACTTTCTTTTCAACACTTTAAAAAGCTGATGAACACCAGATTTTTCTCAATGCAAGGCATGATTTGATCTCTGAACTACTGCTTTCATGAGTTTTGATTTTGGATCCTAGTGCGATAAAAATCCTTGACAATGCTACTCTTTTGTGTCTTTACCATAATGTTACCTTCTGGTCTAGTTGTGAGGACTTTGATTTTCTTTATTTTAAGTTGTAATCTATACTGAACACTGCGGTCCTTGATCTTTATCAGCAAGCACATCAAGTCCTCTCCACTTTAAGTAAGGTTGTTTCCTGATCTCAATAACACAAGTTATTAATGTCTTCTCCAATCCTGGTGCCTCATATCCATATAATCCTGTTTCTTTGGTGATTTGCTCAGCACACAGATGGAATAAGTATTGTGAGAAGATTCAACCCTGACACACACCATTCCTTACATTAAACCATGCGGTATGCTGGTGTTCTGAGCAAACCACTGTCTCTTGATTTATGTAGAGGTTTCATAGGAGCACAATATAGTGTTCTGGGATTCTCATTCTTTTCAAGGTAATCCTTCATATGTTATGGTGCCCATAGTTGAATACCTTGTTATAGTCAATGAAATACAAGTCAACATCGTTCTGGTAGCCTCGGCAATCAGTCATGATCCATCAGACATCAGCAATGATATTCCTTTTTCCATGTCCTCTTCTGAATATAGCCTGAACGTCTGACAGATCCCTGTCAATGTAATAATTTAATCACTGTTGGATGATCTTCAGCAAAATTCTACTTGAATGTGACAATAATGATATTTTTCTATAATTGGGGTATTCTGTTGGGCTATCTTTCTTTAGAATGGGTATGTATATGGATCTTTTCCAATCAATCGCCATTTTAATGATTCCACCATCAGTAGACTGCTAATGGCTACCGCAATTAACAGGCAACACGCAGTAGGCTGAGGAACCAGAAGTAAAATCCAGCTCCAGCAAAGGGTGCAAGAAGAGTCAACTCTCCTAGGTCTCTCTCATGCAAAAGGGCTATGAACCCAAGGAAGTGTCATTCAGCTGTGATGTAATTGATAGGTTGAACTCTGCCCCTACACTTACCCAAGAGTGTCTAGTTGACAAAAATTCCCACCCATCACACATAGTTTCAGTCTCACAGCCACACTAGCCACCGAGTGTGGCAAAAAGTAGTGGAAAGTCAAAGGAGATAAACATGCCACGATTTGATGTGAGAAAGACAAAAGGGAAGGGTGCACCTAGTATATCTCAGGGTGAAATATCTGAAGAAAGACAATGTCCTTGTACTAAAAGGAATTGGTAGACCATCAACAATTTCAATAGGCAGCATGTGATCATGAATCAGTGTTACTGAAGGAAGACATTCAAGCTGCAGTGAAGGCATTAGCCCAAAATCAAGGCTCCAGGGGTTGACAGAATACCAGTGGAGATATTTCAACAAACTGATGAAGCTCTAGAAGTAATCACTTGTCTATGCCGAGAAATTTGGAAAACAGATTTGTAGACAAGCTGGAAAATAACCATTTCTGTGGCCATTCCAAAGAAAAGTGATTCAACATAGCGCAGAAATTATTTACCAAAGAAAATCCAACAGAGTGTAGAAATCACTTACCAATAGCACTAATATCACATGTAAGTAAACTTTTGCTGAAGTTGGAAAAAACAAAAACACAGCAGTACATCAACAGGTAGCTGCCAGAAAGAAAACTTCAATGCATAAGAGAACATGGCACTCAGAACAGAATTACTGAAGTCAGATTGCTCTGGGCTGAAAACCAAGGAAACCAGAATGGTGTTTACTTGTGTTTCATTGACTATACAGAGAATTTGTGTTGGAGTGACATTTCTTAATATGGCTCTTCAATATATGCCTCTATAATTCCCACCAAATGATAAAGTGGAACTATGCAGAGAGCATTTGTAACACTAACAGTGGGAATAGGTCAGCTTTAGTTGTAACTCCCCTGGTTATAAGAATGAGCTGTCTTACCAGTAAGAGAGAAATACCCAGATTATTGGAAGTGGAACAAATATAAAACTAAGGTGGCGTAAACCCAGTCCAGAGGTACCAGGGACCAAGGCAAGGAAACAAAACAGAAAAGGAATGTTAAGACTCTAAGGCTATGGAGGCAGAGACCGAAAGCTGAGGATTAGAAAGAGACTTGGGTTGGCTGAGGAAATGTGTTGAGGTGGAATAGGGACTATGACCACCAATTGGGTGTCATTTTATTGTACTGTGGTTGCTTATGTGTTTCTGTGATACTGAAGCCTATGTCATTTGTATTTCAAATGCCAGCAGGGTGACCTAAAGTGAACAAGTTTCAGCAGATCTTCCAGATTAAGAAGAGACAATGAAGAAGAAACCAGCTGCCCACTTGAGAGAAAGTAGCTGCTGAAATTATCGTACAGTGCTTTGAATCATGGTGCTGGAGAAGAACACTGAGAGCTTCATGGATGGTTGCCCTGATAGAGTGATCAGAAGTATTGCTAGGCTGCTTCTTAGAGGCCAGCACGATGAGACTTCATCGTATTTACTTGGGACATGTTATCACCAGTCCTGGCAGAAGGTCATCATATTTATTTAGTAATGTAGAAGGGCAGCAAAAAAAGAGGAAACCCTGAAGGAGATGGATCAACACGGTTAACTGAAACAATGGACTCAAGCTTAGGAACAGTTGTGAAGTGGACCAGGACCTGGCAGTGTTTCCTTCTGTTGTGCATAAGGTGTCTATGGGTTGAAACTGACTCAATGGCACCTAACAACAACAACAAATACCTGTGGCTTTAAAGGTTTTATGTTTCTGACTTAAGTTCTCTAATTTGTTAAGTTTTCTAATTTTGTTAAGTTCTCTAATTTGCTGTTATTTTAAAGTACATTTGTTAAGTTCTCTAATTTTGCTGTTATTTTAAAGTACCAAGGAGCTAGTTATGACTCATTGTGAGCCTCTGTCTCAGATTGAAGCACCACCCAGTCCTGTGCCATCCTCAGTTTTTCTTATGTTGCAGACACGTTATCAGTCCATATTGTTGAGAGTCTTCTGGTTTTGGGGGTCTGTTGTTTTTTTTAGCTGATCCGTCACTTTATCAAGCATGATGTTCTTCTCCAGGTACTGGTCTCTCCCAAGAACATTTGCAAAGTAAGTGAGACAAAATCTCACCCTCCTTGCCTCTAAGGTGCATTCTGTCAGTACAGATGTGTAGGGAAAGAGGAAGTTTGACATGGTTCCCATGTCATTTATACAACTGAAGTCAGGAGTGTGAGATACCTAGCCTTCAGACCCATGGAAACATGGTTTTTGTAAAAGAAAGAACCAAAGGGGCATGGGGAGTGAAACTTTTCATTTGGGGATACAGGATAATTACCTGCAATTTCAAAGGGAATAAAAAGGATACAAAACTCCATCTGAGTGGAGAAAACTTGCTCTGGCTAGGGCTTAATGAATGCACCCTACCAGAGACTGGAAGACATATGCCTGTGAATGGGATTGTCCAAAGAAAACTGTATTTGGATGTTTTCAAAAAGATATTGTTTAGAATGATTTGTTTAGCTCTTTGTACAGGGATTATACTGATTTTTCCTACCTGATGTTACAGACAATGTGTGATAGAAATTAATCAATATTGGAAATGATAATTAGAAAAAGTTTGTAAGTCAGCATTTCAGCATATACTGATTGAATTTTGATAAAAAAGGCAGCCAGATACTACTTAGAAGAGACAAGGTTTATTTTTAAGCCATTGTAAAATACATGGACTTAGAATAACTGAATCCCATCCAGAGCCTTAAGCATATGGACATTTGCATTTGTAAAAACAAACAAACAAACAAACATGCAAAACCACCCAAAACTATTGAGACAATATATTTGCCTTCAAAGGAAAGCAATTTCCCTTTGGATGTACCTAGGCTGAAAAAGTCTGTGCCCTCAGAAAGAATACAGTAGATTGTATAAGATATGGCAGAATTAATAATAATTACATATATATATGTAATATATATATTACAATAATAAAGGTTCCTTCCAGGTGGGAGAGGGTGGGAGGGGACAAGTGCGAGCAGTAGTTGGTGTCAGAATTCGTAAAATGTTTGGAATGTGAAATTGTCTGGATCCTCTATTTCTGTTTGGCTTGATACTGGTTTCGGTGGCCTATCAGAACTCACATATCATACTCATTGTTTGGGTGTTTAGTAGGAAGTTAACAGCTAACATTTCAGAATAAAAAAATGTGCACCATACAGTTCTCCAAACAGGCTAGCCGCTTCTCATCTGTGCTCGCAAGCAATGTCTCTCCTCGGCCCTAGCTCTCAGAGAGCAGCCACTTGACTTCTGCCTTGCTTAAAAAACAAAGAATACTCTTTTACCTCTGCAGATAAATATCCAAAAGGCATTCTGCCTCACCAATATGCCTTTATAGGAAGGTGCTCAAGGTTTACTATATGGGCTGGGAAGATCAATGCTCTATCTCTAGGCTACCAGGCTGCCTATGATGCCATTCTTTCTTGCTGTCTCATACCATCCCTGGTCACTGTAAGGTAAACTGAGGCACAAGGAGATGGACAAAGATAGCTGACAGGACAAGGGAGAGCAGAAACAGCAGTAGGTTTATTAGAAGGAAGCTCCCAGACGAGGTTCCATGAGCTAGCAAGTAGCCCAGGGAAGTTGCGCCCAGCATTCAGGGATGCGGGTTTTTAGAGGGGTGGTAAAGATAGATCTATGAGCCTATATTTATAAGTTTAGTGTTAAGGTAGCAGAAGGACATTGGGCCTCCACTCAAGTAC
>NW_022104341.1:11685420-11686721 GCF_000313985.2 Echinops telfairi | reverse complement strand
CAGGACCAGTAAGCAATATCATGATAAACAGAAAAAATATTGAAGTTTTCAAGGACATGATTTTACTTTGATACATAATTGACACCCTTGAAAACTGCAACCAGGACACCAAGCAATACATTTCACTGGGCATATCTACTGCAACATTTCTCTTTTTCTTTAAGGAATTCTTTGAAACAAATGTAACAGGACTAAGGTGAGCCTGGACCAAACCCTGCTATTTTCAGGCACCTTATATGTATATGAAAAGTGTACATTGAATGAAAAATAAGTATTTGAATTGTTATAGAAAAGAATATTGAATATGTCATGAACTGCCATAGAAACAAATAAATTTGTCTTGGAAGGATTATAACCTTCATACTCTTTAGAAATAACAAAAATACTAAATAATAAAAAAGTCACTTACACATTTTATGCAAGTGGGTACAGTGTGGCTTAAAATCAGGAAAGGGTGCATCATGGTTGCATCCTTTCAACAAACTTCTTCAATCTCTGTGCTGAGTTAATTTGAGAGGCTGGAGGATATGGAGGAGCACTTGGTTTGGAGGAAGTCTCATTAACATCCTGTGGTATGTAGATGACACAATCTTGCTTACAGAAAGCAAGGAAGACTGGAAGCATTTATTGCTATGAAAACCAAAGACCATAGCCTTCAATATAGACTGCAACTCAATGGAAAGAAAACACAATATTGATAACTGGAGCAATAGACAAATTCATGATAATGGGGGAAAAGATTCCATTTGTCAAATATTTCATTTTACTTCTATCCACAACCAATGATTATGGAAGCAGCAACCAAGAAATTAAAGAATTTATTTCATTGAGTGAATATGACACAGAAGACTATTTTAAACTATTGAAAAGCAAAGATGGCATTTTGAAAATTAAGGTGCACCTGACCCAAACTATAGTATTTTCAATTTTTTTCATATATATGTAAATCTTGGACAATGAAGATTTCAGAAGTATTAATGCATTTGAATTGTGTTAGCAAAGAATAATGAAATTACCATTTTATTCCAGAAGAAAATAGCATGGCTTGGGAGAATACTAATAAAATATTCCTTTGAAGGGAATGACAATACTCCATCTCATGTATTTTGGAAGATAGCAGTAGGGACCAGTCCTAGAAAAGAAAATCATACTTGGTAGAGTAGAAGTAGAGGAAGACTTCATTGAGGTAGATTGCCACAATGGCTGCCGTAATGGAGTCAAACACAGCAGCAATTGGGAGGATGGCTAGGGGCAGGGTGGTGTCCGGTTCCATTGTACATAGGGCCACTATGAGTCTGAAC
>NW_022104341.1:11682503-11684853 GCF_000313985.2 Echinops telfairi | reverse complement strand
GCATATTGTTCACATCCTAGTCACTTGTCCGTTACAATATTCAGAGACATTATAGCTTGTTATTATTTATATAAATCTTTCCTGATAGTAAATTATCAGGAACATGTTTTTAAATTACAATACTTTGAGATAGTTATTGTTCTGTTCATTTTGTGAACTTAAATTCACTACTATACTGCTGAACCTTAAATCCAAAGAGATCATATTTTTCCTTTATTCTATATTCATATGTAGAAGTGAACTGAATGAAATTCTGCCTACTGCTCAGATCTAGTTTTAGACAGGAAAAGATTGACAAGAAATCCCAGTACCCCAATTTTTCTAGCTTAGAAAACAGTCTCTACTTCCACAGATTATCCACAGTACCTATCAGATTCAGACCTTCTGAACACTTTAAGTGACCAAACTAAAGATTTTTTTCCAAAGACTAACAAGAAGGTGACCAAAATATAAACGGGACCAAAAACCTCCATGCGATCTAATATACCGATCTAATCAACTTCAGAAGAAATCTAAAACGCAAAGATGGAGAGCTGAGAGCAATAAAGAAGAAAGGGGGTTTATTTTGGAAGCTTTAGATATTTTAATTTTATGTCATAAATCTATTCATTATCCTACACGTTCTATTAACTATAATCAACCCATTATTGAAATCATGTACTATAAGATGTCAAGCATCATCAACTGTATTATCTTTTAATTTGAAATAATTAATACCATGATAGCTTGCTCTATAGCCCTAATGATTTAAATTTGTCGTTTTTCTGACTTGTGCAAGAGTGCTCTTAATCATGTTTGAAGTAACTATTAATCAAAAAGTCATTTAGTCTTTCCCCCATTGACATGATTCCTATCTTAATGTTGTTGACTCTGCACTTACCCATTTGTCAATTATCTCATTATACAATATTTACATTTATGACAATTGCAAACAATTTTATAACCTACTAGTTTGCAAATTAACAACATCTGGTAATAACAAAGGCCTAGGTGAGAGGCAAGAGTAATGTTTGTTGTGTTAAGTAAGGTTATGTATAAATTTGTTTAGGCATGCTTCTTAGTGGTTTATCAGGTGTGTAATGATTTGATTTGACAGTTATTTTATTATATAATTTGGCAATTTTTTAATGTTATATTTAACATTTGTTTAATAATGTAGTCAACTTCCATTTTGTGATATTAATTGCATAACACCAATTTTTTGCAAAAAGACCTGGTTTTAGGAATGTAAACATGTTGACAAATGAGGAGTGGGTATGCAGTTCTCCAACTCCAAACCTTTAATTTTCTTCACTGCCTGATTGCTATTTTTTCTTTCCTTTTACCAGTTTTCTACCACTAATGTTGTAGTATATTTTCTCAGTTCATAGGGGACATGATTAATCTGAGGAAATCTACAATAAATTTTGTTTTACTGTGCTGCGTCATCTGTGTGGCCTTTCCTTTTCAATTAAAGGAATGGCACATATTACATTATAGTAATATCTTAATTAAGTATGTATAATTTCTAATTAGGAAGACTGGCACCCTTAATTTTATTGTATTCTTTATTTTTTAAAGAAAATGGATAGAATCCAGAGCTTAAATGTGCAGCACAATAGAACGACAACTAGACACAGGACAGAAAATACCCTGTCAGTGTATTTTATCAACATCATTTACCACATGGAAAATGACAGCATCCCATCTTCTTCTCCCTGTTGCTTTCTTAGAGATTTAGTACAATCTTATGTAATAAAAATGACATTCAATATTTTTCAAGTGCTTTATTAAATCATTGTATAAGAAAAAATACATAATTGAGATTCATAAAGGAGTAATAGGAACCCTCAGTGACTCATGAGTTCCTAACTGGGCTGCTAACAGCAAGATGCACAGTTAGGAACCTCCGGCACTCTGTGGGAGAACAATGAGTGTTTCTATGCCCATAAAGACTGACAGGGGCAGTCCTACCCTGTCCTATAGTGTCTCTGTGAGTCAGAATCAGTTTTATGGCAGTAAAATAGGAAAACTAAAGCATAGGGGGAGGGACAGCAGAGAAGAGGGCTGAGGGAGACATCGGACAGTATAAATTATGACACAACTATAATAAATTATTAATTATGAAGGGTTCATGAGGGAGGGGGTGTGGGGAGGGAGGGGGAAAAGGAGCAGCTGATATTAAGGGCTAAAGTGGATGGCAAATGTTTTGAGAATGATGAGGACAACAAATGTACATATGTGCCTGACACAATGGAGGGTTGTATGGATTGTGATAAGAATTGTACGAGCCCCCAATAAAATAATGTTAAAAAAAGAAAAAAATTAAATAAAGGTTATCATTAAATAATGCTCAGTAATTGACTCTTTG
>NW_022104341.1:11678173-11682174 GCF_000313985.2 Echinops telfairi | reverse complement strand
CATGAAACCATTTTATCATTGTTATACCAGCAATCCTGTTCTGTTGCACATTTTTTTTCTGACCTTGATCATCCAGTGTCACATCTTCAAAAGTTAGGATTTTGTCCTTTTAGGGTCTTCTAAATAAGTGAACACTCACCTTTTTGGTGGCTCTCAGTAATAGCGCCTGCCTCACTGTCATGGAGTCCATTCTGACCAATAGCAACCCTATTGAACAAGATAGACCTTCCCCTCTTGATTCCTGAGACTGTAACTCTTTTTTTGTTTTTACATTTGTCTATGTAATTCTTTTTAATACTTTTATTGGGGGGTATTATATCTTTTATCACAATTCATATAATCATCCACTGTGCCAAGCACATGTGCACATATGCCACCATCATCATTTTCAAAGCATTCTCTTCCCACTTGTGCCTCTGATACCAGCTCCCCATTTCTTCACCCTTCATCCCCTGCCCTCCCTCCCTCAAGAACACTTGATAAGTTATAGATTATTATTTTCATATCTTATATCACCCACCCTCCATCACCCCTCCCCCACTTTTCCATTGTTCATCCCTCTTGGAGGGGGATCATCCCGATCCTTGTGAACAATTCCCTTTCTCTTCCCCTACCCTCCACTAGTCCGTCAGATATGTCTCCTCTCCTTGTTGGCCCTGAGGGGTTTATCTAGCCTGGATTCCCTGTGTTGCGGGCTCTTATCTGTAGCATTTGCATGTTCTGGTCTAATCCGATTTGTAAGGTAGAATTGGGGTCATGATAATAGGGGGAAGGAAGCACCAAAGAATTAGAGGAAAGTTGTATGTTTCATCGATGCTATACTACACCCTGGCTGGCTCATTTCTTCCCTGTGACCCCTCTGTAGGAGGATATCCAATTGTCTAAATATGGGCATTAGGTCTCCACTCCATGCTCCCCCCCCTCCCCAATTCACTTTGGGTATGATTTTGTTCTGGGTCTTAGATGCCTGGTACCTGAGACTGTAACTCTTTACTTGAATAGAAAGCTTCATCTTTCTCCCTCAGAGAAGTGTGGTTCCAACTCCCCCAAATCATTACCTGTGCTTACCTTTACCCATTTATTATAAGTACAGATGTGATAAACAGAAAGAGGACCAAAGCCAAGTCTGGGAGGGATCCTGACACCATGAATCTTCCATTGACCCAAGGAGCACCTATGTCGTGACCCTCACACAGATACTCTTATCAATCTATGAGGCTGCAGAAGAGAACACTCCAAAGTACCAGGTCCCCTGGACTTTGGGACTTCAATGAATATGTCTGATTTGACAATTAATTCAATCAATGAATATGTACTTACTTTATGAAGTTTATTTCCCAGGTGTATTCCTATGAACAATTACAGTCTACTTATTGCTATAGAACACACACACAGATATAACATAGTATTTTTGTTGCTATTTCTATGTGTGTGTTCAGTTTTGTTTTAATAATTTATTTACTTATTTTGGTAAGGAGGAAAACATAAAAGAAGTCTTAATGTTGAAAAGAAAAATAGGCTATTAAATTAAAAATAAACATTAAAAAACAGGAACTATTGAGTCCATCCTTACTTGTGACCCATATGCCTACGTAGATCTACATTTCACAGGACTTCAAGGGCTGTTTTTTCACAGATAGATCACCATGCCTTTCTTCTGAGGTGAAACTGAGTAAACTGCCAACCTGTGTTTTAGCAGCCAAGTGTATTAATTGTTTTTACCACTCACGGACTTCAAATGAAAAATAAATAAAATACCATGAAAAGTTGCTTCCCAATTTGTATTTTTTAAAAGCTTTGGCCATTCTAACAATCAAGAGATAGAAAACAATCTATAAGATTTAGCAGAAAAAAATAAAACTGTATAATAATAGACTTGTGTGGAAATATATCTACGATCAATTTTCTATCTTTCTCAAAGATATGCTACCAAAGGCATGTTAGCTAAAACAAACAGTTTCTTAATAGTAAGGAAAGTTATATTCCAGGCTCTTTACAAGGGGGAAAAATGAAGACATTTCCTTTAGGGAATATTACCCATTGGCCATCTAGCTTCTTTTTCTTGGTTTCATAAACAAAGCTCATGACAGATATCATTTGAGCATACTTTACCCTAAATTACATGGTGATAGAAGCCATGTTTTTGACTTGTTTGTATTTCTCCAGCATCTACCAGAGACCTTCAGAATTAATACATATAAAATAAGTTATGCTCAAAGTATTGGATGAGTGACCCTTTCACTTACAGTCTTGATCATTATTATATTATAGATGTTGTTCTAACAACCTTACCTCAACATAATGAAACTCCTAGGACAGTACATACAGGATACACCAACAAAGAGCTTCAGAAATATGTAGTTAGCTTAGGGCTAATATTTCGAATATTTGAGTAAAATTCTATGGGACATTGTTCTATATATATATTTTTTCTCAATCATATTCATTTTATTAATCTTCAAAGAAAGGAGCCTAAATTTATTGTCAGTTTTTAAGTAATATAAAGCCCACATATTAAAATATACAAAAAAATTTTAAGTAGATACTCAATTGCATTAAGCAATCAGAATTTAAATTTAAAGTAATAATGTCTTCTTTTGGTGGCTCATGAGGTAGATATTCACTGAATTTATGTATGTTTTCTAATAGATATCTGGTATCTATTCGGATTTTAGAATTGATTTGAGTCTATTAGAAACCAATTCTACTGGATAAATGAGCTAAAGATTAAGAACATCTGAAAATCAATCATTTTCGTGTCCTAGAGAAAGCCCTGATAAACCTCACACCGAGTAGATACTTTCTATAAAACTAAGCAATGAATGACCAGATATCTCTTTCCTTTTTCCCTTTTCTTTTAAACTTTAAGAATCCCAGCAGTACAGAAGGCAACAACAAGGTACAAGCAATGCATAACGCCTGCACTTGTGGAGGGCTATGTTAGTCTCCAGCCCTATTTGTCCTGCAAAGACATTCATTTACTCCAGTCTGCCACCACTTTCTGTTTCTTAAATCATTATCTCCAGTATAGTCTAGAAACATGATACTCATATTAGTTCAAACATTCCTGATGCTTTACTCTGCTTAATGTTTTTTTTAGATAGCAACAAAATCTGTCTTTTAACCTAAATATATTTTAAAAAATATTTATTCTTACTGTTGCAACACATATTTTTAACACTTCTTTAACAAAATATGTATAGTTCATTAGGGCTGACCAATAGATGAGATAATGTAACCAAAGGAAAATGTTCAAGATCCAGAAAGCAATTTGAAATAGAAGAAAGGTCTACATCTCTTCTATATAAAAGTTATACTTTGACATTCTGCAGTAATTGTGTGTGGTGCACATTCTCCTGTATTTACATGATGGAAGGTGAAAAGTGTTTTTGAAGTAAGAAAACTTTAGAAAAGCTCTATTATTATCCTATATCTATAATCCTCACTTCTTTAATCTGATATTTTGCCTTTCTGATAACAGTAAAATAGCATACTATCTATTTTGCACATTAATGATGTACATTTGGCAGTATTGAACCCTGAGGGGCTCAACAAAAGTAATACAGCTGTGATGGTAAAGATTATTTACCGAATTGACCAGGCCATGGTCCTCAGTGATTTACCCATTGTGTAATGGTCTAATGTGCCAGGTACATAAAGATACAATTTGTTGGTTATGTAATGTTGTGGTCAACCTCCATTTTGTGATCTGAAGTTATCCTCTATTTCACATAATGCTTATTTTCCTATCTACCTACTCATGTCAGTAAACTAACCCTGTCAAGAAGTGAGGAGTGGGTACATTTGCTTTGCACTGTCTTTGAAGGAAAGATACTTGTTCCAACCACTGAATTCTCCTCTGGTCACCCTAATACTTAACATTTGCCAGAGTTTAAGAAATTCATAATTACAAGCAAGTATTTGGGACTGTATATAAGAAATAAATTCGACAGGAGCAGATGATGGGGGAGGAGTAGAGACTGGAGCACATCCTCACCCAC
>NW_022104341.1:11674462-11676485 GCF_000313985.2 Echinops telfairi | reverse complement strand
ATGTACAAATGCGCTTTACACAATTGATGTGTGTATGGATTGCGATAACAGTTGTATGAGCCCCTAATAAAATGTTTAAAAAAAAAAAGAAAGAAAGAAAGAAATTCCTTTCCTAGTCAAATGCCTTTGTGACCTTACATTTAAGTACAGATAGACATTGACATATATAACATGCAATTTTGTTTAAATCACCTTATTGGGAGCTCTTACAGATGTTGTAACAATTTACAAGTCAATTAGATCAAGCAGGCTTATACAATTGTTGCCATTCTTCTTCATCTCCTTTGTATCAGCTCACCTTTATCCCCTCCTTCTTTCAAACAGCAGGACTTTGTCATTTAAAAATTGTATGTTATAATAAGAATTTATGATATAATTTTTAAATGACAAAAGTCTTGTTGTTTCTATGTTATTGATAGTTTAATAACTCACTAGATTGTTGTATATTTTTATCCATTTATTGTGTAGTCCTTTGTACTTTTCCAATTTGTTTCATCGGTGACTATATTTCCATATTTTTACCAGGTCATTTATTCTAGGAAGTGACTTCATTACCTAGTGACAACTTTGAACTGTACAAAATTGCAGAACAAAATTTAGTATAAATTGGCTAGGGATTTCAGCAATAGCAGACCTACTAGTTAGACCTATATATCTTCTCTCTTTCCTATTACCTGGAGGAATCTTGGCATACTTAGAGGGAAGATGGGGTGAACCAGACTCAACATTTTGTATGATATATTAGTTATTAAATTTATATTGAAAACACTTCAATTTAAATCACCACAAACACAAAACCATTGCATTTGGAGTAATTCCGTTGAACAGTTAAGTAGTTAGAACAGGGAGAGTGAAATTGCCATAGGGTTTTTAAAGCTGCCATCTATATGTAAGCAATAGACCACCACATGGTTCTCTTGCTTTATGGCTAATGGTTTCAATGTGCTGGGGTTTTGTTTTGTTTTGTTTTGTTCTTGACTAGTAGCTAATTGCTTTTACCACTGTTTCACCAAACAAACAAAAACAAACGGCAACCCAGTCACTGTGCTCAGTCAAGTCTGACTCAGCTACCCTGGAGTGAACAGGGAAACACTCCTGTTGGTTTCCAGGAGAGTATCTCTGGACGGAGGTAGAAAGCCTCATCGTTCTCCCACGGAGCCCTTGGTGGCATCAAACTGAGGATCTTGTGGTGTGCAGACCAACGCATCAGCGTTTCTCATTGTTTCTCAGGGTTCCTTAATTAGAACAAAGATTATATTATTTGATGATATTTTAATAACTCGATTCATTTCTGCATGCATGTACATAAAAGAGATACAATTTTGTCTGCATGCATATAGTAGTGTGTACACAAATATACACATGCATATGCACTTACACAAAGGTATTTAATTTTTGAGGTTTTCTTGAAATAAATCATTGATGATGTTTTTGATGTAGAGTGCAAGTAGATATTCCTGTGCTAACAGTTCAGAAGGATAATTAAATTACTGACCTCTGGGACTTTTTGTCCCAATAGACTATATGTCTTCTGATCTTGAAGGGAGAAATTACTGCTAAAGAGTCCGTTTCACACATTTTTTAACCTTAACCTAACCCTAACCCTACCTTTAACAGATGTTTAAGTAAAAAGAGAAAAAGCAGGTCAGGTTATGCTGTTTTTGATATTATAAGATGATTTTTATCCTAACTGAAAAGTAGTCACCACATAGATTATCCTTAAAGAATGGTAGCAAAGTCTGTTTTTAAACTACTTTTTAAAAAGAATTTCCCTTTCAAGTAGTAACAAATAGTCTTGAAATAATTTCTCATTTAATCACCTGACTTGCATATGTATTTATCAGGGTCTATGTGTGCCAAAGTGTGTTAAACTATGTATATCACATTTTAAACTTTAATAAATTGTAAGCATTTCTAATTGTGAACATCAGATCTCACTTTATGTTGATGCATGATACTGTGAGATTTTTTTTAATACAAACAAGTTCATTGTACGTGATGTTTAGAAGAGAAACTTGAAAAG
>NW_022104341.1:11671862-11673805 GCF_000313985.2 Echinops telfairi | reverse complement strand
ACTGAACAAAATACAATGGAAAATCACTGTCCCAGCATGAATAGCAGAGCTATTAAAAATTGATAGCAATAAATGAGGGTAAATGTACAGAGAGCCTGTAACCCTCAGATAATGTCAAATGGAAAAACCACTGTGGAGAACAGAATGGCACCTCCTAAAACAGTTGTGAATAGAAGTTTATGCCCTAGCAATTCCTCTTCTTGATATACATCCTAGAGAAATAAAAGCCACACCAAAAATGGGAATATACACATCCCTGTTCATTGCAGCACTATTCACAGTAGTATAAAAATGGACAAAGCCTAAGTACATATCAATGGAAGAATCGATAAATAAGCTTGACACATACACAGAATGGAATACTACACAATGTTAAAAATAATAAAGAATGTGAAAAACACCTCAGAATATGGATTAATGTGGACATATTTTACTGAGTAAAATTATTCAGTCAGAAAAATAAATATTATATGAGACTAGTATTACAAAAATTCAAAAAATAATTTTCATACTAAAAGAAACATTCTTCTTTGGTTGTTGCCTCGGAAAGAAAAGGAAAAGAGGGAGGAAAACTCACTGGATTACAAGTTTGGAGTTGGGCAAAATGGCAATGCTAGATATAACCTAATACATTTTGTACATTATATTAATTCATAGTGTTCAACGGTATTCTGTTGAGCTATGTAGTGATATTTGCATAAGAAATGTTTTAACATTTGAAATAAAAAACATAAACATAAATCATTTAGTATGGTGGTTAGCTTTATCAAATAATCTCTATACACACTTTAATTTTTATGAATGTGTATGATTACAAATCAACTGTATTGATATACATTTATAAGTTTAACTTTGTTATGTGTTATTTCATATTATTGATTTTGGATTATTTATATTATTTGATTTGGTAATAGATATTTATTTCTTATTAAAGCATATCTCTCATCATCCTATACTTTATCTTTTCCCTAAATTATTTAGTGTCTGTGTCATTTATCATATTGTTGTTGTTATCAGGTGCCATCAGTTGAAGTTGTCAAAGATTCGGTCTTTCTTGGATCCACAGTCCATGTTCATACAAGCAGCAGTCAAGAGATCACACAGATCAAATCTGCTGCCCAAGACGTTTTTAGAGTGTTGAAAATTAGGGAGCTGACTTGGGGAACTAGGACATGCCTGACCCAAGCTATGTTTTTTTCAATTGCCTCATATATGTGTTTGACACTGAACAAGGAAGACCTAAGAAGAACGATACATTTGAATTATGGGCTGGTGAGGAATATTGAAAGTACCATGGACTGCTAAAAGGAAAGACAGGTCTGTCTTGGAACAAATATGACTAGAGTGCTCCTTAGAGCCCAGGATGGCAAGGCTTTGTCTCAAGTACTTTCCATTTGTTGTGTGGAGAGATCAGTCCCTGGACTTTTGTGCATTATCCCACTTTGTAAAGTAGACTGTCAGTGAAAACACGGGATGGCCCTCAAGCAGATGGATTGACAAAAGGGCTGCAACAATAGGCTCACGCACAGACCCAATTCTGAGGCAGGTGCAGGACTGGGCAGTGTTTAGTTCTGTTGTGCGTAGGTTGCTCTGGGTCAGAACCAACTCAGTGGCACGTAAAAACCACAACTTCACACAACATAATGAGATCCAAACGCATGCATGTCATGAGGCTCTTCATTCATTCATCATTCTTCTTCATCAATCTGTGGTCTTCCCTTGCGTGTACTTACTCACATTTTTTACCATTCTTACACTGATGGATGCTTATGTTTTTCCGCCTTTTCGCTGCAGTGAATAGTGCTACAATGAACCTGGGTGGGCATGCTATGTTCCTTTTTCTGTAGGGAATGTACAAAGGAGTGAGGCTGCTGGATTGTATAAAGCTGGCATGTCTTCGGCACAGTGGTTAGACAGGGTTCACATCGTTGTTGTTTTTTTTT
>NW_022104341.1:11648101-11671333 GCF_000313985.2 Echinops telfairi | reverse complement strand
GAAGCGTTTAAGAACTAGAGGAAGGTTGTGGGTTTCATTATTGCTATACTGAACCCTAAGTGACTCATCTCCCCACAACCCCTCTGCAAGGTATGTCCAGTTGTTGTTTTCTACTGTTTTTAGCTTTGCTGTAAAATCTGGGGTGGAGTGACATATCGCTTCTATTTGCTTCTCTTAAATTCCTAATGATCTCAAGATTTCTTCATGTTTGTTCTTTACCTAAATATTTTGTTTGGTAAACTGTCCATATACTCTGTCCATTTTTTAATTACGTGATTCATCATATCCTAGTTGAAATGTTGAATTTTCCTGTCTATTTTATTGGTCAGTCCCTGGTCAATACTTAATTGCCAAACAAATTTCCTAGTCTCTAGGTTTTCTTTTACTTTGGGGGGAATTTGTTTGATGCATAAAAGTGTGCTATTTCCAGGAAGACCCAGTCATCTATTTTGTCTTTTCCTACGTGTGTATTTTTCATTCATTCATAGTGGACTTTTGTCAGGCTTTAGGGTCCCTAACTTTGTCCTTATTTTCCATCAATAACCTTTATCATTTGGGGTAAACATTTAGGCACCTAATCCATCTTGAGTTCATGTTGCATACAGAGTAAGGTTGTATTGCTTAAATCTTCTGTAAATGGAAATGCAATCTTGCCAGTGTCATTTGTTGAAGAGTTTATCTTTTCCCCATTTAATTTGTTTTGGTCCTTTGTCAAAAATTGTCTGTAGGTGGGTGAATTTATTTCTGGGTAATATAGTTTGTCCCATCGGTATTGGTATCTCTGTTTTACCAGTACCAGTCTGTTTTGACTATCGTGACTATGTAATACACTTTTAGGTCAAGGAGTAAGAGGCCTCCTAACTTGTTCTTCTTTAGCAGTGTTATCCTTACCCTTATGTTAGGTCAATTTCCTTTCCATACAAATTTGGTGATTAGTTTCACTATCTGTTTAAAGAATAACAGGGATCTGGATAAGCACTGCATCATATGTGTAGATCACTTGGTATGGTATTCATAATGTTATAATGTTAAGTATTCTTATTCTTGAACATCCTGTCTTAGTCCGTTTATGTAGGTCTCTTACTTTCTAATGATAATGTTTTGTAGTTGTCTTTGTTGGTTTATTTTGTATGACTGCTTTGTCTCTCTCATTAGGTTAATTCATCTTTCACATGCTTATTATAAATAGCATTGTTTCATTGATTCTCTTTTTCAGAGCTCTGTCCATTAGTACATAAGAATCAGATTGATTTTTTTATGTTTGCCTTTTACCCAGATACTTATATAGTTGAAGAATTTCCTTTCTAGTACTCTTTTGTGTAGTGTTTTCATCAGGAATGGGTATTATATTTTTGTGAAATGCTTTTTCCACATCAATTGATAAGATCATGCAGTTGCTTCCTTTGCTTTCCTTATAAAGGGGGCTATACTGTTTTTAGAATGTTGAATGCACCTTGATTACTTGGGATGGATCCCACTTGTTCATGATGCATTATTATTATTTTGTGTTTGTTGGATTCTATTGGCTAGTCTTTGCATTTATTTTCAAATGGGAGATTGGCCTATCATTTTCTATCCTGCTGCTGTCTACCTGGCCGTCGCATCGAGGTTATGCTCACCCCGTCAAGCGAGTTCTGACACGGTCCATCCTTTTCTCCATTCTGCAATAAGGTCAGTGCAGCGGAGGCAGCTCTTCTCAGTGTTCGGTCAGATTCTCATGAGAGACTGTCTCGTGCTGGACTTCTTTTTGTTGGGAATGTTTCAATATCCTGACCAATTTTGTCTATTATTAGGGGTGTATTCAAAATTTTCTAGTTCTGTAGTGTTACCTTAGAGCAGTGTAAGGTGTAAGGCTATTTTCTCCTCTTTCAGAATAAGACCAGCGAATAAACCAGTGAAGTGTTCTTCTTGAAGCTCTTAAGTAATTCCCTTGGTGATTTATTTCCCCCTTTCTTTTTTTTTTAACCAATTTTCTACTATGTATATGTTGATCATCTGTACTGTCCCACATAATTCTTAGGTCATCCTCAGATTAAAAATATTTCTACATACCGATTTTCTCATAGTTTGGTAATAATAAAGTTGTCTTCAAGCTCAGCAATTCAGCTCTAATTTCTTCTATTCAACCGCTTTGCTCTTTCAATGTATATATAGTATATTTCTTATTTAAAATTTCTCTTGTCGATTTGGATTTGCTGCTTATGATTGTTTTTTTAATCGTACATTTATTTTATTAGAATGCTCTTTGACATTTTTCTGGGTTCCTCTACAATTTTTTCTGTTTCTGCTTGTTTGCTTTTTTGTTTTCCATAGTTCCCTTGAATTTTTTTTCCATCCATCGAATGTACTTAGGAATAATTGTTCTGAGTTCCTTTCTATGCAGTTCCAGTGCTTCATCTCCCTCAGAACCTTCTTGTGGAGCCATATCTTGTTCAGTTGTCTGAGTCACACTCTCTTCTTAATAGGAACTACAACAGTTTGTTGTCTCTGAGACATCACGGTGTGTTTCTAATTTGTGCTCATTTGTCAGGTGGCTAGTAGTCTTTGTTCATTAGGTGCAGCTGTTAGAGGTGCAAGTATGGCTAGGTCATATGGGGCCTGTTGTCTCTGTCAGGTTGAATGAAAGAGGAAAAAAATTTAAAAATCACTGCAACCAAAAAACAAACAAACCCCCCAAACATACAAGCCAACAAAGAACTAACAAAAAAAGAAAGAAAAAATATATATGATATCAAAAGCCAAAAGCAAAGAAAAACAGGAGGTGGGGGGAATGACTCAAAGTTGGAGCTTGCAACTACATTGTCTTTTTTAGCTCGGTCCAAATACTAGTATTCTCTGGGCCCTCAGCTCCACCGCCAACAGCAGTGAGAGGAATGCGTGGAATGAATAGAGTGTGTAGAAAAGAGAAGCAAAACAAAACAAAAACACACCATACCTAATCTGATGGTCACATCATACTAGATCTGATAGTCTCAGTCTATTGGTGATAGCTGCTCTGAGAGTAAAAATAGGCTCACCATGATTGCCTGTTTGACTGGCTTAGTGAAAAAAGAAAATGTATTAATCATAGTCAAATAATTTGGACAAAGATATCAATAAAGGTTGTACAACATGAAGTGTATAATCAATGGCATTAAATTAGACATGTAGAAGTTGTTGAATTGGAGACTGTTGTGTACATTTTTGTCACAATTAGAAATAATAATTTCTAATGACAATGAGTACAAGGAAGAAGCAAATAGTTCTAATATTGACTGTGGTAATGACCGTACAACTCTTCATATGATTGAATTTTATGACATGTGGGAGAAGTGCCAATAACTTACAAAAAAACTCAAACAAAAAAAAGAAGAAGAAATAAAATGACATAAAATGCCCACTTCCAACTCTTGTAGCCTTAGTCCACTGATGAATGTGTGGACCTGTGAACTTCAGAATAATCTGGAGCCTTGGAGGATTCAGCAAGGTAGCAGGACACAAAATTAACAATCAGAAATCATTCATATCTCTGTATTCCAGTGATGAGAGCTACGAAAATGACAATAAGGAAATGATACCATTTATAATAGCATTGTGATATGCGTCACTCCTTTATATGTATAATGGTGTGATACAGCTTAATTTGTACCACTCCTCTCTATGTACCCTGAAAATATTTTGTGTGTCTAAACAAGTACTTGTGTGGAAATTTAAAGCAAGATGATTTTTTATAGTCAAATCTTTTACAATTCAAATGGGCTATGTAATCTGGTATTTTGTTACACAGCAAGAATGAAAGATTTTAGAAACTTAACATCCTTATAAAATAACCTAAAACCAGTAACATGAAAGAAATTTGTTGTTAAAAAGAATTTCAGTAAAATTAGTGGCTTCTATTCTACGAAGGATATTATTAAGGCAGTGAAACACAAACCACCAAGGAGAAGTCATTTCAAATACATAAAACCAAAACAAAAAACTATGTAAACCAAAGCACTGATGCATCTGCAAACAAATCAGAAAGGACAGATAATCTAGCACAAATCTCACTGCCAAGCCTAAGCAAAGGCAATAAGAAATATGATTTTCAAATGACAAATAAACACATGAATCATGCTCAAATATCTTGATTATCACAAAGTCTACTACCAAGGATGGACAAGCATATGAACCACAGGAGTTTGTCTGTAAATGTATGTAGCCGCTGTACGAATTTAACTCCAGTTTTATTAATATCAAAATATCTAAAAACAAAACTCCAAGCTCACACCATCAAATCTATACACACTCATAGTGACCCTGTAGGACAGGACATAACTGTCCCTGTGGATTTTTGAGACTAAATTTTTAAGCAAAACAAACACACTAAAAAACCTCACTTCCTTAGTTGATGAAGTTCATAGTAAACCTATAGATCAAAGAAGAATTTCCCTTGTGAGTTTCTGAGACAATAATTCTTTACAGGACTTGGAATGTTTGATGGTTTGAACTGCTGACCATGCAGTTCGCAACTCAATGTAGAATCACTGTGTCACCAGTGTTCCTTTACTAGAGTAAAAGTTTCATATCTCTCCATTGCAGTGATTGGTGATTTCAAACTGCCTCAGGAGTAACCATTACACCACCATATAGAAAAAATCAACAGCTAACATCATGCTTAACAGGGAAAAGCTAGAAACATTTTCACTGACCACAGGGACTAGAAAAAGTTGCCCTGTATCACCACTCTTATTCAAAATTGTGCTGGAATTCTTAGCTAGAATAATCAGACAACAAAATAAATAAATGGAATACAAATAGGAAAAAAATAAGTGAAACTTCCCCTATTTGCAGAAAATGTGATCTTATGTGTAGAAAACCCAAAAGTCTCCACAAAAAGCCTACTGAAAACAATTGATGGAATCCGCAAAGAAGCAGGACACAAAATTAACAACCAGAAATCAATCAGATTATTATATACCAGCGAACAGAGCTACAAAATTGACATTAAAAAAAGAATACCATTTACAATAACCCCACAAACGATTTCATACTTAGGAATAAACCTAACTAAAGAAACAAAAGGCCTATACAGAGAAAACTACAGAACATTACTAAATAAAACAACAAAAAAAGCTTACATAAATGAAGAATAGCCTGTGCTCATGGATAGGCAGATTTAATATTGTGAAAATGTCAATATTACCTAAAACAATCTACACATACAACAATATATTCTTTAAAGAAATAGAAACACTAATTACCAATTTCATAGGAGTAGGCCAAAGACCCAAAGATAAGCAAAAAACTTACGAAAAAAAGAAAAAAGGAAGAGCTAAGTATGAGGCCTCAGAATACATGATCTAAAAGCGTACTACATAGCCACAATAGTCAAAACAGCCTGGTACTGATGCCATGAGAGATCTAGCCCAATGGATAAGAACAGAAAATCCACACATATATGCAACACATCTTTCCCAAAGGACCTACAAACAGCCAATGCAACAAAGACAGACTCTTCAACAAATAGGATTGAACGAACTGGATTTCCGAGTGTGGAAAAATGAGACAAAATCCATAGCTCTCCCAATGCTCAAAAAAGGAACTTAAGATGGATTAAAGACTTAAATGTAAACCCCAGAGCTATCAGGATCATCCATGACAATGCTGGAACAAACTTACAGGTCCTATTGTAGGGCATGCATAGACTACCACGTATAATGAAGGAGCCACACACAGTGGAGGACAAGGGAGATGACTGAGACAGGCTAAAATTACACCACATATGCACATCAAAGGAGTTTATCAGAAGAGGAAAATAAGAGTCCATAGATTTGGGAGGAAATTACCAACAACACATTGGACAAAGCTCTACTTTGCAAAACCAAGAAGTCTACAACGGCTCAATAAGAAATGAGAAAAAGACATGATATCTGTTTACCAAAATAAAGACAAATGGCTATCAAACACATGAAAAAATGCTCATGATCACTAGCCAACAGGGAGATGAAAATTAAAATTACGATGAAATACCACTTCATCCCCACAATGCTAGACTAATTCAAATACACAGAAAACAACAAATGCTGGAGAGGATGTGGAAACATTGGAACTTATATACCATATCTACTTGAGTATAAGCCAACCTCAATATCAGCCAATGCACCTAATTTTACCACAAAAACTGCATGAAAAATGTGCTGAAAAACTGCTTATACACGATTATATACAGTATACTGTTTGTAGATGTGTAAATACATACAGCCACTATGGAAAAGGATATGATTATACTTAAAGTAAGTAGGAATTTAAATCCTGTGTGATACAACAATACCACATCAGGTATACGCCAAAGAAATAAGAGGCCCAGCACAAGTGGCTGTGTGCTCTCTTGTGTTCCAGCAGCACAGTTCACTATATCAAGAAACTGGAAGCAGCTCAAATGCCCAACAATGGAAGAATAGATAATAAACTATGCTAAATACACACATTGGAATGCTGTGCATCACGATAACATGAAACACGCATGACCTGTAAACCATCATGCACATGAATTTAGTCACTACTATCAGAAGGAACACCAATTAAACAAATCTAAGATACCAATTCCCAAAGAGGTAGAATGTCTTCTTGCTGACCGTAAACCATATGTCACCCCACCCCTCCAACCCCCATTATGTGCACTTCATAAGAACCACCTTGAAAGTGGAGCCCTCACATTGGATGGGGTCACTCTTTCAAGGGGGAAAGGGAGATAACCATCCACTTAATGCTATACAACATTGAGACAAGGTTGCAACAAATCAAACACCCCTCCACAGGAATGAGAAGGAATATTACTGGAAAATTAAGATAAGACAATGGGAGGGGAGCAACTATATTTCAGAGGAGGCACTGATATTTCTGTGGTGGTATGGTGGATAATAAAAGAGGAGAAACCTCACATTGGGAAAGCTATTGGGTAAATAAACTATAAGGAGCCTAAGGGGAAAATAAACCCAGTTCTATGGTCCTGGGTAGACACTTAGAATATGTATCTACCAAAACTTGGATGAACCACACCATTGACTAAGCACCATGATGACGTTAGACAATGACATTATAGAGAACATGGCATCCCACAAGGACCACATGGAACATGGCTTCCCAGAAGGACTCAACATGAAAGCCCAACTGAACCAAAGGAGCCCTACCTCAAATCTACCTGCATTCTTTAACTTAGGACTGAAAGCGTCCGATGGGAAAGATAGCTGAGATAGCCACCCAAAGAATGTGGAAATAGAGGTCATTGGACCTAGGATGGGACATTGGTTTAATTGTGTCCAATGAAATGTGACCCAGAATCACCATATATTTAATACCTCAAGCTCCCCTTGAATTAAAATGATGGGTTAGACAAGGATTTTCCCTTTAAGAAATGATACAAGAAAATCTCCCCTAACAGCAACCCCCATGCTCAATGTAAACATTTCAATCAATGAAAAAAATCAAATCTGTACAAAGAAACAACTCATTGATTGCATCTCCCAGTTGGACTATACTCACACAAACTCCTTATATCAACAGTACTTTAAATTCTATGCCATTGGAAAAATTATTGATGTTATCTATATAATTGCCTTATACCTCAGGGGGATGATTGCTAATGTTTTGTTGTTGTTGTTGTTGTACTTGCTAGTTTGGGTTTTTGTTTGTCATAATATGACCACCAAAGTAAATCAGAGTCATTCAGAACCAGTGGACAAGCAGATGGATTTTGGGCTCTCACATAATTCTAGCCCCAATCCCAGAACAGTCAGTTCTTATGACATGGGCCTGCTTGAAACAGGCCTTCATGGAAAGATCACTGAAGATAAGGATGCTGCAGCGAAGTATGGTGAAGAAAGCAGATGGTGAACGACTGTCAATTAGAATAGTACCTGGGTTGTTAAGGCTTGTATTCAAACAGCCATCTAAGTGAGGCATTAACTAAGTACACTTCAAAAGACCACAACAGCCTGTGTGATCCAAAGATAACAAATCCAAATATCATGAAGGGAAAACTATCAGAGATTAAATTGTGAAAACTCAATTTGTAGAAGGCTGTGCTGGACAGTGGGAGCCCAAAATCCATCTGCAGTGTGTCTAATCAGACTAAGCCTCTGCCAGATCCTTTCTAGCTACAGAAGAGAGGCTCAAACAGCTTTACTATCAGACAGAGATTGTAAACTTGATTTGATAGATTGAACCATGGTATTAGATGATAGTTATTGTGTTGGCCTCCCACTCGACACAACTTGAATTTGCTCTAGGCTCAAATATTTCTCACTTGTTCCATGGCAGAAATTTATTCTCTGGATTTTTATATATTGATGTAGTCTTTTCTTTCTTAATCTTTAGTTTTATTTTATATTTATATTATTATTTTCTTCTTTCTGTTTCATTTTTTTTTTGCTTTTGTTGTTTCTGTTAAATTTCCCAATTTCTGAAACACAGAAGAAACACTGATGCAATGGTTTATCAGGAGTTGAGGTTAGGGAGGGGGAGGGGAATTGAGCAGCAAACAATGATTGCAGGAGGGGGCAGGGACCATTAAAACAGATTGTGATGATGTATATGCAACTTTTAAAAAGATATTCAATGATAGAAGTGTATGACATATGAATGTTATATCCAGAAAACAATTTACAAAACAAACAAACCCAGAAACCCAACATGACCAATGGTTAGCATGGATGAAGGAGAAAACGTTTTTTGGTTCAAGGGCCTTGAGTTTAAGATAATGGTGGTAAAATAAGGTTGTTTTTCTAACATGGATATGCAAGGATGCATGTGCTTAAATAAATGCTTCCTAGAACCAGCAACAACTGTAAAGTTAATACTATTAAAGGCCTCTCAATACCTGCCTCAGTGTCATAAACTAGGTAATCCCATATTTCAAGTAAACTAATGATGTTCTCTGAAGTTACAATGATGTTGGAAAACTAGATAAATAAGTTTAGTAAGACACATCATTTTCCTGATAGGAAGTCAAAGTAGGCTAGCATCAATGCTGTTAAGGTAAAAAAATTTCACCCTATCCTCCTTTCTGCTATAGGCCTGAGAGCTTGTTGTGAAAACAGGCAAGTTCATGAACCCAAGAAGGTGGTGCCCTGGGTGGAGGCTATTCTGGATGCAAAACTGTCATCACGATGAATATTGATGCTGGCACCTCAGATAACCCACACAGCTATGTTCTGTTCTGGTGGCTGAAGTCAACTGCTATCCCCAAAAAGTGATAGCTGTCATGGGCAAGAAGAAAATTGCCAAGAGGTCAAAGATGAAGTCTTTTGTGAAGGTTTATAACTGTAATCATTCGACCTCACAAGGTACTCCATGGACATACATTTGGACAAAACTGTAGTCAACAAAGGTATCTTCAGAGACCCTACTCTTAAAGGCAAGGTCCGTCAGGAGGCCAAGGTCAAATTTGAGGAAAGGTACAAGACAGGCATACTGAGTGGTTCTTCCAGAAGCTGCAATTCTAGATCTTACTTGATTCAATCATTAAAAATACCCCCCACACATCCCTTTGTCTGACTGCTACATGTATTGTTATAATGGGAAAAGGAACATTGGTGGGATGAGACATTGGGGGTGGTAGAACGACTGGGAAACAAATTAAAGATAAATCTTAAAAAAATATTTTTTCAGCCTATAAAATATATTTCAAATATATATTGCTAATACCATGACTAAGGAAAACTAAACATAAATAAAAGTGTCTTATAATCTATGAGGAAATTCTGAAAATGAAATAGAATTGTAAACACAGTGCCGCAAAATATATTGAAAGGAATGAATTGGTACTCTTCAGGAGTGATAACTCAGAAATATAAAATCTTAGTAGTCTGAAGTAATACAAAAAGAGAGAGGAAAATTACACAATAGAGAGTAGATCATTCAGTTTAATACTTGACCTAAGGCTACTAGAGATAATCTCAGGGAGTACATTAATCTTTTTAATAATAAATACATATAAATTGAAAAGTAAAACTAATACTAGGTTATATAAATAATCTCCAGTTTACTATATACACTAAATGACTTCATTTGATACTTAACCATCCTACCATTTTGAAGAGACAGGAAAATTTATATACCAGGGAAGCTAGTTGACATTCTCAAACATATAAATCTAGGAAACGATGGGCACTAGATTCAAATGTATTTGCTCTTCCTTCTAATTAATTCTGATGCTCTTCCTCTTGAGATCAAAATCATTCTTAATATTGACGTGCTTCCTACTGTTGGAAGGATTCTGATTGAAGCCGCATCTTAAAAAAGGCTGTAAGAAACTGTTTCTGGATAAGGATGTGAATTGGACTAGATACTAATTAAGTTTTAGTTTTATGTATTATTCAGTGATTGAACAAGTAATTTAGATAATTACTTTATCTAAATATAATCATGCCTGTTTGGGACAATTTTAATATGTCCTTTAGTTATATCATAATGCTAACCAAATTTTATAGTAAATATAAACTCTGGACTCACTGCGATTGAAATGAATAATGCACTGAGACTCTATAGGCAAAAATAGAGCTGTCCCTGTGGGTTTCCAAGACTGTAAATCTTTTGGAAACAGAAGGCTTCATCTTTTCTCCTGAGAGCGTTTAGTAGCTTTAATCTGGTGACCTTATAATTAGTAGCCCAATGTGTAACCCATTGTGTCCCCTGAGCTCCTTAGAATACAGTTACAACTGTAAAATATATGTTCTCCAAGTGGAGGTATTGTCTTTAATTGTAAGTTAAAGTGCTGAAGAGCAAACCATTAATTATATGCAATATAATTAATACATAAAAACAAAATGAAGAAAAAGGTAACTCAAATTTTCTTTCATCAAAGAAAATGTGAAAATTTCCCCTAAGCCATTCTTAATTTTAAAAATAAATGTATATGCCATATGAAATTCCATAAAATAACGTACCACCATAGACAGCATGATTGTTACAACTCAATTCAATTGAACAGACTACTTGCAATGAAGATCCCTGGTGGCCTAGTGGTTATCCCTTGGGCTGATCCATAGGGTTAATGGACTCCACAGGAGAAAGAAGGGGCTTCTATTCCTGTGAACTCACGGGGGCAGTCCTAGTCTGTCCTGCAGGGATGCTATGAGTTGGCGTCAACTTGATGACAGTTTTATTGCTTTTTTAATTTGACATGAAGTGATTACCATCTTAAAAATACTAAACATCAAACTAAAGATAACACTGAGATTGAAAATTTCAGAGAAGTAATACATTTTGTTAAAGTTTATTTGGAAACCAGAATGTTGCAGTACCATGGGCTGATATTGTGCAAGAAATAATCATATGACTTGATGACCCATCTGGATAATTTTGTCATTTAATGTATTTCCTTTTGTTTAAGCAAAGCTTCTTGAAGAAGGGTAAAATGGAGAGTGTAATGCATGATGTAACAAAAGACACCTTGAAAAAATGGCAATATAATTTTATTTTTAGAGGAAAACATCACAAATACTCTATTTTTCTATATATTCCCGTAAAATAGCACAGTGGACTAATTATAAGACTTTTTATCTTCTGATTTTTGTAGGTCCTTTCTGCATGACTACTATGACAAAGTTAAGAAGAACTTGGTCTCATTGAGTTCACAGGAACCTAATGACAATGTGGGGGCCTGGTGTCCTAGTGGATGATGTTAGTAGCTAACCACACTGTGAGCAGTCGCGAACAACCAGCAGCTCCACAGGAGGAAGACGAGACATTCTTGTAAAGGTTTGCAGTCTCAGAAGTCATCAGGGGTGTTCTAATCTGTCTGACAGGGTAGCTTTAAATTGGAATCAACTCAGCGAGTTTGATTTTTTAATGTAACAATAAGTTAATCCTCAATTCCATTGTTTTTAGGGAATCTCTCTCAAACTCGCTGTCATTTCATCAATCCTTACTCATTGCCACCACAGTGGGTTTCAGAGAAGGTAACTTTACCGGAGTATAAAGCCCAGTCCTTCTCCCACTGATCTAATGGTAGTTTTGAACTGCTCACAGTACAGATTGCAGCCTGATGCTTAACCACTACACCACTCCATGGCTCCATTAATAGGGAGCAGTTCCATTTATATTTATATATATATGAGCATGCTTCCTCCAGTCTTCAAAACTAAGAATCATTTATGTTTTCATTTAAATTTATGTAAAATAATTGATTTGTTCAAACTTAGGAAAATAATAATTGGTGATGATTAGATTCAAATTTAAAGATTGCTCTAACCCTGTAAAGTTAAAGTTAGAAATTGGCACATGTGTATCTATAAGCCTTACCATTTTTTTTTTTTGTTTAATCCAGTATTCCTCTCAGTTCTTCCCAGTATTATTGCACAATAAAAGTCTTGCAATTCACTCCTGCCTCTAGGGCCTGGTGAACAAAATATCATGATCTCAACCTGCCAACTTCAATGATATCATCTCACTGTTAGCTGGTTGTAGGTCTAGGAGTGATACAGAGATTTGTGAGCAAAAAATACTTTTAACTTGAGAAAACTAGTCACATTCAATCATTCAATCTGTAAAGCATCCTATAAAGCATACCTTTGGACTGGAACCATATGCAAATAATAGACTTAGTGTCAGCAGCATGTTACATATTTGTATTTTTTCAAAGAATTAATTTATGAGAAATTGTGAAATTTAGCAAATGCAGTTTTAAACAAATTACAGATATAAACCTCTTTCAATATCACCCTCAAAGCAGTCATAATTAAATGAAAATGCCAAGAAAAAATTAAAAATAGATAAGACAGTAACAAGGGTCATTATCCCTGTTTTCTATTTTTAAATGCATGAATGCTAACAAATTTTAAGTATTTACTTTGGATCATTAAACATCAAGGAATAGTTTTTATAAAAATCTCACTTTCAAATGATTGCCATTAGCAATAACATATGAGTGGAGCCTTGTCAAATCCCTGCATTCTATCTCGTTACAGTTGGGAGGAATGGGCTACCTCAACTGTGTCGCAATAAGAGGGTGTGAAGTTGAGCATCCAGGTTGGCTATGAAGATTGATCCAAAGGCCATGGAGGAAAGTTGCTCGTTATCAAAGTTGGTCTTGCTCTGTTTTTCTTCCCAGGAAATACACCTACTCTTAATATATTGCATCATATTATAATTATCTATGATAATTAAGGTTATGTATTAATATGACTGGGCCATGATTCTCTGTGGCTTGGTGGTATGTAATAACTCCCCATTGAAGCATAGTGTCAATTTTTACATATTATTTTTTGGAACTTAACCATGTCAATAAGTGAGGAGTAGATGTAAATATTCTTCTATTCATTGCCTATGGAATCATATTTCTTGATGACCTTGACACCTGTTCAATAGTTTGATTTTCTGAATTGCTTTTAGGACACTGCATTTTTCTTTTGGATACATTAGTATATAAACATTATATATATATATGTGTGTGTATATATATATATATATATACATATATATATGTATATATATTCCCTATCCCCTGATCCTTCAAAGTAGAATATGCAGATTTCAATTCTACACCTCTTCTCTCTTTGTTTTGCACTCATTCCCTAGGGTATCTGATTGATGTTTACACTTGTCTACTATTTATATGGTTCTAAATCAGTGGTTCTCACCTTCCTAATGCTGTGACTCTTTAATATAATTCCTTATGTTGTGGTGACCCCCCAAATATAAAATTATTTTTGCTGCTACTTCATAATTGTTATTTTGCTACTGTTATGAATTGGGCGACCCCTGTGAAAAGGTCGTTTGACCCACAAAGGGGTCATGACCCACAGGTTGATTTAGACCTACTGTTCTAAATCATAGTAATCCCAAAATAGTAGTAAGGCTCTAAAATTTATATAACAGACTGCTATTTCTCATACCAAGTGACTGTTAGATTCAAATCATCAACCTTTTGGTTAGCAAATTGAGTGCTAAACCAGATATCTGATTTGTATCCCTAATTTAAAGTACTGCAAACTAAACTTCTGGTATTCATCCCCAAAGCCTAGCCCTTCAAGATTTTCCCAACCCGTGTTGCTAAACATGGAGTTATTTTGCCTCCTTTTCTTCATATCCAACATCCAAATTTTATTGGCTCTAACTTCACACAGGAATTTACCAGTTATTGCTATTTTAATTATTGGCATCTTGCACCAAGTAAAAAAATATATATTCCTCTTTTTTTGGCTGAAGATTTACTTGACAAAGATTTACTTGACCAAGCCCAGGGTCCTTTTCCGTGGGTCTGATCCCTCAGTAGAATATGAGAGGACGGTTTCCAAAAGTTCATGGGAATGTAGAACTAAAAGGTAATGGAATTTTTCAATGAACTTTTTGAAGAACCCCCCCCACCCACATACATAAATTCATATGTAATATGTGTATGTGTGTGTGGACATTTTCAGAATCACTGTCACTACTTTGTTGATTAGTTAGGCTTCTGAATGTTTATACTGTAAAAGGGTGGACTGTTATTATACTTGGATAACTTTGAGATTATTTATTAGAATTCTTGTATGTACAGGAAGTATTGCTCATTTTAAAAGGAAGGGGGCCCATACTTTCATTCTAAAATAAAAATAGCACACAATTAATATTAGCTGATTCATACTCTAAAATCAGTGACAGTAATATAAAAGTAACCCCATTTTTTCTCACCTAATGAATCATATTTAGGAATGAGATCCTTGATTTCAAGACCTGAAAATAATTATAGCCAGTGAATAATATGAAAGCCTTATATAATTTTATATCCAAATTTCATTTATTGAAATTCTTACCCAGGGGCATTCTTTATATTACTCCTTTGGGAATTTATTTCCTTTCTAAACTTTCCCCACGACTTCCAAGTAACTGAATATTGCAAATAGTCATCTAAATGAGCTTAAATTAGATTCTTCCCCAGCTGAAGGTCCAGCCAACACTGACACTGTGATTACAATCTTGTGTGAGTCCCTGAGTAGAGAATCCAGCTAAGTTGTTGCCAACCACACTTTCAACACAGAAAATATGGATGCTTTGTGGTAAGCCACTACTCTTTTTGGTTATAATCAATTAGAGACAACTCATGCAGTGGGTTTGGGCACATCTTGAATATCTGTGATCTTTAGTTTTATTTTGTTTTTCTCTCTGTGAAAGGTATAAAAGTGCATGGACCAAATTTGATATTTGATAGAGAGAGTAAATGAAACACTATTCAGATTGCCAGTATTCTGAAAGGCTAGTCTAGACACTCAATGAAATGTAACAATCATTGTCTATCATCAGCACCATTATCAATGATGCATAAAAGGAGAAATGACCCTGAAAGATTTTTTTGTGGGCTGTGGATACTTCCTACTTTGTGTAAGAATTCTGGGTAGAAGACTTTTCTCTAGTGCTCTTCCAGAAATTCAGCTCTATAATCAGGGTAAAAACCAAAAACAAAACCTCTAGTTGTCTTAATTCCCCCCAGTCTTAGGGTGCCCTGAATGTATATGCCTTTCAGAGGGTGCTGCACCAGAGAAAGTCCTGGTTCTAGAACTATGGTTGGATTTGTGATACATAATGAATAGTTTATATTTTTTTCAGGGGAGAGAAAGGCAGTAATGTGATAGCTTTTCTCTTCATTTCCTTTTGGCTATACTTATGACAGATTTATTATAACAAAATGATAGAAATGATGTGGAACGACTCTACAACAATATTCTATAACAGGAATTGATTGATCTTCTCCCTCTTCCCACACCTTGAAGAACTGACCCCAACCAAGATGAGGCCTCTTGTCTCAAAGTGGCTTTTAAGATGTACAAATAAGACGGTGATGTCTGGTTTGGGGACCCTCGGCAGGTATACTCCCTCATTTCTTGGAAGACCAGATTATAAGATTACATGACCTGAGGACAGAAGCTTTCCATTGTGTTGGTGTTTATCCTTGTGGTGATTAACTTATACAACATTTGCCCTTTTGTGAATAACTAACTTTACTCTGTGTAAGGCCTACCAAATCCATATAGGCCATGAAGTGTTTTCTGGTTTTATCATGGTTTTTAATATTGTATTAAAGAGTATTAAATGCACCAGAATTTATTTTACTGGTGGGCGTTTGGACTGTTTCCAGCTTCTTGCTATTGTGAACTGTGACACAGTGAACATGGGAGAGGATACATCTGTTTGAGTTCTGTCTCACAAGAATGGCGATTTAACTTTACTGGAAACTAAAGTCAATAGGTGGCGATAGAGGGATGTCTGTCTCTGAGAGATGATTGTGGTTCTGTTGATGCATAAACTGGGGAGGGTAACCTGCCATTGTGAAAAACACTCAACATTACATATATAAACCTCAAGGGGAGAGTGGGCCTGGTATTCTGTTACTAACTGAACACTTAAAAGTTAGTTTCCTTCCAGCTCTTAGTGACCTAAGCCACATGCGATATATAACTGGGACTATAAACTCTACTCATTTGAAATGCACAATATCTTTCATAGGCCAAATTAGAATGATTCCATTTGGAAAATCCACTAAACTTGATGGGCTCTAGCTTAAACTTCTCTGTAACAGATTGAGCAACTGAAACATGTCCTTGGACTTCAGACTGAAAGTCCTAATGTGAGAAGAAGCAAACTACAGCTATTACAAGGTTTTGGACTTAGTGGTTATTGGACTTTGGTTTCGATCTCTTGCTTTGAGGATGCCCCAAAATGGTGGAATGGGGTTGCCATATATTTATTATTCATGCTTTATTTGCTTTTTTATGACATGCATTAGTCTAGCAGGTATGGTTCTGTTTTCGTGAATGTTGTTGAAAAATTTGCCTTATCCATTCCCAAACCTCATTGTTCATGTAAATAGTGTCCAGTTAGTTAAGCTTCTAATAATTACAAGTCAACAAGTCATGTTGTCTAAAAGCTGGCTTACACAGATATACTTTTCTTTTCTCCAGAGTGTTTTAAATGATGTATCATGGACTGAACTAATGATAGTGTCAGTAGGATTATCAAATACCCCCTTAGTGATGATTTATAATGTTCTTCAATAAAATAATATTGATTTCTCTAAAATGCACCAAGGGCATATATCACCCCCAAGTATATGAATAGATTTTGAGATTGCACTTAATTGTAATACTAATCAAGAAACAATAAGTTCTAATAAGGTAGTCCTAGTAGATACTCACCCACATGAAGAGACCAGTAAAGATATGGGTGCTATAAAAGTGTGGTGAAGAAATCAAATAGTGTCTGAATATCAGGAAGAATAGCCATTGGAGTCTTAAAGGCTGATCTTAAAACAAGCATCCATCTAAGCAATAGGCCAACTCAGTCCACATGGAATAAGAGCACCAGCCTGTGTGATCAAAGGATTGTAAATAACAAAATCCAAATCGGGGGAAGAGGATGTATGAGAATTTAAACACTAAACATCTAGTTTGCAGAAAGCTATGGATGACAGTGAAAACCCAAACTCCATTTGCAGCGTCCCCATGTGGATTAAGTCTCCCAGCAATCTCTTCTTCGCATAGTTCAGGGATATGAACAGCCTTGCTATCAGACAAAGGCAAATGTAAACCGGATTATGGCAGTTTCAGTTAAGTAAAAATTTAATAGCTTATCATTTGACTTCCACTTTGACAGATACATTTTACATGTGTTCCACTTTCTTACTATTTTCAGCTTTCTTTTTGAGAGTTTTCTCTGCTTTTTTTTTTGGTATTTTGTTTGTTTGTTTTATATGTTTTTTTCTGTATATAAAATAGAGGGAAAGTAAATCTATAGAGACAGTGAGTGGATTAACCTGTAGCATAGCAAAGGAGGTTGAGGGAAATGGGGAACTAACAATAATGGGTAAAAGAAAGAAGAAAATGGTCTAAAATTGATTATGGTAATGATTGCACAACTCTTCTGAATATGATTGAACTATTGATTTGACTTCTATGTGAATTATATGGCAGAAAATCTTTTTTTTTTAAAGGAGAGAAATGAATAGACATCTAGGTGAGGTTGGGGAGGGTTCCTAACGTAGAGCATCCGTGACCTTCAAAAGCAACCTGGCACCAACATCTCTCACCAATATGGGAACTCACCAATTCCAGCAGCTCCCCACAAAAAATGTTCTTATATTACATGGCAGTTCTGCATTGTTCCATTTTGTGTGTAATTTTATTGTGTGAATTTAAAGTTAAACTTTACAGAACAGATAATTTTCTATTCAACAATTTGTTTACATTCTGTTTCATCTCAGTGAATGCAGTTCCCATAATGTAGCATCACATTTCCCATTTGCTCTTTTGTTTCCATTTCTTTTCTGTTTTCCTAACCTGTCCATATTTTATCCTTGGGTAAATACTGTCCTGCTGGCCTCAACAAGTTAATTATCCTAAAGTCTAATAAATCTTCTTTACTATTGTGTCTTCTATAGACCTGCATATTATATGGCTAAAAATTGAGCCATGGGGGTGTGTTCATTTCCCAACTCTAAGAGAGACTAAGGTCCAACGTGTCAGTGATTCTACCAGTTTTTATCCACCTTGTAAGCCAAGTCTTCTTTATGCTTTTTAGATTTTACCTACCTCTTTTTTTTCTTTCTTCTTCCCGCTTTATCCAGGATCTTCTGATACAATTCATTTTGAAGAAGTTGGTATTTCTATCAAGGAATTATATGGTTTGTTGGGTATTTAGTTAGTGGAAACCAACGTTGACATGGTCTGTTAGTTAACTGGACTAATTGTGTTTCTTGTGTCTTCGATTTTCCTTACCCTTCTCTCATCTAGACAGGGAGAGATCAATAGCTGAACCTTAGATACAGCTCATGAACTTTTAAGAGGCTAATCATTATTCGCCACAGTACCACAGTAAGATGTAAAATATTGTCTTTGTAGACTCAGTTATGCAAACTTACTTGATATGCCTGACATTTTGTCTTGGACAGCACTTGAATTGGTGAGGAATAGAAGCTTTTATCCCCTCCAATAATGCCCCAATTGACATTTTATACAGTTCTTTTTTGTTGAAATACTTTGGTTCAGCATTTTCAGTGAATTAGTAAAGCAAAACTTACCTACATATGGAAGCCTTAATGATTACTATGATTAACTTATAATAATTATTGAAATAAAATATCTGATGGAAATGAACTACAAAAAATGAGAGGACAAAGCAAATTAAAATTTGGATATAATACATAATAATCTTGAAATAAGTACTAAATTGTCAGGATATACCAAGGATATTCTAATATTATCAATTCTCAAAATAACGACAAAGTAATAAAAGCTTCATGAGCAATTGTAAAATTGTCAAGGATTGCATTTTACTTCCACCCACAGATCCTGGTAAAACTATTGGTTCTCATGATACTAGATCTAAATAAGTGAGGTGACTAACAAGTGAGAAATTTTAAAATAAAGCAATTATGAAATAACATTAGGCACTCATTGTCTAACATCAAGCAAATACCACTGACATATAACTTTTAACTCCACCAAAATTGGCACTTCTCTTAATTTGACAACATGTTCATTTAACTTATTACACATTAAATAAAACTTCATTGTATCACATTTTTCCTTTTTTAAAGTAAATCTTTTGTGACTTTCCTTAAAGTATCATATTTAGTAGGTGTGTTAATATGGGTTTACTAGAGAAACAAATCCAGAGACACTCGTAAGGGAACATTTTATATCCAAGAATAATTAGGATATGTATTAAGAAAACATCCCAGCACAATCCAGATCAAGTCCATATATCCAATATTAGACCATATGTCTGATACTAGTCCATAAATTACTCTTTGGACTCAAGAGGCACATACAATGATCCTGAATACAGGAAGATCACAAGCCAGTGGTGGATCCAGTGGTGGTAGAAGCGTTAAGCCCTGGGGTAGGTTTCCATGTGGCTCCTTCAGCTTCAGGACTCTGGCTGCTATCAGCATGGCTCCATGTGGCTTGTCAACAGGAATGTGAAGCAGAGAGAGTGTGTCATCCTCATCCCAGGAGAAAAGGAGCAAGTTCCCGGCATCCTCCTGTGAAGGGGGGTTACCTTATGACCTGATTGACAGGCTAAACTCCACCCCTTCACTCTTAATATCCATAAGTTGACATGAGATAATGTAACTACCACAGATCACCCCTTGTCATCTTGACACTTTTATATAACTCTTTAGTCATACATAACTTTTCTTAAAAGACTATAGCAAAACCATATCGGTGTCTAACAGGATAAAACTAAAATGCGTGAAATTCAAAATATGTCAGTCTCATTTAAACATAATACTCTATAAACACACAAAACTAATATTAACAATTGCAGTAATATGAACATGTACACCCTAATCCTATAAGCATCTTCCCCCACCTATAATAGTTTGTAAGCCAGCCACTTTATGCCTTTATCCTCCCCATTTTGGGGTATCCAATTTCTATATTGCTGACATAGATAAACACAGTACTCTAAGGAGACAATCATATTCTTTGATGTGAAGCATCTTCATTCAATTTGGAACCTTGTGAGTCTACACCCATAAGCAAAGTCAAATCAGGAAAGGCCACTCCATAAAGTCAGCAACAATATGCACCAATTGACAGACTCAAAAATATTTTCTGTATTTGGTTGGGTTCTGGTCAACTCAATGTAGGCCACCTCGTTTAGCCTCACCAGGATGCCCATTGGTCAACTTGCCTTTATACCATGGGCAGCAGCATCACAAATTCTCAAAAACCCAGCCCCTTGTGCTAGGTCATGCCAGAGGCTCAGGTTCCGCACAACTCTATAAACTTCAGACCATTCAACCTTCTCTCTTCTCTAGTTCCTGTGAACGAGGTCCATTGGTGTAAGTGGCCAGACTCTACCCGTCTCTCTATTCTGCTTTTCTCCAACTTCCACTCAACAAGTGGACCCAGGTGGTCACCTAGCAAGCATTTCAGGCTGCCAAAGGCTCCTTTTAACGTTCAGTCCTAGAAAGGAGAATCACTCATGGCTCTAATTTTTGTTTTCTAGCTTCTGGTATCAACCACTAGTTCAGAATTCAACCCCCTCCCCCCACCACCATTTAAAAAAAAAACCTTTCAACAGCCCCCTAGGCAAGTCTCCTTACCTTCGAATGTCCTGAGCACTCAAGACAGTGAGTAGGGCTTAACTTTTCAGAGCCTTCTTTGCACGCGTTTCTTACACCCATTTAAAGATTCAAATTGGTGGCTGAAACAGTGAGCTTACAAACTCTCTCTATTTCCCAATAATCATTTCCATCAGTCATTATATCAATAATAATAGTCAAAAGAAAACAGTATAAACCTTTTACAGCCAGATCCAAAACTCAATTCTTCAAACAGTCAAGTTTAATCTTTATCTGTCTTGTCCTACTCTTTATCTATTCAATTGATACCAAGTATGGCCTTATGCCTCTGACTGCATCAAGTCAGAGCCTACTGTCAGCCATTTTGACCTCTGTCAGCCATTTTCACTAAGCAGCATGGTCTCTGCGAAATTCATGGGGCTATTTCTGAGCTCAAAATGTATATTAATGACATTCATTTTCACCATTTCAAACAAGAATAACCAAAGACAGCAACCGAACAAAATTATCAGAAATTTAACTTCCCATATTCTTTCCAGAAAACAACCCAGCAAACTGCATGGCAATATATGACCTCTGGCTAGCCAGAGAAGAACTACCATGAAGCAGAGGTCAAACAAGCATCCATTCTGCATTTTCATGGTTTTTTTCTACAGTCCTCCACTACCAAGGTACCATAATGTATTAGTCTGGGTTGACTAGAGAAACAAATCCAGAGATAACTCATGTCGGTGTAAGAGAGTTCTGCATCAAAGATCAATCGGGATTTATATTAAGAAAACATCCCATCCCAGTCCAGAGCAGTAGGAGTTTATCATAGGTTATCAAGAAATTATAATTGGATTATGAAACCAAAAATCTTAAAGGTTAAACAAATATTTTTCAAAGACATGTGACTTTGATTTTATCTCAGTAATTTATTCTAATGACAAACATTCTAATGCCTTTAAGTCAAAGCACACACACACATACCAACTTCAATATCGAAATCTGAAAATATTATTTTAAAAGTTAAAAACTGATTTCTTTGCTTTATTTGCTATCATAAATCTTTGGCTACTACAGATAAAAAACTTTAACATATAAAATAGATTCCCTTTTATTTAAGCTTTAAACATAGGCTTTCATGTCTATCTCTTACAATACAATGCTTTAAGTGTCAAAAATTAAAATTTTGTCAAAAATTAAATTCTGTCTCAAAAATTAAATTCTGTCTCAAAAATTAAATTATGTCAAAATGAGTATTTATAGATATCGATATGGCTATACATACAAATATAAATGTGGTTAATCTATGGTATTTTTGTTTGTTGCATAAAAAGTTTAGAATATATAAATTTCAATTTTAAAAATATCAATGACCTCAATTAATATCTGTAATTACCAAAATAACTTTAAAACAATTTTAAGCCTACAAACACTCCTCAGTTATTGTGATGGTTAGGTTCCAAATACTAGGTTTTTGATTGCCATTATGCAAAAGTGGAGGAAGTTCACATCAAATCATAAATGGAGGATTATGTAACTTTGAAACCACTGAGAATAATTACCAGGCTTAGTTGACACATATTTGAAAACATCACAGTTGGCATTACTCTCCTTTAACACCTTGACATTTATTCTTGTCAGATGTATGTTGTAAACATGAAAAATAGTTGAGAGTAGCTTTTTTCACTTTTGCAAAAAGTTGCATAATGATATAGCTAATAAATCAGGGATAAGTATATCTATCAAGCATAAACAATTGCTGTCTGAGTTAGTTTATTGTGCCAACCTGGCCGATAACACATTTGGTATTAATTGAAGGGTGGAGGGATAAGTGGCTTGGTGAGCCTCGCCTTTCTAATTCTTGGGTCTTTTGTTTCTGATGGTCGGACCAGGGTGCAGCTGCCTTAGCAGTTCCCTGCTTTAGCTGGCAAGGCTCACCTCCTGCAAGACATCCCTGAGGAGAAGCCATATGAACCTACCCCAGTGCAGCCCTGAGTGCTGGAGCACCTGTGTGGAAATCCCTGCCAGCACTGAGATGTTTACACATTCACTGACTCAGCTTTCTTCCTGCAGTTGGCATCATTGCATCTGTTTTGTGAGATGGAGGAGGACTTTGCGGATTGGTGTTGGACATATAGGTTAATGGGTTAATGTTGGATTTGTGGGCTTGGGCAGTACTGGGTTGGGATGTTTTCTTGATGCACATTTAACCTGTA
>NW_022104341.1:11645730-11646542 GCF_000313985.2 Echinops telfairi | reverse complement strand
TATATTATATTTTCATTACTCTGCATTTTGCATGCTATGTAAACCTTTTAGAGAAGCAATCAGGAATAATCTCACTTTTAAAGGCCTTGTTTTACCAATCAAAATAGCAATTTATCTTTTTAACTGCATTTTTCAAATAGACTGATATATATATTTAAAAATTCACAGTATAGTTACTAAAATTCCAGACACAAGTAGCAGTTTTTCTTGAAACATAAAATAACTGAGATTTTAGACAGCTTAATAAGAAAAATTATCCTTGACCTTCAGTTTGATTCAAGAAAGCAACTGAGAAGCACACTCCACACTAGATGTAGACTCTTTGAACAAAGTAAGCTAGGCAGGCTCTCAGAAAAACAACACCGCTTGAATTCTTAGACCAGCTGAAAAAAGCAGACAGACATCACGCAACACAAAGCCCAGTTTCTTAAGATATATACAAAGAATCCTTTTTTTAAGCTTAAATCAATTCAACATATAAACAAGTTTTAGATCCAATATTAATTTTTTAGAGTCTCAGGTAGAGACACTTCATACCCTATGATAAACTTGAGCATCATACAAAAATTTTCCTTAAGAAATAAAAGAAACAACATAAATTATAGTATATTTTTCAAAGTGTGAAGGAAAAGAGTAAGTGGAAACTTATTTTCTCAAAGTGATCATTACAATTCCCAAGTAACTAATTGTATATATATATGAAAAACACAAACATTCTAGCACAGAATAATCTAGGCTCAGTCATTAAAGATGTTACAAATAGGTGGAAACTTCGATCTCCCCAGAGATAAAGAAACTTTCTGGCAAGAAAT
>NW_022104341.1:11642608-11644283 GCF_000313985.2 Echinops telfairi | reverse complement strand
ATATATATATATATATATATATATATACACACACACACACATATGCATATAAAACCATCATTTCTCACTATATATAAGCATTACTTGTTTTGCTTCTCTAGAGAACCCACCATCTTCTAAAAACACAATGAACATCTACCTTTCAGGAACAAAACTTAAACAAATATTAAATGAAAATCTCAAAAGCAATATACATAAAGAGAGTGGGGCTCGTATTTGTGAGGCTCTTTGCCTTACTTGCTATATGCTTAAGTGGTAGAGGTGAGGAGCACAAACCCTTTGGCTGGTACCAAAGCAGTTATCTTTCCCTGAGGATGGCTGGAGATAACACTCTTTTGAAATTCCATTTCGATACCACTGTGTCAGCAAAACAAATCTTATGCGCTATAGAGGATAAAAGGACTAAACAGTTTTATTTACAAATAGCTCAAACTTGTTGATATAAAATGTGCCCCCAAATTAAAGGATCAAAAGGTGAGAACAAGTGATTATACAGAATATCAGGAAATTTTAAGAAAATTTATAGTGCTTAGCATTTAACTTATAGTCATAAAACAAGTTTCATAATTCTTCTTTGGCCCTCATTATATATATCCAGTTTTCACACACATGAGTCAATTTTATATATCATGACACGAGTCAGGTGCACTTTAGTCCTCAAAAGTAACCTATTTGCTTTTCAACACCTTAAAGAGGTTTTGTTTAGCAGATTTACCCTATGCAATATGCCCTTTGATTACTGAACTGCTGCTTCCATGTGTAATGATCATGCTTTTAAACAAGGTAAAATCCCTGACAACTTCATTTTTTGGTCTATTTATCATGATGCTATTGGTCCATTTATGAGAAGTTTGCTCTTGTTTACTTGAGTTGTAATCCGTACTAAAGGCTGCAACCCTTGGTCTTCATCAGCGAGTACTCCAAGTCTTCTCACATCAGCAAGTTGTTAGTAAGCCTTCCTTCACCTAGTGCTGCTTTGTTCTTCCTGTGATCAAACTTCTGTAAGTATTTACTCAGCATACACATTGAATAAGTGTGGCAAGAAGACATAACCATGATACAGAACATTTTGTATTTAACTCATGCAGTACTCCCTTGTTCTGTTCACACAATGGGCTCAAGATCACTGCACAGCTTTTGCATGAGTACAATGAGGTGTTCTAGAATCCCATTCTTCTGAAAGCTATCTATAGCTTGTTATGATCCACATAGTCAAATACCTTTTCATAATCGATAAAATCAAATAAACATCTTTCTTGTAGTTTTGCTTTCAATCAAGATCCAGCTGATATCAACAATGATAGCCCTTGCTCCAGGTCCTTTTTGGAATTCAGCCTGAACCTCTGACAGCTATCTGTCAAAGTACTGCTATAAGCATTGTTGGATGAGCTTCAGCAAAATCGTACTCACCTGTGATGATAATGAAATTGTCCTATAATTTGAGCATTCTGTCAGGTCACCTTTCTTTGTAATGGATACAAATATGAATCTCTTCCATTCAGTTTGTCAAGTAGCTGTCTTCCAAATTTCCTCTCATGGATGAGTGAGTGTTTTAAAGTTATCAGCTTGTTGAAACATCTCTCTTAACATCAGTTGCTTCACTGCAGAACATATATTTTTCAGATCATTTGCTTTACAAGTGTCTTGGAATATTCCATATTCTTAACGTTTAATC
>NW_022104341.1:11629218-11642238 GCF_000313985.2 Echinops telfairi | reverse complement strand
TTTACTCAAGAACAAAGTTCCGAGAATAAGAAAGGAAGAATGAAAAGAGAAAGCACAGGGAGGGAGGGAGATAAGCAAAGGCACATTAGGGGATTGCATTTGATGAGATGAATCAGAGTGTGTGTGGTTTGTTGAATGTAAAACTGAGCTTCTGCTCCACGTATTGCTCAATAAGGAGTTTGAGAATATAAGAAATATTTTGTCTTGTGGAACTTATATTCTAGGGAAAGGAACAGACAATAAAAATATCTGTGTTGTGTTTTAAGATGCTTTTCATAAGTTCTTGCTACTCTGTGTTCAAGAATTCACATGGCAAAAACATGAAAGTAAGCAAAAGTGAAGTTTTAATCGTATGTTCTCTCAAAGAACAATGGGCCATCAAAAGAAAGCATGGAAAGGCTTGCAACTCAAATCTTCTGGTTTTTCATGCTCTACTGGCTGGTCTCCTCCCACCTCCACTCAAGGGGTATGCTGGAGTTTGGTAGGTTTCAAGTGCACACGTGTGGTAACTAATCTTTATGGTGCATGAATCTCCCCATAGCTTTCTAGAGTATGCTTGATCTCTTAAGAAATCCTTCTCCTTATGGGCTTTCTGTCTCTGATTGATTGTCAGGATGCCTTGTGAAACAATCACTCCTCCCTATGCTTCTTGCCTAAAATATGCATACATATGAAATAAATTGTGAATTTTTAAGGAAGCATAATAATAGAAAGGGTTACAATGAGAAAAGCTTACCTGTAGTCTACCTACATAGTGAGCAGTCTTACCTTGAAATAGATCCAGTTCTCTCTTTACTACTTCATTTTTTGACTACCCATTTCAAGTGGTACTCTCTTTGCAAGTACTCAGAGAAGGGTCACAAGTTATTCACACACTGTTCATCAAACCAACTACTCAGACATAATTTTGTTGACCCCAGTCACCTGGATAGATTTAGAGTTGTCAAGTAAGGACAACTTTCCCCTTCAGACTGCTAAATACACAAATGCAATCCTTAGAAACACTTGATGTCTTTGAAAGTTTCTATGAGGATATGTCAAAATGTATTACTCCAAATCATATCAACCTTCATTGAACAAAAATATAAATATTTGAATGTGGTAGTTACATAATTTCATGTCAGCTTGAAGATAGGAAAGAGTAGGGGTGAGTCTAGCCTGTCAATCAGGTCACAGCCTGATGGTTCCTCCTTGTGAGTGTGACCTTCTCGTGTGGACAGACCTGGAAACCTGCCTTTTCTCACTGCCTTCACCCTCCTGCCCTCGAGTCACTTGGAGCCCTGGATATGCGTCCACCATCCCCCAGTTTGTGATCTTCCTGCATTTCGCATCATTGCTTGTGTTTGCATGAGTCTGAACCAGATTTATGGATGTGTATTGGACTTATGAACTAGAATCAGATTTATGGACTTGATCTTGACTGGCTTGGGAGGTTTTCTAAATATACAATTACTTCATTATATAAAGTTCTTTTTTACACATATATCAGTGTCACTTCATTTATTTGTCTAATCCATCCAACCTAACACATTATGGTAGCTGCTGAGTGGGTTAATCGAGAAAGAATTGATAAAATGGAGAGTGGATGGCTATTCGACCTGCGCATTATGGTAGTTCTCCTTTGGCTAGCCAGATGTTAAATAAGGTAACACTGTTTTCTCCATTGTTTTCTGGAAAGGACATGGGAAGTAAAGGTTTTGATTTCTAGATGTCTTTGGGTATGCCTGTCTGAAATAGTGAAAATTACTGTGATAAGTATGAATTTTCAGCTCAGCGAATGAGATCACCCTGTGAACTTCTCTGAGACTGCGCTGCATAGTAAAAATGGCTGACAGTAGGCCCCCTCTGGCTTGATGCACCCAGAAGCCTATGGCCACATTTCATATGAATGGGATAAGTTAGATAAGAAAGGATTGAGTTGGACTGCTTTAAGAATTGAGTTTAGGATATAGCTGTACTATGGTTATATTAATATTTTCCACCCATTATTATTGATATGATGTGTGATATAAATGATTATTGGAAATTATAAAAACAAAGAGATTGTAAACCCATTGCCTTCAATATTAAATTGGATCTTTAAATGAGTATAAGACACCTGCAAAGGAGGCCCTGAAAATATAAGCCCCACCCAGTGCTTTGAGTGCTCAGTATATTTGCATTAGAAAAAACTTACTGTGAGAGCGGTTGACAGACTGAAGAAAGAAAAAGTAAACCTTTGGATATTTTTGAATTGTTAACTAATGGTTTGTACTTGAAGCTGGGGAAAAAAAAATTGGAGCCATAAAGAAATCCTCCTCTCTAGAACTGAGAGTTAAAGAGAGCTTGTGGGCAGCCTGAAAAGCTCACTAGGTGACTGCCTGGATCCACTTCTTGAGTTGAAGTGGGAGAAAAGCAGCGATAGAGAGATAGATTGAGTCTGGCCATTGACACTCATGGTTCTGATTCACATCACTAGAAAAGACAAGTTGGCTTTTCTTGTCTTAATTTTAAAGAATTCTATGGAATCTGGGCTTATGAAATGACCTAGCCCAAGGGGACTAGAAGTGTTGAGAATTTGAGAAGACACCATGTTCAAAAGGTGAGACAGTCAACATTAAGTTGGATAGAACCCGGCCAGATGAAGAGATTTTTCATCCCGGGAATTGGTGCTTATTGTTGTTGATATTATGGATGACCTGTCCTGGTTTAACTTTGCTTATGGATGTGGAATCACAAAGTTCTTAATGCAATGAAGATTTTTCATGTCAAAGAACATGCTTATCTCCTCTGAGCACTGGCTTGATATAAGTGGGCAGGATAGAAGGATAAAGGCACGAATTTCTTGGCTTACCAACTTTCATGGGTGAAGGATTATTTTGATAAAATTATGGTGTAGGTTTTCACATAACTACAATTAACAGGCAAATAATATTTGTGTTTTGTTCCTTTATATAATATTATGTTTGAATGGGGCTGGCACATTTTGAGTTGTATGCATTTTAGTTTTATACTGTTTGACACAAATATGATTTTACTATTGTCTTTGTGTTAAAAATTATTTATGGCTAAATAATTGAGCTGTGTGAACGTGTCAAGTTGACAAGGGGTGTCTGTGGGAGTTACATAATTTCGTGTCAACTTGAAGATATAATAGGGGTAGAGCCTAGCCTGTCACACAGATCACAGCCTGATGGTGCCTCCTTGTGGACCATCTCATAAAGAGGGTCCTGGGACTCTGTCTTCTCCTTCCTCCCATTGAGTCAATCAGATACCTGGCAGAACCTTGGAGATTTGTTCACCATCAGTGGAGCAACAAGACTTTTTGCACCCACAGTCTGGTGAACTTGCATTTTGCTTCTATGCTTGTGGTTGTGTGAGTGTGAAGCGGGATTTGTGGACTAATATTTGGACTTATGAACTAGTATCAGACTTATGGTGTGGACTTGATTTGAACTGGGCTGGTATGTTTTCCTAATATACAATCACTTCTTGATATAAAGCTCTTTCTTAAACTTATGAGTCTCACTGGATTTGTTTCTCTAGTCCACCCAGCCTAACACATTAAATATATTGATTCTTCACATAGCTTCTATCTAGGTCTATATACATATCTAAAAGTCTTATTTCCATCCCTCTAACTCTTCCCTGAATAGTTTCCAGCTCATCAATTTATTCCACCTCCAAATTGTAGTATGGAATATTTTAGAGACTTGATTCATGTTCCTTTTCCATTTTCTTGGAATTGGGGACAAAAAGAAGTTCGAAGGGGCAGGATCAGGACTATAAGGTGGATGAGATAAGACTTCACAATGAACTTATCATAGGATTTCACTTGCTACTGCATTAGAGTTTTAATTCTAAGAACCCCAATGCAGAAGACTATGGATGAAAGATAAAGCCCAAAATAATTTTCAGAGCCCCCACATGAATGTTAAGCCTCCATAGATTTAATTGTGAGAATAAAACAAAAATTTGAGCAGTCTTGCCCTTGTGAAGAGTGCATTAGAGAGTGGGTTATCTCCTTTCCTCTCTAGCAGGCCAAGGGACAGGCAGTCTCTGTGAGGGCTTTCCAGGGTGTGTCCATGATCGAGATCACTGGACTGGTGGTCACATATTCCTGAGCATCTCTTATGTGTCATGCTCTACTGCCTTGTTAGGAAGACCCGGGACCCTCTTGTAACTCGTAAACATAATGCATGTGTCACAGCATGTAGTCCTATCTGGAAATTTGATGTAGTGCATATAAGGGTGGTGATGTTCATGGCCAGTAATCAGGATCTCTATCACTCTGGGAATTGGTCTCTAAGATATGCTTATGCAAGACTTAGAGTTTATTTGTACACCATCCTTGAAGAATGGGGAAGTACATTTTTTGTGATTTTGATGTTTTGTGCCTTTTTCTCATCAATGCAGATATTTTTGGGTTTTTTGGAAATGTCTTTATAACAAGGCCCCATTATTGACCTTTTCCTTTGAGAAAAATCTATTAATAGTTCCCCTTTTGTATAATAATATAGACACCATAGAGCTGATATTGGTGTTTTGAAATGAACTGGCCCATTTTTTAAAATAAATCATTTTATTGATGGATCTTATAGCTCTTATAACAATCCATTCATCAATTGTATCAAACACGTTTGTACAAATGTTAACATTATGATTTTCAAAACAATTTCTTTCTACTTGAGCCCTTGGTATCAGCTCCTCTTTTTTCCCTCCGTCCCCCACCATCCCACCCTCATGACCCCTTGATAAATGATAAATTATTATCATTTTCATATCTTACACTGTCCTCTGTCTCCCTTCACCCACGTTTCTGTTGTTTGTCCCCCTTGTGGGGAACGATGCATCAATCATTGCTATCGGTTCCCACTTTCTACCCCTGCCTTCTCCCTACCGTCACTACTCCCATTATTGTTCCTGAGGGGTTTAATCTGTCCTGAATTCCATGTGTCCAGAGCTGTTATCTGTATCAGTGTATATGCTCCAGTGTCGCTGGGGTGGTAAGGTAGAGCTGGGGTTATGATAGTGGAGGGGGAAGCATTAAAGAACTAGAGGAATGTTGTGTGTTTCGAGGGTGCTATACTGCATCCTGGCTGGCTCATCCCTTCCTTGCAAACCTCTGTGAGGGCATGTCCAATTGCCTACACAAGGGCTTTGGTTCTCCACTCCGACCCTGCTCATTCACATCCGTATGAATGTTTTGGGTCTTCTGATGCCTGATACCTGATCCCATTGACTCCTTGTGATCACACCGGTGAACTGGCCCAATTTTTGACTAATGGCAGTGAGCTTGGTCTTTTGGTTTTTCTTTCTGTTGAAGACCTGGTTAGGTACAATATATCTACTAATTAAAAGGTTAGCAGTTAGAGTTCACTATCCACTTTATGGGAAAAGCAGGAAGCAATTCTGTTCAGGTAACATGTTATTATCAAACACCACCTACCAATCCCACTCATAAGGATAACTTCTTTCTGTTGCTTGATTATTTAAGTGATATCTGCTAATTTTGCACTCTTTTGCAGAAATAACATTGATGGAGTGTCATTAACTTCCTTACCCTTGTTTTTGTTTTGCCTCATTATGACTGTGAAACTGTCTCCTAGGACAACTTTGGCATGCCTTTTGTAGAATTTTCTGGACCAGCAGGCTCAGTTGATCCTGAAGAAATCTATACTACAGACCAGGAATGCCTGTGAAGGACTCAAAGACTCCAGTCAAGTTCTCCACTAGAAAAAGCTACAGCCTGTAGCATAAAGCAGATTAGGAATGATTTTTACTTATAGAGGCAGAAAGATGCTATGTCCCCTAAAGAAGGAAGTAGCTACAGAAGGAAGACCTCTGCCCCTGTGGATGGCTCACAGGTTCAAGTCAAGTTCTCTACCAGAAAAAGCTAAACCCTTTTACAAGAAGTAGATTAGGAAATATTTCTAATCATAGAGGTATGGTGATAGTACTCTATGTCCCCTATTACTAGGAAGAAGCTGCAGAAGGAAATACCTCTGCCCATGATCCCATAAAGTATGTGTATGAAATCTCTCAGGAGGAAAGAGAAAGGCAAAGGAGCAAAGGTGGAGATTTGGACAGAACATGTCCAGAGTCCATGTAATCAAGTGGTACTCCGTTTCTTAGATCCCTTTGCTATACCAATGGAAGTTCCTGAGCATCTCATGCATGTGCTGGGACTCTTAAAAACACTTGCTATCCAATTGGGTTCAGGGTGGGGTTGGGCAAGAAATGGTGAGGCCAACCCTGCTGGCTGCTGTGACTTTCTTCCTCTTCAAGTGAAACTCACTGCATTGGAGTGGATGCCTCCTCAAAGTTACGCTACACGACAGGGTAGAACTGCTCCTGGGAGTTTCTGAAATGCGCTTTTTACAGGAGTAGAAAGCCTAGTCTTTCTCTCATGAAGAGGATGTTGGCTTCTAACTCTGACCTTACAGATTTCAGCTGAACGTGTAACCATTATGCTACCCAGGTTCATCCTATATGACTATAACTTTTTCTGTTTTCTTTTTGGTGCCCTGTTCTCCAGAAGTAAGTCTATTTCTTGGTAAGAAAACAGTCATTTTGGGGGTAATAATTTAATTCTCTTGACATATATTTTAATACTTGGGAAAGTCCCAGGGCTGTGTATTAAAAACAAAGGTCAAAGGCTAAGTTGGGTTTACTGTCTCACAAAAAGGAATCAGTATTATGAAAAATAAAAGAAAATAGAAGAAACATGGTAAGATTAGAATTCGAATTTTTTTAGGTCAGTTGGGGTGAGGTTTCAATGTTAAATAAAGTAGTTAAGATAAGCCTTAATTATTAGGTCATGTCTGAGCCAAGATTTGAAGGATCCAAGTGGAAAATCAGGAAGAGACCCTTCTAAACCGAGGAACAATAGGGAGAAAGTACATGGTAAGCTTCATAAGACATTCAACTTTAATTATGAAAGCATGAAGAATCATACAAGAGTTTTGAGCAGAGAATAAATTCATAAAAATTACAATACAAGAGACACAATCCAGCTGTGCTGATATTAACCTCAAGAGAGACAAAGTCAAATGCATAGAGACATGAGAAAATTCCATATGAAATAGTTCAATTAAGCAGTGAGTATGATTTGAGCAGGGATAAAATTAAAAAAGAGTTCCCAGACTTGAGGTATACCTTAAGAAAAAGGCAAGGAGAATTCCTCCTGAATAATAAATAAGTCAGTGAAGATCCCAGAGTTTTTTGGGGGGGTTTTAAAGTCATTTTATTGGGGACTCACACAACTTTTATCACCATCCATCCATCCATCCATCCATCCATCCATCCATCCATCCATCCATCCATCCATTGTGTCAAGCACATCTGTACATTTGTTGCCCTCCTCATTCTCAAAACATTTTCTTTCTCCTTGAGCCCTTGATATCAGTGTCTCATTTTTTCCCCTCCGTCCCCACCATCCCCTCCCTCATGAACCCTTGATGATTTATAAATTATTATTATTTTGTCATGTCTTACACTGTCCAACATCTCCCTTTGCCCACTTTTCTGTTGTCTGTCCCCCAGGGAGGGGGTTATATGTAGATTCTTGCAGTTGGTTCTCCCTTTATAAACGACCTTCCCTCCACTCTCCCAGTATCATTACTTTCACCACTGGTCCTGAAGGGATCATCCATCCTGGATTCCCTATGTTTCCAATTCCTATCTGTACCAGTGTACATCCTCTGATTCCAGAGTTTTTGACTGAACTATTGAACCACACCAAACCCAGCTCCATTGAGCTGATTTTGACTCAGACTGTCAAGGTTTCCAAGGTTTCAGATCTTAACAGAGCAGAAAGGAATGCATATAGTCTTCATTTTACATTTCATGTAACATTTAATATATTTAGTGGAGAGCTAATAGGAGATATTGTGCAAGGCTATATAGTCCAGGGATATAGTGTTCAAAAAAGAATTTGCCCAAGAGATAAAATTTAAGAATTTTTGGATTATGAATGTTATGTGTTGCCCTGAGACAGGTTGGTAGTTGGATGACTTTATGTTAACTGGACACTTTTGGCTAAGGGTGGAGGCAAAGCAGTCACCTAAACAGTAACTTGATGATACCTCCTCGGGGAGTGTAGCCTTTTGTGTGAGAGTGAGGGACTCTGGAAAGCTATCCCTTTCTCTTCCATCCTGTCTTCCTGCCTGCTGAGACTCAGCTTGCCTCCAAAGCCCCATGCATACAGCGCAATCCTGAGAGCTGTCTCAGCCATGCTTTGTTTACACTGACCTTGTATTCATGAGACTCCTCACCCACTGGCCTGTGATCTCCTGTTTAACTTATCTGCAATACCAGCCTGCAGCTATGTGAGTCTAAAGAGGCACTTTTGTACTAGTGTCTGAGTTGACTACTTGAGTTGGACTAGGCTGCTAAACCTTCTTAATATATAATTACCTCAATATAAAGTTCTTTCTTTTTACCATTTTATTGGGAGCTCTTACAGATATTGTAACATTCCATAATTTAGTCCCATCAAGCAGCATCGTACACTTGTTACCACAATCAATTTAAAAACATTCTCCTTCTTCTTGACCTCCTTGATATCTGTCCCCCTTCATCCCTTCCCTCCTGCTCCTCACATACACCCCTGGAGCCCTTATGTTACACACACACACACACACACACACACTCTTTTGCCTCATCTTACTCCATCTAATACATCCATTCACCTACAATTCTGCTGTTGGCTCCCTTGAGTAGGATTATACAGTCATCATTGCCATCAGCTTCCCCTTCCCCCACTCCCTACCCCCTCTTCCTGTACCTTCAAGAAACTGTTACTCCTGTTACTTTTTCTTCCTTCAGGTATTTCCTGGGTGACTCTTGTCTAGGATTACTCCTTTGATCAACCAAAGTAAAATTTTCCTCTTTCACTTTCCTATAGTCTTTGTTTTTGTTTTTAACTCATGAGTTTGAACAAGTGAGTTATAGGAAGACATTATCCATAATGATTTTGACTACTGTGTACAGAATTGTTTAACAGGAAATCTTAAATTATGCTGTCATATAAGGCCATATTACATATAACTGAAAAAGAAGTAAAATACATTTTTCAGTACATTTTTTGGTTTGTTGGTTTTTTTCCCCCACCCTATCTATCATTCAATAATAATATTAAGTTATCTGGGAGTAAAACATTGTAAACACTAGTTAAAATGGACAAAATTTCTAATTATACTGAGTTATTTCCTTAATATATATATTGTGACTATATTAGCGTTAGAAAAAATATGCATTTGAATCTTAGATTACTTACATACCCCAGCATTAAGATGATGGTACTTGGAGAATAATTTAGTGGGAGTTGAACCAAGTGCTAAGAATCTTTAAGTTGTTTGTTAAATCCCAGGTAAATAAAATCATGGCTTTACATTTAAGAAACACCCACGCATAAATTTCTCCTTTTCTTCAAAGACTTGGCTTGTTGTTGTAAATGAGAACCCGTACATGCAATTACCTATGATTCATGAAAGCAGTTGCAAATGTATGACACCACTGATGCGTCTGCCAGGGGTGGGGGAAGAAAAGCAGATGCTGATTTTTATTTAGATTCCTTTCAAAGAAGTGATGAGACCCAATAGGGAGAAAAGCCGCTAGACAATTAATAAACATTACTTTTCATCTCACTGCCTTACTTTTATTACCTCATCCTTTATCGCTTTATGGGTTTGTTCTTGCCACCCTAACCTTTCCCTCTTGTAATTTTGTGTTGATTTAAAGTCAGCTTTCCTATGGCTTTATTTTATTTATTTATTTTTGTACACTAGGGAGTACTCTGCTAATGGTGTGCTAGCCTAGCATTTTCCTATATTCTTCACAGCTGTATTTAACAGTTAAAAAATAGGTAATAAAATTGAAATATGTTAAAATGAAAATGAAGAAATGGATTTGTCTTAATATGATCTGTAGGGTAAGCAATGGTCAGAGTCTAAGCCCATCGAACCTCCAGCTGTTGCTTGTTGAAGCTGCTCCCACATGTCTATAAAGAAGAGCTGACAGCCCTCCTCCAAGGTCAGGTTACTCTGTCACTGCAAGTGAAAATCATGAAAGAGATTTATTATGCTACAACATGCTTCTATGCATTTTATCTTTCTCTAGTATCAATACCTAGGAGATGCTTGAAGCAGTATTTAAAAGGCGTTCTAATGAATTATAAATGATGATAAATCTCACTTGATTTGAAAGTGATGGGCTTTTTGCATTTAACTTTGTTATGGAGGTTGCTTTTTGTGACCTAGCTCTTTTAAGTTTGATTATATGATTCATTATACAAAATTGGTGTTTAGGGGAATCAATAAAAACAATAAAAATAATAAGAATGAAATACATAATCATAGAGCAAGTCTTTCATTAGGAAGCTAAAGAATATGCCTACTTATTTACATATACATGCACACCATTTATTGATCTGCATGGACTTATTTTTGCCTATAAAATTAACACAAATAATATGCACCCCTGCTGTGTTAGTTTCCTATGTGCATTATGCACATTAAGTCTGTGTGTAGCATTATATGGAAACATTTATGCAAAAATTATAGTGTATTATTATTTGATCTCCCTTTGACCCATTTTAAATTTGTTTTTGTTTTTAATATTTCTGTTTTCTTTTCGATTGAGGTCTTTCTTTGCCTTATTATATTATTGTGTGTTCCTGACAATATGTCCAAAGTCTGTGAGACAAGTCTTATCCTTGTCTCTAAAGAGCACTCTGGCAGAACTTTATCCAAGGCAGATTTATATATTCTTTGCTAGCACTACAATTCAAATACATTTATTCTTCTCCAATCTTCCTTATTAACTGTCTGTCTTTCACATGCATATAAGGCAATTGAAAATACTATGACTTGGGTCAGGTTCACCTTAGTCCTCAAAGTAACATACTTGCTCTTTAATGCTCTAAAGAGGTCCTGTGCAATAGAGTTCCTGAATGCAAAGCGACTGGTGATTTTTTTGACTGCTGCTTCCATGAGCATTGCTTGCTGATCCAAGGAATTCAATATTTGACAATTTAAATGTTTTCTTTTTCTTTTTACTTTGATATTATCTACTAGTCCAGTTGTGGGGATTTTAATCTTCTTCACATTGCACTTTAATCAATATTGAAGGCGGAAGTACTTGATTTTTATCAGCAAGTGCCTCAAGTCCTTCTCATTTTCAGAAAGCAAGATTGTGCCACTGGATTATCTCAGATTATTAATAAGCCTCTCTCCAATCCTGATGCCAAATTCTTCTTCATATAATCCAGCTTCTCTTATTATTTTCCCAAAATAAAGATTGAATATGTATGGTGAGAAGATACAACCCTGATGCACACCTTTACTGATTTTAAATCATGCAGTATTTCCTCCTTGTATAATTGCCTTTTGACCCAGGTGCCAGTTCCTCGTGAGTACAATGAAATGCCTGTTCTTTTCAAGTTGAAGCAGTTTGTTGTGGTACACACAGTAGAATGCCTTGGCATAGTCAATAAGATACAAGCAAACGTCTTCCTGATACTCTGAGTTAAGACTCATCTGACATCAGCAAAGACATCCCTACTTTCCTGTCCCCTTTTGAATCTGGCTGGATCTGCAGCAGGTCCCTGTCTGTACTGTTGAAACCATTGTTGCATAATCTTCAGCAACATTGTTTTTGCATGCAATAATAATGATATCATTCTATAATTTGAGCATTCTGTTGGGCCACCTTTTTTTTTTTTTGGAATGACTAAATATATGGTTATCTTGGTCAAGTATCTGTGTGTCAAATTACCTGACATCCATGTATAAGTGCTTCCAGTGCTTAATCAGCTCATTCAGCCGCAATTCTCCTGGGTCTCCAAATAAACAAGGAACAAAAGAGGGGGAGATAAAAAGAGAGATAGAGAGTGAGAAGGAGCGAGAGAGCAAGAGATTTTATATGCTCAAGAAGGCGTTTTGGAGTCACTTCTCTCTTGCTGTCAGATAAACACATTGCTGTTTCCAGAGTTTCCATTTTATATTTTTGCCTGGAACCGTTGAGTCATCTGTGAATCTTGTTCTGTTTTCAGAACCACTGACTTCCTTGTTCTGTCAGTAGGGATTCTCCTTCTCCTTCTTCCCTTGGGGGCTTTTTATTCCGCTCAATAGATTTGCTCCCCAGCCAATATTGAGTTTAATCTCTGTATCAGTGATATATTGTTAGGTGCTGTCCAGTCGTTCTTGACTCAGTAACATCACATGACACAGTAGAATGCCCTAATGCAATTTTCTTGGCCATAGTTACTACTGAAGTAAATAATCAGGCCTTTATTCTGTAACTCAGCTGAGTGATTCTGAATGGGCAAGCTCTGGTTAGAAGCTGTCTTCAACCAGTTCCACCTGCCAGGCTCCTCAGAGTGTACTCCTACCCCTTCTATCCCTGACTACCAAGTTGGTCTTATGCACAACAACCTGACAGAATAGACGAGAATCACTCCCAATATTTACCGAGACTGTGCATCCTTTAGAATGCAGACGGTGACTACTTTCTTACACGGTGATATTGACTTTTGGGTTAGCCAATGAGCACTTCATACTTGTATCACCAAGACTCTCTTTATGCCATCTCATATTACTCAAAATGTATTAAATTAATTACCATTATCCACTAATTGGTTAGCCCTATTTTACCAGAGCCCTGGTGGCATAGTTGGTGAATCATTGGGCTTTGACTAATTACAAGGCTGACAGTTCAAATCCATCAGTCACTCTCTGAGGGAAAGCTGAGAGAGTCTCAGCTCTCATTAAGATTTAGAGATTCAGAAAGAAACCACAGAAAGCAGTTTTACTGTTTCTAGGATCACTAAAAATCTGAATCTACTAGAAGGCAATGAGTTAGTGGGTTTAACTAATGCTAACTTACATTAAAGATTGAGATTAAACAAATATAAAATAATTAAGGCTGGTCCATTAATAATGAGGTGTTATCCAAATGCATAGTTGTTTCTCTTATCTCATACATTTCTTGAAAGTAACAAGTTAGGTAATATATATGAAGAATTTGGAATATGCCTAG
>NW_022104341.1:11625971-11627770 GCF_000313985.2 Echinops telfairi | reverse complement strand
ATTATATTAATAAATATGAGTGGTATATGCAAATGAATCAAATCAATGAATTTGCATCTAAATATGCTATTTTAAAAATATGTATTTGTTTTCCAAATATTTCAATAATACCTAAAACTTAATGGAATTGGGATAAAATATAGAAATACACTCTTGCAGCAGAAAACATTTTTAAATAAGATTGTAAATTTTAAATGTAATAAGGGTGAAGATAGGATCCAACTTATTAGTTATAAATTAAGCAAAATTTGAAAATAAATTTTTAGATAAAAATTTTATATATTAACATTAAGAGTAGGAGAGAATTCAGGAAATGAAACTTCATACATTTGGAGGATGGCATTTTCCTGGAGGCATTTCATAAAACAAATCTGTAGTGTCTAGAAAATTTTAAAGAGGCCTGATGGCACAACGGTAGTGCTGGGCTGCTTTATGATGGTGTGACAACTAAACCCACCCAGTGGATCTGAGGAGAAAGAACCGGTGTAGTGCTTTTTAGCGATTGCAGCCCACTCAACCTAGGACAGTTGCATGTGGTCATACGGGGTCTCTCTGAGTTAAAATCATCATTAGGACATCTAAAAACAATAACAACAGAAAATTCTACTTGAAGAATTGGAATTGGGACTTGTTTGTAATTCAGGAATTTCCTGTAATTAAGAAAGTATAAGGTTTCAAACAATCTTCTAAATAGTAGTAGTCTCTGGTTGGGAGGGAAAGAAATCTATCAAGATTTCTATGGTGCTGTATGAAGTTATTTGTTGTTCATAAATGCATGCACTATGTAGTTCTTTACCCTCAAGTCAGGTCCAACCCACGGTGATTTATGCATACAGTCTGAAATGGCCCCTCCTCATGTTCTTTGGATAGGTCTGAATGATACATACAATGCTTTTAAGTATGTTATTCATTCTTATATTCATTCCAAAATATCAACATTTCTGCTTGAAATTTTGCATGAGAAGAAAGTCTGCCTTTGAAATAACAAAATGTTTGTTTTTCTTAAAACATAAAGCAGGCAAGTTCTATTTCATCTACACTTTCTTTTGAGGGTTTTTTTTTTTTAATGTGAAAGCAAGAAACCATTGAAGCCAGTGATTAAAATGTTAAAGAATTCCACCAAAAATTCAGTCTGAAATTAATCAAATATGCAGTGGTTAGAAGAAAATGCCATGGGAGAAGGTACAAAACTGTAGATTACATCATATGAATTTAATTGAACAAAAATTTATTCATGGCAATTACTTTTTTTGACAACACTATGATAAAAGGAGAAAAGTTGATGATACACATGGACATCATGAGATGGAAAACATAATAATCAGTTTAATTATATCTGTGGAAAAGACTATTGAGAAACTCAATGCCTTCAGCTTAAACAAGGTCAAGGTCCCACTGTTGAACATAACACCAGTTGCTTATATGCACGTTCAGATTGAAGCTATAGGAAAGTAGAATAAGTCCAAGAGAGCCAAAATATGACTTTGGGCCACCAGTTTGAAACAACAAATGGGCCATGGGAGAAAGATAATACTTTGCACTCCCTTATATAGTTACAATCTGACAAACCAACAGGACTTGTTCAACTTTGTCATATTGGGTCCTATGAATCAAAGTGGACTTAACCGCGGTGAAGCTATATTTTATGGGTTAAATCAATTGGTGTCTATCGATTTGTCATTCTGTGGTAGCAGGCAAGTGGTTATGATATGCAGAATTTCAAATACAGCAGCATCACTGATGGTGAACAAGTTTCAGCTGAGCATCCTGATAAAGAACATACCAGAAAGAAGTAATAG
>NW_022104341.1:11623952-11624922 GCF_000313985.2 Echinops telfairi | reverse complement strand
TCAATTTGATTCCTATGTATTCTGACTGGCAAGTTCCATGCATACAGTGAACATTTTAATGTATCTGAAAATAGGTATTTGTAATGAAGTTGTTAATCTTGCAAAATTCTATCATGTGATTTCTAGCTTAGTTTATATCATAAAGGCCTTGTGTTCCAAGTACTATTCCTTTCTCTTTTGTTCCAACTTTTGCATTCCAATTCCTAAGACTTATCAGTGTGTCTTTATTAAATGTTTGATCAATTTCAGATCAAAGAATTCCGTAGAATTCTCTCATTTCTTTATCACTAGCTTCATTAGTTGGTGTATAAATTTGAACAGTGGGTATATTGACTGGTTTTCCTTGTAGGTGTATAGATCTTATCCTACCACAGACAATATTATCCTGCAAGATAAATCTTGTAATGCTGTATTTTAAATTTTATTTTTATTGTAATATTGTTTTTGATTGTAAAAATATTCCTCTTCAACAGTTAGCATATGGTTGCCTGATTAAAATTTTCCAAGATCAGTCCATTACATCTCACTAATACTTGCTAAGGCATTTATCTTTATGCATTCCATTTCACCTTTGCTGACTTTGTTTATCCTTAGATTTATATTTTTCACATTCCAGCTTCCATTAAATAATGAATTTTTTGCACCTATTATTTTTTGTTTCCTCTTATTTTCACTTATGCCCGAACAGCTGATGAAGATCCTGAAAACTCTTCTATAGCCCTGTCATTATGGTCAACTATGTTTCTAGGAAGCAGGTCCTGCATCGTCATTTTTTGAGGGCCTTGCAACGTAAAGGGTCCTACTCCTGGGACTACATCTGACAAAGTTCCATGAGCATTCACAAGGTTTTCAATGGCTATTTCCCTAGAAGTGGGCTTTATTTATTGATAAAAGTCTTTTCTTATGCTGGAAGCTCCTCTGAAACCTTATCACCTGGCTGGCCTTGCTAGAATTTGAAATACTGCTGGTA
>NW_022104341.1:11596949-11622351 GCF_000313985.2 Echinops telfairi | reverse complement strand
CCAGCCATATTCAGAAGAGGATATTGAAAGAGGAATAACATTGCAGACATCAAATATATCTTGGTTGAAATAAAGGATAATACAAAAAAATATTGCTTGTGTTTTGTTATCTATGCAAAGGTATTTGATTATGTGGATCATGAAAAAACTATAGATAAAATTTTGAAAACAGGGACTACAAATAATTTATTTGTGTACATGAAAAATCGGTACATAGATCCAAAAGTAGCCATTTAAGTAAAAGGACTCTGAAGGGTTTAAACTCATGAAGGTTGTGTTAGGATATGATCTTTCACCATAATATTCAACATTTTCGTGCTGTGCAAAAACTTCAAGTGAGCAGACTATATAAAAGCAACATGAGTGGAGGAAGGCTCCTTTACATTGTGCTATGTGGATGACACAATCTTAATTGCTAAAAGTGAAGAAACTTGCAGCACTTACTGATGAAGATCAAAAAGCCTTCAGTTTGGATCACAATTAAATGTAGAGAAAACAACAATATTCACAAATGAACCAAATGATAACATCATGATTAGTAGACAAAATTGATGTAACCAAGGATTTTTTAAAATTTGGATCCACAATCAACTATATGCAAAGAAATAAAACTGCATATTTCATTAGAGAAATCTGATGCAGAAGGCCTCTTTAACATGTCGAAGAGGAAAGCTGTCACACTGAGGTGTAAGGAAAGCCTGGCTTCAGTCCGCATATTTTTCATCAGCTTATATGTATGTGAAAGCCAGACAATGAATGAGGAAAGCAGGAGGAAAATGGATGCATTTGAATTATTGTATTGTCAAAGAATATTGAAAGCCAATGGTCTGCCCGCAGAACAAACAAACCTGTCTTGGATGAAATAGAGTCAAATGTCCTGAGAAGCAAGGATGAGGAACAAGGATGAGGAGGCTTTGTCTAACACATTATGGGTGTTTTATCAAAAGATACCAATCCCTGAAAAATAATATTATGGTTGATAATGTATAACTCCAAATCACACTCATTGCCATTGAGTTATTGCTGACAGAGACTGTAAGTGTTCGTGAGAGTAGAAAGCCCAGTTTTTCTCCAGAGGAGCTGCTGGTGGTTTTGAACTGCCAACCATGCAGATCACAGCCAAACATATAACCCCTACACCACAGGGACTCCTTGATAATGTATAAAGTCCCTAAAAAAGAAGACCATTGAAAAGATGGATTGACATAATGTCCAGTTAAACAAGACATGGCCTTGTTTCATTCTATTGTATGTAAAGTAAAGTAGTTGCTATAAATCACACCCCTTGGGAAGCATCTAATTACAATAATAAAATGTCAGAAGCATCCAAAGATGAGAGGATGCGTGGTGTTGGTCTTTCAGCAGATCATATCACCCAAGGTAAACAAACAATGGTGACTTAAGTCACATCTTCCAGTAGAGTCTAAATGAACCCCCTCCAAAATTGGATTATAGCCACAGGCAGAGTCCAAATTTATAATACATTATATAAAGCTATATAACTAGTAGGACCATACTAATTTACTACATTTCAGTGCTACATTGTTTAAAATGAGATAGGAGAGATTCAGGATTATATATCATTACCACACTTATTAAATCTTTCTTCTCACCAAATACTGTGGGACACTGTACTGTATGAAGTGAAATGAAAATTAGGATTGAAGAAACTCTCATTAACAATCTGCAATATGCAGATGATGCCACCTTGTTTACTCAAAGCAAAGAGTTCTTGAAACACTAATTGAAGATCAAAGACTTCAGCCTTCATGTGGACTACAACTCTATGTAAAGAAAATGAAACTCCTTACAACTGAACCACTAATAAAGATCATAATAAACAGAGAAAACATTGAAGTTGTTCAGTGATTTCACTTAACTTGTAGATACAATCAATGCTCATGAAAGCTTTAGACAAGAAATCAAAACATACTGCATTAGATATAAGTGTATTGAAGAGCAAAAATGTAATTTTGAGGACCAAGTTGTTTCTGATCCAAACCATAGTATATTTAATTGCCTAATACAAATGTAAAATCTGGAACATGAATGAAAAAGAAAGAGGGAAAATGTGAATTTGAATTATGGTGTTGTTGAAGAATATAAACATAACTTGTAGTGACAGAAGAACAGTGTTCCATAGATGGCAAGGATGGCAAGACATTGTGTCATGTACTCTAGCCACACGGTCAGGAGAACTAGTCTGGAAAAGGACATCATGCTTGGTGAAATAGAGTAAGCGGAAAAAGAAGAAGACTGTTAAAGAGAGATATTTACAAAGTGGCTCCAGCAATGGCCTCAAACAAGATCTGATGGTGATGAAGGACTGCATACGTGTGGTCCCTTTGAGTGAGAGCCAATTTGTTTGTACCTAACAACAAAAGCATGAAGGAAACCCAGCAATTTTGCCTGTGTTTCCTTTTCGCAAAAATGTATGTAATATAAATAGACTCTTGGAATATATATTTAAATTATATAAACCAAATATATGATATTTTATATAAGAATGTCAAAATATTCACTGGAATATTATTGTCTATGATTCTTTGACCTAATTGAGGCACTGTCATTTTTGTTATAAAACTATATAATATTTTTATGTGTAAATCCAATTCATACATCATAAAATTCATCCTGTGACATTTAGTAGTTTCAATATATAGAAAATCTGTGAAACACCACTAGAATCTAATTTCAATATTCCCATTAATCCAAAGATAAATTCATCCACATTAACAGGTACTTTATTCCATGATTCTCTTACAAGACACCTATAGATGCACGTGAATCTTCAATCTTTCATTTAGCAAATGAGTATATGTATTAACAAAAGTTGCATTGTCTATGGATCAACAAAGTGATGTGTGAAATATTAAAATAAATGTATCAGGGAAAAGAGAGCATTATTGATGGATCAATCTTTGGAGCGTCCCAAAAAAGAGAACTTAGAAGTGGCATTTTCTGATCTAAGGAAACTGGTCAAGAGTAATTTTGGAATATAGTGTGTGAGAAAAAGGGCAGAATAATTTAGGCATATATATTAGACATCTAAGTAGAGATAATGAGTTGATACTTAGATATGTGATATAAAACATCAAATATAAAAATAAAAATGTAAAAGCAACATTGTGTGGTATGAGTTTTGATCATATTACCTAGGAAGGGAATTTGGATACAGATGAAATGCAATTCTAGGACTCAGTCATACAATTATCCAGTATCTAGAGATCCAGAGATGAAGGCAACTATTTACTGAATAAGATAACAAGAAAGTGAGAAGAAATAAGGGATAGTGTTTTCAATGAAAATAAGTTTTAAAAATTACTGAGAGAAAAAAGAAATTGACTGTATCTGACATATTAATTAGGATAAAGGAGAGAATTCGCTATACTATTGTCAATGTTTAGGTCATTGGTGACCATGATAAGAGTAGTTAAGTATAGCATTGGTGCAGAAGTATTGAGCTTTGGAGGCTAAATATAAAATAGAATTAGAAGTAATAGAGACAACTTTGTAAAAACTATAAGCAGTAGAAAAAATTTTAGGCAGTTATAGGAGATATTATTGGATGCTTACTGTGAAAAGGAATATTTATGGATGTTGAAAAAATGTATCCTTTATGTAACTCAAAATGCCTGGCATATGTAAAACTGTAATTTAATATATATCATAAAATCCTATTAAACAAATGAAGGAACAAATGGTAAAAGTGGTTTAATTCAGATGATGCAGACTGAGAGTGCCTTTTGTGGAAAGAATAGTGACATTCAAGATGCATATATGTGTTGGCTAGGGCACTGCATATTGGTAGGCACAATAAATCATGCTTGTAAATGTTTATGCATTTGGGACCCCTTAAAGACTATCTTGTCCACCAATATTTTAGCCTCTAAGATTTCTTAGAAAGCTTCTAAAATAGTTGTACTACGTGCTTCCACATAGTTGCTCTTTGTGGGATTTGAAAGATATAGGCCTCACTCCATTAATCCTATGGCCAAAGTATACTTGAGCTATACATGCCCCATATAACTGTGTCTAAATATATATTAGCACACCACCCTCTTAATTTCAACACAACTTCTTTACTTAAAAACGTGGTGTCAACAATAGAAAAATAAAAGAGAAAATAATTCTCTCATAGAAGAGTAAGCTGAAGGACTATTTGGAGCACAGTACAGTTGTGTTCTTATGGTGTGATCGCTCACAGAAAAAGCAGTGTTGGTACGAGTAGAACAGCAAGCATCACCGTCAGTCATGTTTCCTGATATTAGTTTATTTTCTCAGGTCTATTTTTGAATGGATCACTTTGCATCATAGAATGGGAATATCTGAGTCCTTCTTCCTGAGGGTTAATATATTAGCTACCTACAATGACTATGGGTCAAAGATCACGTACAGAAAGAGAGTAGGGAAAGGAGTCATGAAAGGGACACTGAGTCATGACGGTGGAAAGGCCTCTCTGGGCAACAGATATTACTCATCACACCACTTGATTAGCGTCCTTCTTTGCTTGTTTGTTTGTTTGTTTGTTTGTTTTAACTTCCTGACATCAGAGAACAATTCTTCCCGCCAAAATTAAACAACAAATAATTTGAGTATCTCAGGGAGCAATAATTTCCAACTAAGGCACTTGTTTTACTTTGTATCTATTTGTAGTTATTGTGCTCATTAGAATCTATGAAAATAGAGGACAGTAAAGTGTGACATAATAGAATACTCTGAGGACAATAAGAACAGTAATAGAAGAAAATTGATTTCTTCCAGTAAATAAATAGGAAGATTAAAACTTAGTGAACTGTAAGAAAATAAAGAGCATGATATTTTATTATTTTATTAAAACTATATGTTTGCATTCTGTTTTAATAATTTGTTGAGACACGATTGACATATCATAAAATGCAATAGTAAAAAGAATTGTTCATTGATTACCACAACCAATTTTGGAACATTTTCTTTCTTCTTATGGCTATTGCTGCTGAGTTACAATGCTATACCCCACCCCGTCTGTTACTTGCCTCTGGGTAATTATTAATCTAGGTTCTGTCTTCCTCGATCCCCCAATCCTGACTGCTCTGTACAGGGAACACAAACATAAAGGCCATGGAAAGGGCTCAGCATCAATGACCAAATAACGCAGAAACACTTCATTTGAAAACAAGAGCAGAATGTATTATCAAACCCAGAGGAAAAAAGCAAAACAAATGAGAAGAAACATATGAATACATCAATCAATTCATTAAAGATATTTGATTTATTTCAACATCCGTTCTTGGTAAAACACTTAAAATAGAAATAGAAGATCAATAAGTCAGCATAATAAAAATCACACATGTGAAACTAATGGCTATTATCTCACTTAGCAGGGAAATATTAAACATTCCCAAATGGGAACCAGATAGAGTTGACCTTTATGAGCAGTCTTATTTAATGTAATCTTATAAATCTCCATCAGAGCTATAAGACATCAAAAAAGATAATAACAGTATCCACATTGGCATAGATGAAACAAAATTCTCATTATTTATATAAGATATAATTATATATATATATATATAAAACCCAAATATTCAGTGAAAAATTTCTGTAGCTAATTGAACAATTTGGCAACACAGCAAGCTATAAGATCAACACAGAGAAAAAATCAATAGTATTTTTTATATTAAGGATTACACTGAAAGAAAATTAAAAGAACAATACCATTTATACTAATTACCCACTTGACTATCATTTTGTCATACTGGGGTGCCTTGTGTGTTGCTGTGATGCTCACAGATAGCTATTGCCATTGGTATTTCAAATGCCAGCAGGGCCACCGAGAGTAAACAGGTTTTAGCAAAACTTCCAGAATAAAAACAGTGAAGAAGAAGGAATGGGCTCCTATTTCAGAGGGAGTAATCACTGAAAACATTATGCAAAGCATTGAAATATTGTCAGATATCAAATACCTAATCAAGGTAAATAGAACATTGTCGTAGTAGATGGTGCCAGAAGATGGACCCCTCGAGTCTAAAGGCACTCAACATTTGACTGAAGAGAAGTTGCTGTCTCAAAATAGAGTGGACCTCAATGAAATGAAAAAAGTATATCCTATGGGAGTGAAGCAATCAGGACATTTATTTGTTAACGAGACACAACTCAAGTTAATAGGAAACAACTGGAAGCATCAAATAATATTTAGAACTTGACATATACAAAGTATTAGCCTAGGGAAGTTGGATGTTGGGGAGGATGAAATGGAACACAAAATGATCAAAATCCTGAAATTCATTGAGATGACAGTCACTGGAATTGGCCATTTTGAAACTGAATATCACATGGCTTACTATTCAAAGAATGACACAATCAAGAGGAATGGGGTTGAATTCATTGTCAAAAGGACATTTCAAGATCTATCTTGAAGAACAATGAAAGGCATTTGTAATGCAGAGGTCATTGGTGTTTCAAAATTTATCATGGGATATTCAACTTTGTTTCTTTTATCAACACTGCAATTTAAAGCCACAGATTCTTGTTTTTAACTTTTGCAATCCAGTCTCTGAGAGTTATCAAAGCACATTGATGACATGCTTGCTGAATTTAAGACAAGTTCATAGAAGAAGAAGTTGAAGTGAAGAAGTTCAATTTCTTCTTCAATGTCGTTCTTAGTTGACGAATAATTTGAATGATAGTTGTATTAACAGAATTTCCTTGTAAGCATATGATATCATCCTATCAAAGATACATCATCTTGCTTGGATCCACAGCAGATGCTCATAGAAGCATCAGTCAAAAGATTAAAAGACACGTAGCTTTAGGTAAATCTGCTGCACCTCTTTAGAGTGTTGAAGAGCAAGGATATTACTTTGAGGACTAAGGTATGCCTGACCAAATCAGTTGTGTTCTCCATTGCACCATATGCATGTGAAAGTTCTGAAAACTTTGCTTTATCCAGTTTTAAAAGTGGACTCTGTGGAAGGTATTGTTTCCCCAGTATTATTTTAGGTCCATTCAATCTGAGGTAGTTATTTCCTGTACTATATCAAAGAGTTTTCTGTTGCTAATGATATGGTAAGGCTTTTGATGTTTAATTCTTCAGAAGTATACCGATGTTAGTTTCATTAGGGTGCCTTGGGTTCATGAGGGAGGGAAGTGGTGGTGGGGAATGAGCTGAGACCAAGGGCTCAAGTAAAAAGAAAATGTTTTCAAAATGATGATGGCAACATATGTACAAATGTGCTGGACACAATGGATGGATGGATGGATGGATGGATTGTGAAGTGAGCTGTATAAGAGACCCCAATAAAATGATTTTAAAATATATGCATTCTTCATGTACCAATAGGAAAAAAAATAAGGACAGGACTGATAAAAAATTTTAATCACAATCAAGTAGAAATCTTTCCAAATCATTGAATGTTTGCAATAAGATTATTATAACACTATCCCATGTAAAACAACTAGTTATAAATGAAACTGAGTAGGAAGCTTCATTAATAATGCAATGTGAGAAAAATAAATTTCAGTTTAAGATGGTTCTAATGTAAAAGGGACAAATGATGGACAGAGATATATAACTAGATGCAAAATGTATTTTGATTATAATTGCTGTTGTTGCTAGATGTTATTGACTCAATAATATTTACTAAGCTTGAGCTCATTGCTGCAGTCGCAATGGCAATTCACCTTATTGAGTGTCTTCCAATTTAACACTGACTGACAGTCTAACATATATATGTCACTCTCTAGGGACAATTCTCATGATATCATGCTGCATTATCGCTCCTAAATAGCATTCTGAATGTATTTTCAAGAAAGTTTATTCCTTCTTTTGACACAATACTCAGTATTCCTCCACAACCTCATAATTGAAATGCATCAGTTCTTCTTAAGTCTTCCTTACTCATTGACTAGCTTTCCCATGGCAATTACCATTGCTTGGATCAGGAGCCTATTTGTTTTCCAGGTGACAGCTTTGATTTTTAACACTTTAAATAGGCCTTTATGCAGCAGATTTACCCAATGCAATACATTGTATGGTATCTTGATTGTTGCTTTAATCGACTTTGGTTGTGGAACCAAGTAAAATGATATTTTTGGTAGGCTCAATATTTCCTTTGCTTATCATGGTGTTGCTCATTGATCCAATTGTGAAGATTTGTTTTCTTTATGTTAAGATGCAAGCTACAATGATAGGGAGCCTTCAATTGTCATCAGTGTTTTAAGTCCTCTGCAGTTTCATCAAGCAAGTTTCCTTTCATCTTGATGCCTTATCTTCTTATGATGAAAGAACCCAGATGCAAACAATTCTTGATTTAAACCTCGGGCAATTCAAACATATTATTTGAACCATTTACTTTTTTTCTTTGTATAGGTTCTGCCCGAGCACAATCAAGTGTTCTAAAATGTCAATTTTCATCATGATGTACATACATTTTGATGCACATAATTGAATGCCTGTGCACAGTCCATAAAATACAAATCTCTCTGGTATTCTCTGCCTTCAGGAAAAATCCATTTATTGTCAGGAATGATATTCCTCTTTTGAAATTCTCTTTTGGATCTTGAAATTATTTTTAGAAAAATTTTACTTTTATGTGATATTATTGATTTTATCTTTAATATCCACATTCGGTCATATTACCATTTATTACAGTTCGTATAAACATGTATCTTTCAGTCTATTGTCCAAGTAGCCATTTTCCAAATGCCATGACATAGATGAATGAGTGCCTCCAGCACGGCAACTGTCTGTTGAAATATCTCAAACAGCATTTCCTCCGTTTCTAGTGCCTTTTTCGCCCCTGTCTGCAGCGAAGCTAGAAAGTCTTTCTTCCTGACTCGTGGTTCTTGATCATTTGTAGCCCCTTGAAATATTTGGCTATCACCACTCCTTTTAGGCATACTCGCTCTACACATTCCTGCCATCTCCTTTTGCTGCTTCTCATCATTGCTAACTTTTAGCCTACACAATTTTTCAATATTAAAAATTGAGGCTCATTCTCCCCCCCTCTGATTTCTGTTCTTTTGGCTTGAGATACGCTAAGCATGTTCTTCTCTTTTGGTTTACTCCCTCCATGGCTTTACACATTTAATTATATTCATGACTTTTTATTTTTGGATCTGTCTTTTGAAATCTCTTTAACTCTTGTGCTTCATAATTTCTTTATTTTGAATTAGCTACTCTACATTCAAGAACAAGATTAAAAATTGCCTCTGAAATCCCTTTGACTCTTATGTTCCTGATTAGAAGACATGGACTAAATATTGTGTCCTTCATCATTGCAAGTCGGAAAGAAGAACCATGTGCTTGGAGAAGCAAGGCTTGTTTAAAACCAAATCCATTCTTGTCCACTGATTCTGCCTTACAGTGACACTACAGGGCAGATTAGAACATTGCCACAGGTTCCCAAGGTTTCAACTATTTTAGAGGAAAATTGTCACTGTGTAATGACTGGATGGGACTTCTTCTGTGTAATGACTGGAATGGGACTGATGGACTGACTTTTGGTTCACACTTAAGTGCTAACCCACCGAGTCCTCAGAGATCCTCAAGAGTACTTTAGGGAAGAAAAAAGTGAAATTAGAACTCATTGTATTCATGCCATTCAGATCTCATATGAAGTATCTGACTTTCCACGAAATGATTGCTACTTTTATATACAGTGGTTAATCAACATACATTTAACATTTAAAATACTTTGTCCTACTCAGGACAATAAAAAATTTGCCTATAATATTGCCATTATTTGTTTCTCTTCTAACCCAGAACCTCAAGTATGAACTTCTCAAAGCTTGAGTTATGTCTTATTCATATAACAAGATCAGTACAATTAGTTTATTATCATTAAAATGTTCCTATCACGTGATAAATGTAACCAGTCATGAGGGGTTGATAGCCATAAAAACATAGATCATAAATTACTGAAGTTTCAGGCTGAAAAACTGGGTGAAATACATGCAATTGCATGACTATTCATAATTTTTTAGGATTGAAAAACCTGACCTCCCTTCAAAATTCAAAACAATGTAATAGAAAAACATAATAGCTTTAAAATAAATTGATATTATACATTGATAAATTTAATGAATTATGAAGCTGAGAGTAGCTTGCATAGTAAAAAGCAATATTTATATAGTATTTTATATTTGTATAATATTATTTTATATTTACAGAACACTTTTTATATATCACCCTCACTTTTTATATATGAACCATCAGAAATTCAGACATTTGAGTTGGTCATGTCACAGTCTGTCAGCAGCACACTAGAGGTTAAAATCTATGTTTTTTTATTCCATGTAGACATCTTTTTCCTTTTTTTATTAACATTTTAATGGGGGCTCATATAATTCTTATCACAATCCATACATACATCCATTGTGTCAAGCACATTTGTACATTTGTTGTCATCATTGCTCTCAAAACATTTGCCTTCTACTTGACCCCTTAATATCAGCTCCTCATTTTCTCCCGCCCTTCCCACTCCCCCCACCCTCATGAACCCTTCATAATTCATAAATTATTATTATTTTGTCATATCTTACACTGTCCGACGTCTCCCTCCACCCTCTTCTCTGTTGTCCATTCACCAGGGAGAAGGTTCTATGTAGATTCTTGTCATTGGTTCACCCTTTATACCCCACATTCCCTCTACCCTCCAGGCATCGCCACTCTTACCACTGGTCCTGAAGGGGTCATTTGTCCTGGATTCTCTGTGTTTCCATTTGCTATCTGTACCAATGTACATCCTCTGGCCTAGCCAGATTTGTAAGGTAGAATTGGGATCATGATAGTGAGGGGGAGGAAGCATTTAAGAACTAGAGGAAAGTTATGTTTCATTGTTGCTACCCTGCACCCTGATTGATGCATCTCCTCCCCACAACCCTTCAGTAAGGGGGTGTCCAGTTGGCTACCGATGGGCTTTGAGTCTCCACTCTGCACTCACCCTCATTTACAATGATATGATTTTTTATTCTTTGATGCCTGATACCTATCCCTTTGACACCTCATGATCACACAAATTGGTGTGCTTCTTCCATGTGGGCTTTGTTGCTTCTGAACTAGATGGCAGCTTGTTTATCTTCAAGCCTTTAAGACCCCAGATGCTCTATCTTTTGATAGCTGGGCACCATAAGCTTTCTTCATCAGATTTGCTATGCACACATTTGGTAGACATCTTTTTTCATTCTACATGACAGCTTATGTTATAATTGAAATATTGCATTTTACAACTTAAATATAATATTAACTATATATTTTAGAAGATCATATTATAAATATCTATTTGAAAATGAATTTGACTTATCTAAATTCTTATATATCAATACAATGACTTGTGTCATATTTAAAATGATAATACCCAAGTCAATTTTAATGAATAGATTTTCAACACATATACACAAATTCTGAAGAAAACTTCATTTTTCATGGTACTAGATATTACAACTGTTTTAATTGTACTGTGAAATGATAGGAGAAAAACTAATTAAGTAATTATTAATAAATGATGTGTTATGTTCTTAAATTTGATAAAAAAGAAGATGTACCATTGGACAAATGGTTGAACTTAAAAGGAAATATATCTTTGATGTCAAGTGTATCTAAAGAATTTTCATGTCACAGTTATATGAAAATGCCCTTCCTACCATTCAATCTATTCCCAACTTTTACCTGCTAGTTTGAGTGTTTCCGTACGATCATAGAATCTAGCAAGCATTCAAAACCAATTACACACAGATGTCAAGTGGTGTCATGCCAGCTCTCCTTTCAGTTCTCCAGGGCTCCCACTATCTATTATCAGTTAAATATACATATTCTATATTGACGTTTTGCTGAGATAAACTTTCTTATTTCATGTTCATCTTTCTTGCGTAATCGTAGTGAATGTATAGTTGCATGTGGGTGACTAATAATTACCCAAGGTCACAAGAGAGCTGTTTGGTTACTATAGTACTGACACGGAATGATCAAGGAAAAGTCTCCGTGTCTCTGGTGATTTTTCCATAGAACTGCTAGTTTATTTTTGAATAATTTTACTGCATGGTCAGAGAAAGCTAGTGTTGTTTTCTTCAATCTTTGAGTAAAAGCTTGAAAACTTGTAACTGAAGTGAATTAATTGTTTGGAACAATTATTTTTTTAAATAGATGCCAAATATGATTATATTACTTAAATTTTTCAAATATTTTTGTTTTCAACTTTTTATGACTTCAGAAAATATTAATCACATGGGTTTTAAGACTTTTTAGTTCTGGAAAGATGGAGACTTGTATCAATATATGTATAGATATCAATATAAATATATCAAATACAAACAATGATTCAGTAATATCAGTACCAGTTGTCATCCAGTTGATTCTGACTCACAGCAACCATGGTTGTAGTGTGTCAGAAGACGGCATGGCTCCGTAATTTTTCCTATGGCTAATGTTCTAAGATGTGCAAAACATAAAAGAATACATTTGCATATATGTAAGCAGGGGACTATCAATTATATGTCTTGGATTTAATGCATTTATAATATAGTTACAGAACTAAAAATTAGTAGGAAGGAATTGACACTAATAAAAAGGTGTGATATAGAATTGAGAAAACTGTGTTTAAGTGTACTAAATTGCTAAACAAATAATGAAGAATATTAGCACTTCATAACCTAAAATGAATGGTTTTGTATTTTATGCATATGTTATTTTCACTTCATCAATTTATTACCAAGTACACATTCATGAGATATGTTATTTTCACTTCATCAATTTATTACCAAGTACACATTCATGAGATTCACTTAACTATTTGTTTGAGATAAAAATCTAGTTTTCATTATTTTATCTGAAAAAATGGCCAGATATCATCAAAATTTGAAAAAATTAAAAATATTTCCAATTACGTAACTAATAAGAAATGAAAGAGGTTCTGGATGGATATAAACTCACTTAAACTAATCACCAAAAGCAGTTAAAAAATATGTGTGTTCATTTGTTTTTAATTTAAGTGCCCTTTGTATGCCTACTCTGCCCATGGAATGATTAAGAGATAAAGAATACCAAAGTGAAGAGGTATTTTATCTCACATCACTAAACTAGCTGAGTAATTAGGAATATGTCAGTAGCTACAACTCTTTGAAATTTTGTGGCAAATAAATAACTAGCTAAAAATGTGCAGGTAGAATTCTTTATAACATAAAACGTCCAAGGAAGGGTTGTAGACTCAGTGGAATTTCTATTCCACAGTCTTTCAAAGTTCCAGGCTGATACATGCTTTCCATCATTTCCACTCACATTTCATGAGGAAGGAATTGGTGAGAGGACCAAACATAACTGTATGAGAAGTTGAGGAATTCAGTTTCACTGTGTTCAAAAATAACGGGAAGTAGGTTTGGGGGAAAGTTGCAGATTGTCTCACTCAGAAAATGGCAGGAAGGGATTTAAGCACAAGCAAATCAATAGTAGTACTACAAACATTATTCCCTACAAGTAATAGGGCATTTGGCAACCTCACCTAAATCAATAACATTCAATTAGAAAAATTAAAAAAACTAATATCAAAATATTCTCAAATCCAGCATTCAAATTAATTTAATACAAGATTTGAAGCCCTGTGTTTTCATTTCAATAGACCTCACTGTGCGTTGTTGCAGTTGTTTGGCATTATTGTTTCATGCCGAGTGTTCTACAGTTGGAAGTAAATGTATAGAGACAGACACCATTTTCTTGGAATTATCTATGACTATGACACTAGAGTTATATTTAAAGGGCTGCAAACAGTGAATCTAGAATAGGATGGAAACTCACATTGTGTTCTACATTCTTTTTATTATTTTATAGCAATATCAATTAGTTATTCTAATGATAGAAATAAATTACATTGAAACAAAAATTTTAAATCTTTCTCAAAATACAACTAAATATATATATGAGAGGAATTTTATCCATGGAAAAATGGAAGTAAGCAATAATGTAATTTATCCATGAACTTTTGATTCATGGATATATATCAATACATATGTATATATACATATGTCAATCACATTTCTTATATCTATTTAGATATGTATGCCATAGATATTTATATAGACACTAAGAGACATAGATACATATGAAGTGAATTTAAAAGGTTCACAGAAAAATGAAATGAAAATATAATGGGCTTTTCTTATGATTCTTTGAAGGCCCCTCATGTGTGTGTGTGTGTGTGTGTGTGTGTGTGTGTGATATCTACCACAAATATTTAGGTATATGTGCTACTGATAGGTTTATATAAAGATACAGTGGAGATATAAAAAAAAGATAAAATACACAGTATGTAAAAGGCTCATGATAATATGGAATTACAAGATAATGGGATTTTTCTGAAAACTTTTAAATCTCTTATATATAAATAAATAGATATCTCCTACAAACTTTTTATTGTACTGAAAAGAAAATCCATATAATAATATTTTGAAGATTTTCTTTCTATAGACTCTAAATCTATTAACAATGATATATCATTTTTATATGCCAAATATTTTTACAATTAGCAACATCAATGAAATAATATTTAAATAGATAAGGAAATTTTTAACTTGATTCGGCTGAAAGTCAGAAGTCCTAATCATACAAAACTTTTTGTAATATCATACATTTGACTTTTAATATATGTATATTTAATATAAATATATTTTCTAAGTATACCTAAAAAACTCCCAAACCACACTCATTAGCATCAAGTAGTACAGACTCATAGTGGCCCTACAGGACAGGGTAGAGCGTCCCTGTGGTTTCTGAGGCTCTCTCCAAATGGGAGCACACAACCCTGTCTTTCTCCTGCAGGAGTGCCTGGTGGTTTCAAACTGCTGACCTTGCCTAGAGAAGTCCAACACATAACGACTGTGCCAACAGGACTCCAGTGCTTACTTACAAGGTCTATTTCTATCTAAAAATCTCATAATTATAATAAAACTAATATACAGAGGGTACAATTTCTGTAGTTAGTACTTGTTTAAATTGTTTTAACTTTTTCTGTGGATGAAATTTAATTGTATGTGTATTAAAATTATTTTCTAGAAAAGGACAAGAAAAGACTTGCACTCTCCCCTGATAAAAATAAGAAGAAAAAAATCCCTATAGTTTATAATAAGCTATAAATTAAATGTTTTATATGGGAATGACATACATTTAAAAATTATAAAGGAGAGTATAAATGGCATTAATAGATGTGAAGACAAAGTAATAACTCAAAGGTATATAGTGATATTAGATATGGTAATTTCAATATGTTTGCCACTGATCTGAGGTATTATCACTTCTATTTGAAAACCGTTTTGCACAACAAATACCTATAAATTACTTATAGAAGTAATATGATCAAAGTGAACATCCTTGTTATATTATCAAGAGGATCAAAGCACAATAAATAAAATCAGTTGATTTTTGTTACACTCATTTTTCAGAGGGAATGTTATTTTACATAGATGTATTTTTGTCTCTAATGGGAAGATGTTTGTGAAATAAGTTTTTAAGACACAGCCATTTGTCCTTCTGGAACAGGAAAGGAGGAGAAAGGCACACAGGTATTTTACTTATGGTTTTCCTAAGAATTTGAATCTTCAATTGAATTTTCTAAATAGAGAAAATATTGAAGTTTGCAGGGATTTATTTTACTTGCATCCACTATCAATGCTCATGAAACAAAGGTCATGTACTGAATTGGTTGGGCAAATCAGCTGCAAAAGATATCTTTAGTGTTAAAAAGTAAATCTGTCATTTTGAAGACAAAAATGCACCTGATGAATGTTATAGGATTTTCAATCACCTTAAATGGATGGGAAAGCTGACGGCTAATTAAAAAGGATTAAAGAAGAACCAATGCATTTGAATTATGATGTTTCCAAGTAATGTTATATATAGTATGGACTATCAGCAGAACTAAACAAACTAATTTGGAAGTACAGACAGAATACCCCTTACACGTGTAGCTTGTTGCCTACAGAGGTACATTAATCAGGAATGTAAACATTTTAAATTATGACAATTCATTTTTATAGAACTATATTTAATGTAGTGACTGCACATTGGACTGCGAGATCCTCATGCCGTTCGAAACCACCAGCCAGCAGCTCCACGGATGAAAAAACTGGGCTTTCGATGCACATGAACAGTTACAGTCTCAGATACCCACATGGGGAGTCAGGGGGTAGCATTGACTCCATGGCAGGGAGATTTTTTTAGAACTATATTTAGTAATTAGAAATATAATCAAGTAGAAATTTTACAGTCCAAAATCATAATGTAAAAATGAGCAAAAGAATAGGAAGCAGTTGTGAAATTCTATCTATATAAAATCTAGAGAAAAAGTACAGAAAATGAGTATAATGCTCTAATCATATAGCTATATAAGAAGAGAAAAATAGTAATATGTCTCAAAACTGCTAAACGATGCTAACCTAAATTTATGGCAATTTGCCCTTGTAGCCTAAAGGAAAAACAAGACAAAACAAAAACTCAGACACTGGTTTTACTCAGTATTTTGCAAAAGTCTATTCTCTGTATAGTTGAACATCCTACAGATAGGCTCAGAAAAGTTTTCTTTGGTATTTTCAGAAGACAACTGAGATTTATGTAGTTAATGTTAAGCTATTGATTTGATTTTAAATCAAATCATTCTGACCGTGATAAGTTATTTCTACTTAAATGGAATAAAACTGTGCCATCAGTAGCTTCATATTAATGGTCACCTCACAGGTGTCAGAGTAGAATGATGCTCCTTTTAAAGAAATGTTCACTGTTGTCTGGTCATCTCTGACTATGTAACAGGGTAGAACTATCCCTGTGGGTCTCTGAGGCTGTAAATTTTTACTGACCAGGAAGCTTCATTTTATATTGTGGACAGCTGGTGGTTTTGAACTGCAGACCTTGTGATTAGCAGTCCAAAGCAAAACCAACATCAGTTTTCCTGATGTCCTATGTTGTTAGGTCCTGTCCAGTCTAACTAATAGCAACCCCATATACAACAGAACAAACCCGTTAACGTGGTCTTGTGCTGCAGATTTACCCAATGCAGTGCTTCATTTGGTCTCTATATGATAAGTCAAACAAACAAACAACAACAAAAAACCAAGTAAGAAACAAACAAAGAGAACCAAAATATCCAAATAGCTTATAAAAAATCCCAATGATAGTTGATGTTCTTAGTTGCCCTTGAGTTGGCTCTATGTCAGGCAAACAATACATTTAAAGAACAAACATATGCTTGGTGTTGTGCCATCTTTATAACTGTTGGTATATTTGAGCTCATTTTTGTGGCTATATATCAGTCTATCTCATTCAGGATCATCATGATAGATGGAAAAAATGTTGAAGTTTCCAAGGATCTTGTCTTGCTTGAATCCACAGTCAGTCCTCACCAAAGAAGCCATCAGTAGATCAAACACTGCATCGGATCACTCACTCTGCTGCAAGAGACCTCCTGAGAGTGCTGAAAAGCAAGAATATGATTTTGAGGATGAAGGTGCTACTGACCCAAGCCATGGTATTTTCAATCGCCTCATAAGCTTGTAAAAGTTGGACATTGAATAGGAAAGATCAAATTAGAATCACTCATTTTGAATTACAGTGCTGACAAAGATTATTGGAAGTAACATAGGCTGCCAAAATAACAAATGTGTCTTTGTTACTAGAAGAAGTAGCTGCAAAATGCTCCCAAGAGGAAAGGGTGGAGAGACTTTGTCTTATATATTTTGGACTTATTAGGAGAGAAAAGTCCCTGGCGAAGAACTACATGTTTAAGGACTTCAAGGAGATGGCTTGACACAGCAGCTGCCACAATGGGCTCCAACATTACACTTGTGAGGGTGCTCCAGGACCAAGCAGTGTTGCCTTCTGTTGTAGATAGGGCTGCTGGGAGTGGGAGTGGACTCAATGGTACCTAACAACAAACTGCACCATCTATCTAGATATGTCTACAGATGGAAAGACAGGTGATGAAAGAAAACAATATAGGATGTATGGCAGTGCACTGGTTCAAGCAATAGTCTGTTAATTAAAAAGTCTGCAGTTCAAATTCACCAGCAGCTAAGGGAGCAATATGCTCATGGAAAGTTGGAAACCTAGGAAATTTTATAGGGCAATTCTACACTGATATATAGTGTCATTATGAATTGAAATTAACTAGAGAGCACACAGCAACAACAATATCTGTGTATCTCTATCGCGATACCTATGCCTGTATCTATATTTATGCACTTACACTTGGTGAACCAGGGAACATTTAATTTAAAACTATTTGGATATGTCAAATTTCCATAACAATCCAGAAGTTTGTAATTGTTGTACATCTTTTATATTTCTAATTTTATTATATGGTGGTGAGCTTTATGAATATTGTAATTAAGATTAATTTCACTTCAATGATTTTTTTATATTGTCTCCTTTATTTCTTTCAACGATCATTTATTTTTTTACTCATTATTTTTTAGGGTAGGCATATTTGTAACTTTATTAGAAACTGTTGAAGAATTTTCCAAATTGCTTTCATCCTGTACTTCTGTCTGAGTTATTTCAGAGTTCCATTATAAAAAATGAAGTTAGACTTTTAAAAGATATTTTCAAAATAATAAAAGTCAATGCCCTCACTTTCTGTAAAATATAAATGAGCAATTACTTTGTCGAGAAATGATATAATAAATGCAGGCTTTATATTATTGCTATGATTACCTTTGGAAGTCTGGATTAATCACATCAATATTCAATACTCTCTAAAAACAAAACCAAATCCATTCCCATTGAGCCAATTCGGTCTCACAAAAAACTTTATACATTTTCTACTTGTATGTTCTCCAAAAACATCATCTAGTTTTTGCTTAATGCTTTGCAGTAATAAAAACTTTGCAGTAATGGAAAATTCAATCATCTTAAATCAACTTAATTCTTCTTTTCGAGGTACATTTGTAAAAGTTTTAATTTTATTTTAGAGCCAAAATCTCTATAATGTCACATAATTCACACTGTCCGGGAAAAATTCTACTATCTTAATTATAATTTTAATATTATTGAAATGGTCTTAAATCTTGTTTGTAATCATCAGGATTTAGTAATTCTTATTTTACAGTAAGATTATATCCTTCAATAAAATGGGGGAAATTAATTGAACTGTTTTACTCCCTACTTCTTTTTCCAATCAGCATTTGTTATTTATATATAATTTTTTAATTCTGTTGATTTTGATTGTGTTTAAATTCTGCAAAGTCAAATTAATTCCATGAAATACTATTATAGATTTCAGCGGAATGTATGCATTTATTTCATCATGTAATATTCTTTTTCAGATTTGCTAGTGCTTTGAATTTTTAAGGCATTCAGTTCAATTTTAAGTATTATTTCAACCTAAAGCACCATAACTATTCATTTTTGGTGAAATGTGTAGGTATAGTAAATAAGAATTGTAGTGTATAGAAGTTGAACATTTCCTAAGTAACAAATACTTACTATCAGGGGGGTGATAGTCCATTTTTTTGAATACAGACAGAGCCAGCCAGAAATGATCTCTGAGGAAAGGGATCAGTCACAAGTCTATCACAAACCTCCCATTACACATGGTAGAGGGAAATTAATGATCTAGGTTTCTGGCTTAATAGATTCCAGTCCCCGTCTTCTGGAAAACATGCATTTCAATTTTATCTACTCTGAATCACCACAGCGCTTTAAAAGATTAAATATTATGGGGTCTACAGAACAGTAATTTAGAAATAAAGTATTCCTTGTGGAGGTGCAGTCTGTCAAGATGCTAGCATTTAGTTAAGCTTTTACAGTTCTCAGAAAAGCTTTCTGGGGAAATGAAGCCTGTAATTTTGGTAGTCACCTTAAGCCATGCTTTGAATAATTTTCAGATGATTTTCCAGCTTCGTCCTAGATCAGATGTGATAAGGGGTGTTCATGGATTTTGCTGTTAGATACCGTAGAGTCAGTTCCAAGTCATGGGCTCCTAACATGCCTATGTTTCACATGCCTGATGGTCATGGTCGAAGGTGGTCACGGTTGAAGCTACTCTGTGTCAATCCATCTCACTGAAAATCTTCCTCTCTTCCCTTGATTTTCTCCTTTACTAACCATGATGTCATTTTCCAGTGTCTGGTCTGTCCTGATAACATGTCCAAAGTACATGAGAAGAATTCTTCTCATCCTGGCTTCCAAGAAACATTCTGTTTGTTTTTCTTCCAATACACTATCAAATATGTGCAAATATAATGAGTAGTTCAGAAATACGACACGTGTGTTTCATAAGAATTTTCTTATTGGGAAATTCAGCTACTTTGAATGTTCTTTTGAATAATATAACTACCCATGTACGAAATAACACTCAATGTAGTAATGGACCTCAGCATGCTTGCATTTTTCATTCATTTTGTCCTACTTCATCTATTTAACAAGTGATTGTCTTGGGGTTATGACAAAATTTCTGAAGATATAAAAAGTACTAAGACTATAATAAATGACAAATAAATTTTACCAAATAAAACTGAATATATTTTGTTAATGAAGATATATAGCTGTTGGTCAAGCTCAACCTAGAAACAATATGAATATATTCAGCATATATATGTTTATAGTGAAACAAACACACATATATACTGTAGCTCCTAACCAATAAAAAATTAATACAAACTCTCAAAAATGTAAATAGCTATTTCATACTAGAGGATTACAAATACATAAACAGATTTTAAACCTAAGTAGTATGCTCACTGCTGTCTGGCACCATCAAGTTTGTTTTAATTCAGGGAACCTCCACATGTGCAGAATAAAATTAACTGCTCTGTTGGGTTTCCCAGGCTGTGATAGCCACACAAATGTGGAGTTTTTGCTGTTGCGTCATATTTTTTAAAGAGAGTATATTGCTATACAACACACATCATACAATTCAATCATTTTTAAAGAGTTGTGACTTTTCAGAAACAGATTGCTAACACTATCTTCACAGTCACTTTTGGGTGGATTCATACTGCCAATCTTTTGATTAGTAGCCGTGTGTTTAGCCACTTGGGCCACCTAGAACTCTTAAGTAGTGTGAAAGTTTATGAAAATTTAGAAAATTCAATCTCCTGCTGCTTTACAAACAATAAAATGTTTAGTCATCATGTCATGCCAACTCTCAGCGACCGTATATAGCAAGCACACACACACACACACACACACACACATACATATGAGTTGGCAGGACTTGATGACAATTAAGTTTTGAAGAACTGCTCCAGTGGGTTTCTGAGACTGTAATTCTGGGAGTAAAAAACTTCATCTTTCTCCCCCTTAGAAGCAATACAAAAAATTAAGAAGTTGAAAACATATGGAAAAAATGTAGACATTTTAGAAATCACTGATGGATATATTGCATAGTGGTTGTGCATTGGGCTGTGATTCCCCAAGGTCAGCAGTTCAAAACCACCAGCCTTTCCATAGGAGAAAGATAGCACTTTCTACTCTCATGAAGAATTTCAGTGTTAGAAACTCACAGGGGCAGTTCTACTCTGTCCTATAAGGTTAATATGAGGCAGCACTGACTAGATGACAATGAGTTTGGTTTATTTTCATGGATGTGTCAATTGGTGAATAATTTTAAGAAACAAATTGGCATAATCTAATATTTAAAATTGCACATGAACTTTATTTCTGATTCAGTCCATTGGAGAAATTCATGCATATATGTTCTATTACTAGAGCATTCATTACAGAGATATTTTTCATTACAAACATATTCATTACCGAAAATATTTTTGCAAAAAGATGTTTGAAACAAATTAATAAAGTGCATTATGTTAACAAAAATTGTAACATAGCATTGGAAGTGAATCAACTGCAAGTACAGCATTGAAATGAAGGATTCCCATAAACATAATGTAAAAATAATATTTAAAAAGACTATCTGTAGATGAATGGAACCTATTGAAAATGAAACACTTGCGTACACCGAAAGATGACACTCAAATGTCAAATAAACATATGAAGAAACTCTCCAGGTCATTAATCATCAGGGAAATGCAAGTCAAAACAACTATTACATATTACCTAAGGCCCTTAACTGTATCCCAATTAAAAAAACAACAACACTGAGAAAAACAAATGTTGGAGAAGGTGTGGTGAGACAGGAACTCTTTTCCATTACTGGTGGACTTGGAAATACATACAGCCACTGTGGAAGGCAATACCTAAAACAGATGGCAATTGAACTACCAGATGACCCAGCAATAGCATTACTGGGCATATCCCCAAAAGATATGAGAATCAGATCACAGACGTTTGCTCCCCCATGTTCATTGAAGCACAGTGCACAATAGCAAGAAGCTGAAGCAGACTACATTCCCATCAATAGAAGAGTGGATAAAAAAAAAACTCGTACATACACACAATGGAATACTACGCATCCCTAAAATACAGTGATGAAACCATGAAACATCTCAACTTGTGGAGGGATCTGGAAGACATTATGTGGAGTGAAGTTAGTCAAGCACAAAAGAACAAATACTATGAGTCCACTGCTGTAGGAACAAGCACCAGAAGGGACATAAGTCCAAGCTTAAAGGCCACCGAGTCATCTGGCCAGAGAACAGACAGCCATGAACCACTCCACATAAGTACAGTGTAGGTCATTTGGCTGGAGGGTACCTCCCAATAACGTGGATCAATTGGTTCAGGAGAGAGGGGAGAAGCTGTCCACTGAGTAGTAACCACATGGATCTGGGATGAGGTCCCCCAGAGAGGGAGGCAGCCCAATTACAGAGATGAGGCTTACTGATGTAAGGGGCATCACAGGAGAAGGGTCAAACTCAGGTGAACACAGGTGCATTTCTGTTGAGGGGAGGGGAAGGCAGGCTGACCTCCAGGAGGGAGGAGGAAAGACTGAGGATGCTCTTAGGGACATTAGGTGGGGAGAATCTTAAATGGCGAGCAGCAGGAGGGCAGAATTGAACTAGGACATGTGGGAGAATTCTGGGAACCCAAGCTGAGTGCCATAGAATGCTGGGATACAGAATCCTGGATTTGGGGGGCTCACATCATGCTCCTGCGGCTGCATCAGTGAGACCCGATATGAGAACTCCACTGGGTGAACTGGCCTCTACCCCAGACACACTTGTAACCTGAAGATTTAAGTTAGAAAAACATAGTGTCTGCGGAAATAGAAAGGTGTGCCAAGAGGGTAGTACTCTAGGTTGTCACACAGTTAAGGTCTTGCTAAATCAATGTCCTGTATGCTGGAAATCCTGTGACAGCCATTCTGTTATATTTTGCTTGTACTTATTTATATTAGGATGTATCTCTGAGGTGTGTTACCATTGGGACTTAACCTTTTGAATGTGTGCTATCTCTTTGTGTCTGTGTGTTTGTAAATGAAACCCAGGGATGTTGATCCTACCATGAAAGAAAATATAACAAGGGTTTGGGGGCAGAAAGAATATAGAATGATGGGGGAGATAAGAGGGAGATGATGTCAAGAAGTCCAAGAAGGAAAGGTATGTTTGGAGACTGATTATGGGAGTAATTGTACAATTATGTTTGATATGAATGAGCTATGGAGTAATATGGCATATGTATTAACTCCCAAGTTACAGAAAATTAAAAGGGAAAAAAAAGGCATGGTTTTGAGCCTCACACTAAATCCTAACTCCTATTTAAGAACAATCAGTTCTTACATCATGGCCTTGCTCTATACTCACCTTCATGGAATTATCACTGAAGATAAAAATGCTACAGCAAAGTGTGGTGAAGAAAGTAGACAGTGCCCAGATATCAATAGGAATATTGTTTGGGGTCTTAAAGCTTTTTATTTAAACAAGCAGTCATCTAAGTGAGGAGTCAACTAAGTCCACACCAAAGAAGCACACCAGCTTGTGTGATCCAAAGATGACAATTACAAAATTCAAATATATTGAAGAGAAAAGTATCAGGGCTAAAATTATGAACACCCAATTTGTGAAGAGCTATGGGGGTTGGTGGGAGCCCAAAACCCATTTGCAGAGTATCTAGTCAGGCTGAGCCAAAGGCAAGAGTAGAGAATACCCTTATTATCAGGCAGAGACCATTCTGACCATCTTGATTATGGTGGATTTAACTTGATTCTTGGACAGTGCATTTTCCTATGGACATGAATTGAATTTGTTCTGGGTGCAAGTATCTCTTATTTGTTCCATGACAAAAATTTCTTCCCTGGCATTTTGAATGTTGATGGTGGTCTTTTCCTTCTTATGCGTTAATTGGATCTTTTGTCTTTACACTATTATGATTTTAACTTTATCACCTTAGTACAATTTTGTTTTTTATTCTTCTATGTTGAGTTTCCCAGCTGTGAAGCACAGGAGGAGTGGATGCATAAAGATCATAACTGATACAAAGGGTTATAGGGAATGCAGGGGTGGGGAGGGTAATAAAGAGGTGAGTTATTCTGGGTAGAATAGAGAAACAAAATTCTTAGACACTCATATTTTATATAAGAGAGAGTTTTATATAAAGGGTAAATGTACATTAAGAAAGCATCCTAACCCAGTCCAGCCCAAGCCTGAAAGTCTGACATTAGCCCATATGTCCAACACTGATATACAATGTCCTCCTCAAATTCACAAAACAACGCAATGATGTAAAATGCAGGAGGATCACAGGCCAGTGGGTAGAAATTCTTTGAATTCAGTGGCAGTGTAAGCATCTCAGCACTGGCAGGGGTTTCCACTCGGCTTCTCCAGCACCCAGAGCTGCATCAGGGTAGGTTCATGTGGCTTCTCCTCAGGGATATCTCACAGGAAGTGAGCCTTGCCAGCTGAAGCAGAGAACTAGCTAAGGCAGCTGACCATCAGAGAGCAAGAGACCAAACAGGTAAGAATCGCTGAGCCATTTATCTCTCTGCCCTTCAATTAATCCCGCATGTTCCTTGGCCAGGTTGGCACAATAAACCCTAACTCTCGCAGGAGGGGAAGGGGATTTCGGGAGTAAATAATGAAGGTGGGAAGGGGGAGGAAGTACTAGAATGGATAGTGATTGCACAACTCATTTTAAAGGATATTTAACATCAATCTAAAATTTATGTCGTAATGATTGCACAATTCTCCTTGATATGATTGAATGATTGAACTACTGAATTTCATTGTACATAAATTTTGTACAAATAAAATTGTTGGAAAAAATCTGTGTTGTAGTCAGTTAATATGTCCCTTTTAGCCATAGTTATTTATGTGTTATGTTATAACTCTGGGTTTTATGCCTCTGGATATTATTTCAATTTGGACAGTGTTCTATACTATATTGATGGAGAGGATTAAGGTGGGAATAAGACCTGAATTTAGTTAAGGGTATGAACTAAAACACATTCTTTGTTTCCTTGGATGAAGTTTTAGCCTCTACTAGTTGGTGTGATTTAAGACACTATACTGTGATGCCTTGGGGCTATGGTCTACTCAAAGACAAAAT
>NW_022104341.1:11594284-11596226 GCF_000313985.2 Echinops telfairi | reverse complement strand
CTTTGATGCCTGATACCTGATCCCTTCGACACTTGTGATCTCACAGGCTGGTGTGCTTCTTCCATGTGGGCTTTGTTGTTTCTCAGTTAGATGGCCACTTGTTTATCTTCCAGCCTATAGGACCCCAGACTCTATATCTTTAGATAGCCGGGCACCATCAGCTTTCTTCATCATGCTTAGGCATCCACTTTGTCCTCAGCAGTCAAGTCGGGAACAAGTTGTTGTACTTCTTCCATGTGAGTTTTGTTGTTTCTAAGCTAGATGGTCACTTGTTTATCTTCAGGCCTTTAAGACCTCAGATGCTATATCTTTTGATAGCCGGGCACCATCAGCCTTCTTCACCACATTTGCTTGTGCACCTGTTGTCTTCAGTGATCGTGCCAGGAAGGTAAGCATCTCGGACAGCCGAATTGTTAGAACAAAGTGTTCTTGTGTTGTGGGTCCATCTGTTTCCTTAATACTAAACCTATAAATATATGTAAATAGATCTATTTCCTCCTCGTCATATATAAATATATTTACATCTGTATATACTTGCATTTAGATTTCTATAACTTCCCTTTGCCTCCTAGTTCTTTCCTCTATTTCTTTGTACTTTCCTCTTGTCCCACTATCATGTTCAGCCTTCATTTGGGTTTTAGGAATTCCTCTTGTTTACCTTGACCTTGATTCAGTCCTGCCAGACCTCCTACACCCTCCTTGCCACCCATTTTGGATCACTTATTGTTCCCTTGTCCCTGGGTTTGTTAACACCCACTTCCTTCTCCCTGCCTCCCCACTCCCATGTCTCCCTGGAAATGTCATTCCGTTGTTCTCTCTTCCAGGTTGTTTATCCTGCCTATCCCTTCCAGGTAGAAGCAGCGACAACAATATGCACCATCACAAGACCGAGTACAATGAAGCACCAATAGAAAATAAAACAATAGTTACAACAACAACAACACACAACCCTATAAACAGTTCAGGGTCTAATTGCTATCCTTTATGAGTGCTTTCCAGTTGAGTCTGATGGGGTGCCATGCCCTGACCCCACATCTACCCCTGAGGATTTCATTGCTCTGCTCCCCCCACTGTTCTGCGGTAGAGGATGGCTTCAGCGTAGTGAGCTCATGGGGGGCACAATTCATGTCAGTGTGTTGCGTTTTTGTCTTGGAGCACCTGGCTGAAGTCTGGTCCCTCTTCCCCTGTGGAGACACAATCAACACTCTCCCCTGTGTGGGTTAGTGCCCTGTTCCTCCGGCTACCCATGTCTTTCCCTCCCCCTTCCTTTTTAGTGGGCTACCATATGTATCCCTGAGTTTAGTCTGGCCCCTGCCATATTACCTGGACCTCACCCGAGGGACCTATGTATACAATAGCTTCTTCTCTATGCACCTTTTGAATTTTTTTAGCTTACCTCAGGGGTCTCACGTAGTACTTATCCTTTTGTGCTCGGCTTACTTCACTTAGCATAATTTCCTCCAGTTCTTCCCATGCAGCGATGTGCTTCATGGGTTCATCACTGTTTTTTAGGGGTGCATAATACTCCATTGTATGTATGTATCAGAGTTTTCAATCCATTCATCTGTTGATGGGAGTTTGGGCTGTTCCCAACTCCTTGCAATTGTGAACTGTACTGCGATGAACATTGGGGCACATATGTCTGGCGGTGTTTTGTTTTTTTTCTCTTCTGGGTATATGCCCAGTAGGGGGGATACTGGATCATATTGTAGCTCAATTTCCAACTGTTTTAGATATCGCCAAATCGATTTCCAAAATGGCTGTAAATACCTTCAGGTCCGCCAGTAGTGGACAAGAGTTCCTATCTCTCTGAATCCCCTCCAACACTTGTTACTTTCTGATTTCGTGAATTGGGCTATCTTTGAGGGTGTTAGGTGGTATCTCATAGTTGTTTTAATTTGCATTTCTCTTATGGCTAGAGATGTGGAACATTTTCTCATAT
>NW_022104341.1:11591319-11593508 GCF_000313985.2 Echinops telfairi | reverse complement strand
TTCTTCCCTCTCTATATGAAGTTGGTAATGTGTTTTTCCAATTCTTTGAAGAAAGATGCTGGAATTTGGATCAGGATAGCATTGAACTTATATAGTGCCTTGGGTAGAACTGCCATCTTTACAATATTGAGTGTACCAATCCAGGACCATGGGATGTCCTTCCATTTGTTGAGGTCATCTTTGATTTCTTTTAATAGTGTTTTTGTAATTTTCCTTGTACAGATCTTTTGTTTTTTTAGCCAGCTATATCCCTAGATATTTGAATTTGTGTTTGGCTATTGTGAAGGCTATTTTGATCTCCTCTTCTGTGGCCTTGTCTGATGTGTACAGTAGTGCGATAGACTAATGTTTGTTGAACTTGGAACCCTCTACTCTGCCATATTCCTCTATTGCTTCCATTACTCCCCTTGTGGAGCTTTTGGGATTTTCCATATATAAAATCATATCATCTATGAATAACGATAGTTAACAGTCAAGTACAAACCATCTGTGTTAAGGACCATCAGAGTTTCTATTTTTTATATAGACTGCTAGTGGTGTTGTAGGATAAGCACTGGGTTACTAACTCCTCCCATCAAGACATACAGTCTCAGTAACCTTAAGCAGTAGTTTATTCTGTCTTAAATTGCTACCACAATTCAAATTCATTAGTTCTTCTGTCTTCCTGGTTTAACGTGTTTGAATTGTGGTGCTGATGAAAAATAATGAAAGTATCAAGGACCCCCAAAAAGACAAACAAATCTGTCTTGGATAAAGTATGACCAGGATATTTTTTGGAGGCAAGGAAAGTGAGCTATGGTCTTACATAGTTTGGACATATGTCAGGAAGGTCAGTCTCTGGAGAAAGATATCATATGTTACTTGTTAACGTAGAGAGACAGCAAAAAAGGTGGCCCTCAAGGAGATGAACTGACATGGTGTCTGCAACAATGAGGGCGGGTATTAGGGACAATGGTGAGGATGGCACAAGACTGCAGTGTTTCGTTCTGGTATTAATTGGGTTTCACAGGTGAGAACCAACTCGAAGTCACATAACAACAGCAACAATGGTTACCATGGATTGATTACTCAAAGGTATTGAATGCTTTTGATAAACTTTGATACTTCTTGTATTGTTATCACATAAAAGAACCATTCTATTGAGCCTCATTCTAAATTCATATAATATTCTTAAATAAGGTTATATTATGTTACCTTTATGGAAAGTATCAGAATCAATCTATTCTTAACTAGAGTCAGTCTATATTGGCTCATTTAAAAGATAAAAAACTAAGGCAATTATTTAATCTAAGAACAAAATTTAACATACCTCTGGAATAGCATAATCTCTCTTCGTTGGATAATGTGGTTTTCTTTTGTTTGTTTTTTTAGTGGGTGGCTGTTCTCCATTTTTTTTCTTCTATAGGCAGCATACTTAATTTTCATTTTAAATTTCCTTACATTCCAAATATGAGCAATCCATTTCACATTCAATAGCAGCCTCCACTGAAGAAACAGAATATTACAATAGAGATCTCATAAAAGCAAGAAAAGGGAAAACAAAAATGTTTGAACCAGCCTTCTGGCAACAGTCACTACCAACACTGAATAAAAATAAAGCAAAACTCACACACACACAAAATAAAAAATAAAGCAAAACACAACAACATAAATTATGAAAGATGTGAATAGAAATATCTAAAGCTAATTAACTAGATCATCCTTAAAGTGTCATCTATCACTTACTTTACATATCTATAGGAATGCGGCACAGAGTTCCCTAGGCTTCTTTCAAAATTCCAATCTTTAACTTTTATTATTAGACCTCATCACTCTTCAGTCATCATTAACACAGCACTGGTTTCTAACTTGTACATTCCCCAAATTTTAAGTAAAGCCTTCTTTTTGATCCATCATTATATTTACAGTTTATATTTTACTCCTCCCATTTCTTCTTACAAAGCACAATTAACTCTGTTGTAGTTACTATTTTTCTTTTTAATTTTTCCAGCTTACTCCTTTTATAAAATTTTGGTTAAATTATATTAGCATTGACAAATGCTTTTATAATTCTTTTTAATATAAAGTTCAATATTGCAGGAGAGAATAGGAATATAGTTCTCCTTCTAAGAATTGTCTTTTTCTTGCTTTAATTTTCCCACTTAACAGTTGATTCCTCTAATGAACTCTATTTCATCTTTATCATATAT
>NW_022104341.1:11588638-11590511 GCF_000313985.2 Echinops telfairi | reverse complement strand
CCAATTTTTTGTACATTTTCCTATTGATATTCAATGTGGTCTGATATTTTGGCCTATTATAAACAATTAAAAATCCATACGAATTTCAGTCTTTTCTGTTTACCTTGATGTTACCTATTTATCTACATGTAAGGTTTTTTTTTAAACATTCACTTGTAGTCCATTTTAAAGGCTAAGAAGATCTTTGATATTCTTTAGTAAGTGCTTCAAATTCTTCTCACTTTCAGCAAGTAAAATGTTTCACTGGCATGTCACAAGTTGTTAACATGCTTTCAGCAAATCTGATGCCTTGTTCTTCTTTTAAAAAGCCAGCTTGTCTGATTATTTGCTCAACATACAGACTGGATAAATATGGTGACAGGATTCAACCGTGACACACAGCTTTCCTGATTTTAAATCATGCAATATTCCCTTGTTCTGTTTGAAACACTGTCTCTTAATTCATATACAAGTTTCATAAAAGCACAATGAAGTGTTCAGGAAATTCCCATTCTTCTCAATGTTATCTGTAGTTGATATGATTTAATGCCTTTACATAAGCAATAAAACACACTTAAACTATTTGTGGTATTCCCTGCTTTGACCCAAGATCAATCTGACATCATCAAGTTATCCCTTGCACATATCCTCTTCTTAATCGGGCACGAATATCTGGCAGCTCCCTGTCACTGTACTGATGAAATTTTGTTTGCCTGTGATGTCAACAATATTGTTCTATAATTTCTGCATTCTGTGGGGTCTCCTTTCTTTGGAATAGGTACAGAGATGGATCTCTTCCAATGCTGGCATAGATTAGTGATTGCTTCCACTGCTACATCAACTTGTTGAACATTTTAATTGGTATCCTATTAATTCCTGATATATCGTTTTTTGCAAATGCCTCCAGTGCATTTTGGATTTCTAACTTCAGTAAAAATCACTTCTTGATCATATGCTATCTCTTGAAATGCGTGAATGGTGACTTGTTTCTTTTGACATTGTGACTTTGTGTGTTCCTTTCATCTTCTTTTACTGTTCCCAATATTCTCACCCAAATGCCCACAACTGGAACAATAGATAATGTCATGATAAATGGAGAATAGAATGAAGTTATTAAGGGTTCTATCCCGCTTGAGTCTGCAATCAGTGCTCATGGCAGCAGCAGTCAAGAAATCAAAGGTCACATTACATTGGGTAAATTTGCTACACTAGATCTTTTAAAGTGTGGAACACAAACTATGTCAATTTAAAGATAAGGTGAGCCTGATCCAGGCCATGGTATTTTCAGTTCTTCAAAAGCATGCGAAAGTTCAGGGTTGAATAAAGAAGATCTAAGAAGAATCAAGCTTTTTAATTATGGTTCTGGTGAAAAATATTGACCCTACGAAAAGAACAGATATGTACACGCCAGAGGGCTCCTTAGAAGTGAAGATGGAAGCCGTCATCTCATGGACTTCGGACATGCTGCCGGGAGAGAACAAAGCCTGGAACAAGAAGTCAAGCTTTGGAAAGTGGAGGGGCAACTGCTCCTTGAGGAAATGAATTGTCCCAGCTGTAACAGATTAGGTGATGTTCCATTATGTTGGGCCTAGAGCCCTTATGAGTTGGAACTATATTTAAAGCCAATTATGTTTAACTATGCTTCCATTTCTTTAGTGTATATGAACATAACTTTTCTTTAGGATATTTTGTGTTAAAAATATGTGCATTTTTACAGACATAATTTATTTTCCGAAGCGGATACACCATGTGAATCCATCTATTATGTTACAGTTCCCTTTCATAATATGTTTATTAACATTAATGTTGCCTGATATTTTGCCTGCAAATTTTTGCTTGTACAGTTTCATATCCATTATTTTAGTTGGAATTTTTTCTGATTAATACAGATTTT
>NW_022104341.1:11585169-11587170 GCF_000313985.2 Echinops telfairi | reverse complement strand
GTAGGCTTTTCACGACCATTATCTTCATGGGAATGGATCCGATTTCACTGTCAAACTGTCAGTTAGCAACTGAGAGCCAAACTGTGTGACTCGGAGCTCCTTTCCGTCTTCATAAGAGATACTAACTGTTGTCCTTTGAATAAAAATGATTTTTATGAAATTCTTCTAATGCAGACTGCCTAGTTTATAGGTTTAGGCAAGTCATCTGCTGTCTCTTTTCTGTGAATATTAATTATCCCTTGCTGTCAGCCATTGATCCACACAATGCAGCCACTGTGTATTCCCACCCTTTAGATGCTGGAATATGATCAGAACTGAGATAGGCATCATAGTGTCTCATGGAACTGGTGGATTACTGAGAAACAGGAGAGTATTAAACCAACTGTTTCTGCAGGGTAGAGTTTTAGAAAATCTCCTGAATCTCAATTCAGCTCTAGCCAGCCAGAGACTTCAAATCATTTAAAAGGCTTTTGGAATTTTTGTCCATTTTATTAAAGCACACAAATAAACAAAGCAAAAAACATGTTGTTGATTATCTTCTTGCACATTGGAAATCTGTGTCTACTTAAAGCTTTGGAATTTGACCCTTTTTCGATTTATATGTTAGCTCATTAAAATAATTATTCCATGACCACATTTCTCTTCAAACAAGCAAAGCTCACTGCCACGGAACCCATACTGACTCACAGCAATCCTGTAGGACAGGGTAGAACTGCTCTGTGAGTTTCTGAGACTGTCTCTTTATGGGAGTAGAAAGCCTCGTCTTTCTCTTGCAGAGTGGCTGGTGGTTTTGAACTTTCAAATTTGTGGATCGCAGCCCAACCCATAACCACTACACCACCCAGGGTTCCACGTTTCCCTTAGCCATGCATTAATTCTTTTATGAGTTGCATTACTATCATTAGTTGAAAGAATAATTGCAAAATTTCCCAGATTATAGACTCAAATTGTATATCATTTCACATACTTCACTAGTTTGAACTTGACATGTATCAGCCTTTCTACAATTGTTTGAACTCCCAACCTCAGGCAGCAAAATTAAATATGGGTGTGAAAGAGCTTCAAATACTTCATATATGTAGTGGCTTCCACTGTGTCCCCCATTCCACATACACAAACATTGTTAAAAATTACTGAATGACATATATTGACTTAAGAAGTTTCGTTCTCTCAGTTTTTGTATGCATAATTCCTTGATAAATTTTATTTAATTTGATATTTACTTGGTTTGCAAAGTTATTAATATGATTCAGTCTTAAGTGTTTTTCCTTAAAAGAAAGAATACTTGTGTGTGTATGTGAAGTTGTTTCTGATGTTATTTGAATATTAAAACTAGACATATTGAGTTTGCGTAATGCAGCACTTTTATTTTAATGAATGAAATGCTGGCAGCTGTGCTAATCCAAGACTCTGTCACCACACAGCATGGCATACATTTGAGTTCAGTAATCAGAAGCTTGTTAAAATGATCATAAATTGAAATTGAAATAATTTGTTTTATCTGACATTGATAGATTGAAATTAAAAGATAAATGAATTAGATATGTTATAGATAATTCGTTTTTCAAAACTCCACTTAACTTAGGTGTGAGACTTGGAGTGAAAAACTCATTTTGTATATTATTTTCTGACTTTCTATGGCAAGCAGATGGTCTCCACTGAGGGAGAAAGGAAAAGAAGAAAAAGAAGATGCCCACTTATTTTTATTTATTTATTTATTTTCCCTACAGCTCATTTAAAATAGCATTTAATCTTAAATTAAAATAAATCACTTGGGTCAATGTCAGTTAAGTATGTCTATCTCCCAATCCATGGCAGCCCACACAGTATCATTAGGGTTTTCATAAGCCTGAATTGCCATCTGAGAGGTAGGATCTCAAACATATTTTAGATGAAACAACCACTTGAATTAAGGCTTTTTGGCATTGGGTCAGGATACTATAATTACCTAATAAGCTTCCAAAGTATTCACAGATGGAGTCAACAAGTTTAAAATGTTCA
>NW_022104341.1:11583613-11584783 GCF_000313985.2 Echinops telfairi | reverse complement strand
TTGCCTTAGCCTTTGGGGTATTCTGTTTATTTTGAAAAGGTTATTCTACTGCATTAATACAGTTAACAATAACTTTTTATGATTAATTATACTAAAGTTTTTTTTCCTTTTGCCATTAATAACGTGAACTTTGCTATAATAAACTTAATCATTGGATAAAATATATCTGTGTGGAACTGATAATAAATGGTAGTGGAGAAATTCCTTAAAAATAAGATTTACTGCACCTAATTGAGGATCCCTGAGGGCACCGAGGAGTGCGCACTGGGCATATTCAGGAGTTGGAACCTAGCAGCTGCGCTGGGGGATAAAGACGAGGGTGTCTGCTCCATACAGATGCACAGACTTTGGAGCCTCAAAAAGGCAACACTCTTCTTCCCCATAGGGTGGCCGTAACTAGAACTCTAGTTAATGACAGTGGGTTTGGTCATTTATATTCTAATACAAGTTCCTGTTAAACATGTTGGATGATTTTTTTCACCTGAATCCTACGATGAGATGAATTGATCTTGATATTTTCCCTTTCAGGTCATGACTTGTTTTAGCAATATGTTAGATATTATCTCTGAATAGGATCTTAACTCACAATAATCTTCTCATTAATATTTGGAAAAGCTTCCTCCTAAAAGAAACTGCTGATTCCTGTTTAATTATCATTCCTAGGATTCAGTAAATCAACCCCAACAAAATTTTTCCAAATTATCTTACACCCTTTGAATTATCTCACTCTTCGATATGAAAAGAAATCAATAAAAATGTGTTTGAGAGAAGATTATATAAAATGAAGATAATATAAAAATGATCGTGCATGTAAAAGAAATAAAAGTAAATTAGAAAAAGGAAAGAAAACATTTTAAAATTAAAGTTAAATATAAAGCTTTAAAAATTAAAATGATAAAAAAAACCTAATGTAAGATTTTTTGTTCTGATGATGCCTGATACCTGATCCATTCGACACCTTGTGATTGCACCGGCTGGTGTCCTTATTCCATGTGGGCTTTGTTGCTTCTGAGCTAGATGGCTGCTTGTTTACCTTCAAGCCTTTGACCCCAGACACTATATCTTTTGATAGCCGGGCACCATCAGCTTTCTTCGCCACATTTGTTTATGCACCCATTTGTCTTCAGCGATCTTATCATGGAGGTGAGCACACAATGATATGATATTTTG
>NW_022104341.1:11575724-11582225 GCF_000313985.2 Echinops telfairi | reverse complement strand
GTCTCTTCTGACAACAAGAGGAGAGTAAACTTAGAAGAGTAATCCAGGATGATTATTATGTGACAAATGTATAAGATATACTACAAAGAGATAATACAAAAAGTAAAGGAATTTATACACCAAGGAAATATTTGGTCCTGAGAAATATGATTTTTCTACATTTAAAGGGCACATTGAAAGTGCAAGGAGTCCATGAAAAAAAGTAATCACATTAAAACACATAAACATGACAATATAGAACATTTAGAAATATTCAAGACCCCCAAAAATTACAGTGAGGGAAAAAAGTGATCACATATATAGTATCAATAAACACAATTGCTAAAAGGAATCAGTGAACAGCTGAAGTGATGCACAGATCCAATCTTGTCTAAACAATGAAATTAACAGTTTTCTTCTTGGATTTCTATATCCAGCTGAACAAACGCAGATGCTCTTCAAAAACAACTGGTCTAATATGTTTCAAGAAAAGAAAAAAATAAATTAATAATATATTGAAAGTGTTAAAAGGCAAATATGTCACTTTGATGACTAAGGTGAATCTTATCTAAGCTGTGGTCTTTCAGTCACTTAATAAGCATATAAAAGCTAGACAATGAAAGAAGGAAGCAAAGAAGAATTGAAGAATTTAAGTTTGGCAAACTGTATCATAGACTTCAATGAGAACAAATAAATGTGTTTTAAAGTATATATGTAACCAGCATGTGTCTTGAATATGAGAATGGTAAGATGCAAGTTCACTTATTTGGAGCTGTCAACAGGAAATCCCAATGACTAGAAAAGAATATCATGTTAGGTGGAGAGTTACCAAAACTGAAGGAGGTCCTCAATGAGATGAATTGACAAAAAGCCACAACAATGGACTAAAAAACATCAAAGATGATATAGAGGATGTAGGACCAACCATCATTTTGTTCTATTGTACACAAGCTCATCATAAGTCAGAGACAACTTGATGGTAACACACAACAACAACATTCTCCCGGGCATGCTGGGCAGTGGAGAAAACTAGCTGCACATAAGATGTCAGTGCATGCACACATGCATGCACACACACACACGAATGCAAATTTTAATGAAATCTGTTACTTTCATAGAAGTTATAGGAATGGATTTTTGAATGAAAATCTTATAATGATAAGCTATTATCAACATAATAGACTTATCCACCATTTTCATATTCAGAAGAAGTACAATCCAGATTTTGATTTAGTAGAAGAGGTGGAAAAGATTTTATGTTTATTTCAAAACACACATGCACACACCTTTATTATCCTTACAGTGTTAATCATGATCTCAATGAAAACACTTGTGTGATTTTAGACGGTATTCACCAGTGAGCATATGATTGCTAATATAATATGCTTATTAAATTTATGTTGAAACATCAGTAGCCTAATGTGTCAACATTTTACAAGATATACTGTTCTCATCATGAAATAGAGTATATGTAATGAAGGGACATTTTTTTTTTTAGCCTAAAGAGTAAAATTTATTGGAAGAACACATGGTTCCTCTTTGTAAAAGACTGATTAAATTGTAAGACAATAGGTTTAAGTACTTGGAGTGATAATTATCAAAGTGGTTAAGTTTATTAGTCACACCCACTTATATAAAATATGAGGCTAAATTAAAATAATGCTACAAAAATATAGAAACTTTAATTAAACAAGCATCATATAATGTGAAGCTATCACTTCATAACATATCCTCCAGGCTGGTCTACACCCAACTGAATGTCATGTTTCCATCTCTCTAATCCTTCCCTGAAGAGTTCAGTATGGAGAAAGCAGTTTTGCCCTCCTCCAGAAACTCAATTTTCGTTTCTTTTGAACATTCGTTAAGCTTTGAGAGCAAACTAAATCTAAAGGGTCAGGATGAAGACTGTGCGGTGGAGGGCGTATTGTCTGCCAGTGACGTTCTCCTAAGACAGACGTTGCTCCCCTTGAAGAACATGGTCGTGATGGAGCTTTTTCATTATGAAATATTCCTAGCCATTTTCTCACCAGCGAAACTTTCACATTTTTGAAAATGTTTTAAAATCAAATACCACCCTGACCATCCTATGTTGTTTCAGTTTTTGAAAAAAGTTATCAAGAATACCCCTGCGGAACAAAGCCGAGCCCCTAGAACTTTTTTTATTTTCAGAAGACACAATACTTATTCAAGTATTTTATTTAGCACATTTATATTCAGCCATCCACTGATCATTCACTGAAACATTATGTATATATATCCCCAAGCTCCACATGATCCTGTCTATTTCTAAGAGTATAGATCTTTACAGGAACTCAAAAATGAACTCACTGTACACACAGAGACTAGAAGAGAGGGTAAAACTGCCCTCTGAAGGGAAAAGCCTCTTCTTTCTCCTGTTGAGTCGCTGGTGGCTTTGAACTGCTGATGTTGTGGTTATAGCCCAGGGCATGACCATTACATAACCAGGGCTCCTGTACAGGCATGGAGAGCTTCACAGAGAAGCAGCTGGGTCTGAATTGTCAATCTTTCGGTTTGCAACACAATACTAAATCCATAGCACCACTAGGGTACTCAGGGTGTGTATGTGTGTGAGGAGGCACCCCCAAAAGTCTGGAGGTTTTTTCAAAGTTAAGTATTTAAAATTTTTTTAAAACAACCTTATCACCTTCAAAGTACTCTCCATTATACTTAATACATTGATCAAATCTGCGATTCCATTCTTGGAAACATTTTTCAAACTCATCTGTTTGGAAGACTGACAGCCCCTCCCTCGGTTTTTCCTTCACCTCTTCTAAGTCAACAAATCACTGTCTTTCACGTGTCTCTTCATTCATGGAAACAAAAAGAAGTCACACAGAACCAGGTCAGGTGAGTAAGGGGAAGAGAGGCATGATGTATTTTGCCAAAATCTGGCAGATTGAGATGACTGTGAATAGGTGCATTTTTGTGTGGGCAAAACCAGTACCCCGTCTGCCACAAGTTAGGCCTTTTTTGTCGCATACAGTTATGCAATCTTTTCAGAACCTCTAAAGCACTGATTCTCAACCTTCCTAGTGCCGCGACCCTTTAATATAGTTCCTCATGTTATGGTGACCCTTAACTATAAAATTATTTTCATTGCTACTTCATAACTGTAATTTTGCTACTGTTTTGAATTGTCATTAAATATCTGATATGCAGGATGTATTTTCATTGTTACAAATTGAACATAATTAAAAAATAGTGATTAATCAAAAAACAATATGTCATTATATATTGTGAAATATTTATTTCTAATTACAAATAAATGACATTTGGTTTTGAAGCATGGTGTTGCATGAATAGCACTCTTCATGCAGGGTACTCGTATGTGGGTGTATCTGCATGTGGGCGGACCCACCTGGAGACAGATAGAGGAGCGGTGTCTCCATTCCTAAGACCATCAGAAATCTATCTTAGATGACTCCTGTGAAAGGGTCAGTTGACTTCCAAAGGGGGCGCGACCCACAGCTTGAGAACCACTGCTCTGAAGAGAAAGCTTGACTAACAATCTGACCCAGTGAAACAAACTCCAAATACATTACCAGTCGACATTTTCATCCATTAAGGAAGTTTATATATGTTCAGAATAAGGTTTGTCATCAATCAACATACCATCATTTTTGAAACAAGAAAACCACTCATACACTTGAGTTTTTCCCATAGCACTTTCCTTGTAAGCTGTGTTTAACATCACAGCAGTTTCTGGGGCATTTTTTCCAAGCAGGAAACAAAATTTCACAGCCCCATGCTGATCTCTTAAATTGACCATCACAAAAAACAAAGGAAACCGCTTTTATTAAAAATTTCACTGTGACCAGGGTAAATATTCCCAGGAGAACTCGCTGGGTGCACTAACTCAGAGAGAGTTACTTACCTAGTGGAAAAATGCATACTATGAAACTCCACCCAGTAGAGCTTTTTTTGCTCTGTTTCTTTTGGGGGGTACCTTTATATATATATTCTGTGGATAATATTATATATTACACAAATGTGTGTATCAGACATTATATTTAATTTTGCAGTGCATTTTGAATTCACATTCACATTTTAAAATTTATGAATAGCGGGGTTTAAAGGTGGTGAGAGCAGCAATGAACGCAAACGATTTGTGCAACATAATTTTGCTGCACATTTTTATAGTGGTGATATTTGGCTTAGAAACCACTGTAATATTAACTAGTGGAGAGTTGCTCTCTAGCTACTAAGTCAGGTAAGAAGAGATCCATCTAAGTAATCATGAAATTTGTTTAAATTGCAAACTTGTTTAAATATTGGGCACAAATTTTAGTACACAAGACTGAAGATAACAACACATCATTCCTAACATTCATCTATGTGATACTAAATCTGCAGCCCTAATTAATCTTCCTATTGAGCTATTGCATTTCTATTGTTTTCAGAACTACTTTTTATCTTCAATAATAATAAAGCATCACATCCAATATTAAGTGATGCAGGAAAATCCTGTGAAAACCTGTGAGGGATGAAATCCTTGATCTTCAACACATTTTCCTTAAGTATTTCTGTAGTTATTGTGGGTCAGAGGACTTATCTTGAGAAGATACAGGAAATCTATCATAGCAACCCACACAGTTATAATCCAACAATTGCAGATTTATTCAAGGTTTTCTTCATTGCTTTTGCTAAAGCTGTTGCATGTAGCATCAAATTCTACATATTGTTTCACATTAATTCCCAATTTGATGCCCTTTGTGTAAGGTGGGTTCATGCCCTGACAAAATTAAAAATAAAAACTCATTTCCATCCAGTCAATTCAGATGACCCTTGGACAGAGTATCTCTGACCCCATGGGATTCCAAGGACATAAATCTTTAAGAGAGCAGAATGCCTCAACTTTCTCCCATAGAGCTGCTGGTAGTTTTGAACTGAAGGCTTTGAGATTAGCAGCTGAACACATCCTCCTTCATCTTTTTTATTTCAGTGATTTACAATCTGGACTCTATTTTCACTTTCAATACATTTTATAATCCTCCTTCAATCTCAGAAATATGCTCCCTATATTTCCAAAATATCTTTAATGAATTAAAATACATCTTATTGTATTTTAATGAATTAATTTACATGAATTAAATGAATTAATGAATTAAAGTATTAAATGAATTAATGAGTTAAAGTAATGAATTAAAATACATCTTTCTTCCTTCTTCCCTTTTGCTACTTCTTCTTTTATTATAAAACTTCAGTGATGGATAATGGAATCAGCTTACATATTAAAGAAAAATATATTAATTTTAATGGGAATACAATTAAGTAAATTAACTCGTAATAGTTTATGTGCAACTAGCAATTTTATGTACCAGGGTCTTTCTTCTCTTGATTATTTGTCTCTCTTCTTTTTCTTAGCTCCAATTTTGAAGATCTATATGTCTTCACATATGTGAAGAAGATTGTGTCTTCCTCAATCTTAATCTTATTTTTCAGGGTGAAATATTTTTAAATAGATATATCTATTTTTCTTTGCAATTCTCACGGGGAGAATCCCATGGGTTTCTTTTGTGTTTTCCTAGTTTCATTCTTATTTATATGAGTAAAATAATGGGTTAGAAACTCCATTACTGAAACAAGTTCACTTTGAGAGCCATGCCCTTGATTTAATCATTTATTTATTCCTTTCGTTATTTCTGCATTCTATTAATTATTTACAAGCTTATAAAAGGCTCATTACTCATGTACTCTCTGAGCAAATAATCAGAGAAGCTGGATAGCATGAAGAAGAATGTAGCAGCAATATTGAAGAAAGATTTATTAAAAACTGTGATACACATATGATGCACCTTTGCTTGAAAAAAAAAAAGAAGGAGGATTTGACACACTTGCTGATGAAGACCCAGGATTGAACCCTTAAGTATGCATTATAATTCAATGTAAATAACACCAAAATTCTTACAAATGGACCAATGGTTACCATCATGATAAATGGTGAAAATTTGATGTTATCAAGAATTCTGTATTGCTTGGATCCAAAATCAATGCTCATGGAAGCAGTAGTAAAGAGATCAAAAGGTGATTTGAATTATGTAAATCTGCTGCACAAGACCTCTAAAGAATAGTGAAAAGCAAGGATGTTACTTTGACGACTAAGGCGTGCCTCTCTCCAGTCATGGTATTTTCAATTGCTTCAAATGCCATGACAGCTGGACATTGAATATGGAAGACCAAAGAAGAATTGATGTATTTGAATTGTCCTAGAGAACAATATTGAAAATATATTGGACTGCTAAGAGGACAAACTCATCTGTCTTTGTAGAAGTATGTTGAGTGTTCACAAGAGGCAAGGATGGCTACACTTTGTCTTACACACTTTTAACATTTGTCAGAAGAGACCAGACCATGGAGAAGGACATGCATGATAAGTAGAGTTCTTGTTGTTGTTAAGTTTTTGTTGTGTTTTGTTTTCTTTTTTTGTCATTGGTTTGTTGTTGTTGTTGTTGTTTTGTTGTATATTGTTGCTTGGTTTTTCTCTGTCTTGTTTTTGTGCAT
>NW_022104341.1:11561407-11574412 GCF_000313985.2 Echinops telfairi | reverse complement strand
TGTGCTTTATACAATTGATGTATGTATGGATTGTGATAAGAGTTGTATGAGCCCCTAATGAAATGATTAAAAACAAAAAAGTTTCTATAACTCATTCCATTCCAGAGAATGTTATACTTAGTTCTTGGAAATAGCTTTCTGTTGCACAAGTCCTTTTTATTTTAATCAAAGTAAGCACTGAATGTTGTTCCTCTCTAGTGCAATTTAAAACCTGTTTTTCTTTTGACCACAGAAATAAGAAACCCCACTTTCAGCAAAGGAAAGCTGATCTGTGAAGGATAGGACCATTTGATAGTGCATTCAGGCTAGAGAAACAAAGCTTCAGCCTTTCCCAAGGTTAGTAAAATTGAGAAACTTTCCCTGTTAAGACTTGAGAGCCATCTGAGATACGTCATATCAAGTATGTCAGACAAAATGGGCAGGTGAATTTTTCCCTTTACATGTTATTAACAGCAGTGAGTTTAATTGTACAGCGTACATACAAAAAATTAACTAAGCAAGAAACATTAAAACATGATTTAATGACAAGCAGGTTTGGATTTAATATAGTAAACATAAAAATATACAATAATGCTTATACATTCACACATGCTTACCTAGCACTGTGGTCCAGTATAGATAGGAATACTTACATGTGTGTAGTGGATTAATGAAGGGCTTCCTAACTAATCTAATGTATTAGAGTTTTCTCTATGATCATACTAGAACTTTGACAGGCTCTCAGGCTTTCTGAGCAGTCTGATACTTTACAAAAATATCAGTAGAATGAGAACAGTTGTTGAAAAACTACAGATAGAGAAATACGGAGAATTGGCTGTAAATGGGAGAAATTTTTGTATATCATGCAAAGTCGCTTGGACTTCGTTATTAGTGTGTCTCTTAAGCCATTCCAACTGAGGTAAGTCCGTGGGACTGAGCAAACCCCTTCTCAGACTACCAGAGACTGAGTTTTCACTGGAACAGACTGGCGCATATCTCCTGTGGAGAAGCTGGCAGGTTCAAACCCCTGAGGTTTTTATTGGTGGCCCAGCACTTAACACAGTGTGCCACCAAGTCCCCTTTATCATGAGGATTCATACAATAGTTTTTAGTAACATAGTATTCCTAATGGCTGTACTGCCCAGAAAAACCACTTGTTTACCCACCACTTCCTTTGATGGGGAACTGCCTGTGTCCTATCCCATGTCTTCCTGCTTAAAGTTTTGGTCACAGTACCATAGCAATTATGTGCTAAAAGGGATAGAAATGGCAATGAGTAGTCAAACATTACACCCAATCAATGATGAAGATCATTGATTATGTTCCCTGTAATTTGTCCCTAACAAGGACACTAAGGTACATAATACTATCATTCATTTTAGGTCACAAGCTCTAAGGCTAATGCAATGTGGAGATTCTCTGTTTGCCTTGAATTAGAATAAGAAGTCGAATAAGAAAGAAAAATGATGTTTGCATTCAAAGAGAAACATAGGGAAGCAAAGTTAAGAGATGAAAGAAGAAATAAGAGAATCAAGAAAACAAAGGTCCAGAGGCTCTAGCCAGGCATGGTGCAGATAATTTCTGTCACCAAACATCTATAAAGTAGCAAACCTTCATTTTGCCAAATCTATTTTGATTTTGGTCATTCTTGCTGTCAACTGCTGAACTCTAGTCTGTCTGTGTACATTTTAATCTTGTATCAATGTGAAAATTGGACCTGAGAGAAGTTATTTTAATGATTTTATTGTTGCAGAAGAGTTCATTACTAATTTATAATGTTTTAGAAAGTCAATTTGTATTTTGATTATCTTTAGAATTTGGCATCAACCCTTTATATTTGTTTGTTTTCTTGCCATTTTTAGTTTGATGACATTAATCAAAATCTCAAAAAGAGAATTTTAATTAATGATGGAGAGATATCTAGGAATAATTTTAAAAGTCATGAAATTCATGAATCATACAAGTTTGAATGCATTGGGTGTTAGATTCTAAAATCCGGGAGATCTATAATTTTGGAATGGGAACTGAAAACACCTGCTTATACTTTCAACATCAATGCAAAAGAGTAGATCCTAACCTCAAACCAAATCCACTCATACAGAGAAAAATTTGACTCGGGATGACCCCGTAGGAAGTGTAATATTTAAGGAAGCAGTGTGCCTCCCTTTCTTCTGTAGACTGGCTGGTGAGTTTGAACTCCATATCTTTCAGCGGCCTGCTGAGCACTTTAAGAACAGGCCACCAGGACAACTAAAGGGATAAACATCAAAGGTTTAACCTAGCGATGGGGTGTATCTGGAAGATACAAAAACAAACACATTTGAAAAGTAGAGTTTTATTGCTTGGCTGCCACAACAAGCCATGGATCCTAGAATCAATGCTCAGGTGGAGACAAATGACAGCAAACTGGACTCTGTTTTAAATTCATGGTGCACTCCAATTTACATACATAAATGATTACAACACCAATTAGCTCCTAACTGAATAATTGTTGTACTTTATTCTCCTTCACTGATATAATAGTTGACTTATCTCAAGAAAGACATTATTAAAATTTTTGAAAATGTGGTAGACAGTGAGTCCAATGCAGAAACTTCACTGGAAGACCTGGACTACCTAAAACATGCTTGTATCCTGAGGACTCAGGGCTGAAAATTCATAGTGTTTGAAGAATCAGAAGACAGCTATACTGAGATTCTTGTAACTGTTGGTGGGCAGACATGGACTTATGACATCAATGTCCTGTATGCTGTATTAAGATATATATATTATGCCAGCAAACTTGTGACTGTCATTCTCAGTCAATATTATTGCAAATATTCTCTGACAACCAACTTCCATCGTTTGTATACATAGCATCCAGGCACAAAAGGATTAATTCTATTTAAGTGAATAACTCAGGTGTGAAGTTAGCCTACATTAGCAAAATATCCATCTCTGAAAAATGCTTTAAAAAATTGGTACCAAGAGCTAATCAGTGACAATATTAATGGAAGATCTTTATACCCCAGGGAAATGATCAATAAACTACCATAAATTAGCAAGGAGGTCTCTTAAGGGAGCCAAAGGAAAAGTATAGATACAGGAATGGATTGGGGGCTTGCACTAAATCCGGCCTCCAATTTAAGAACAATTAGATCTTAAATAATTGTCCTGATCTGCTCTATACTCATCCTCAGGAAGGGAACACAAAAGATATCGGTGCAACAGAAAAGTTTGGTGAAGGAATTAGGTGGTGCCAGGCTATCAGATAAAATAACATCTTAAAGGCTTATTTCCAAACAAGCAGCCTTCTATCTAAGTGAGATGTCAACTAAGTTCCTAGCGAAGAAGCACACCAACGCCAGTGACCAAAGGATTATAAGTCTTATAATCTGAAACCAAAGGGGGAAATAGTATAAGAGCCAAAACTGTGAGATTCTGGTTTGCAGAGGCTATGGGTAACAGTGGGAACACAGGATACACTGTGAGATCTGCATAAGAAATAAGCCTCCAGTGATTTCCCGCTATCCATAATAGAATGGTGAGAAAGAAACTGGTTACCAAATAGAGTGCATTGTAGAGATGACTATATACTGGGGATGAGCATCGTTTTTGGAGTGGAATTGAACATGGCAAAATTAGTGGAATAAAGTCTGTGGGAATGGAGCCTTCAGGATCTTTATTTACTAAGAGGGCATGACTCATGTGAAGGAGAAGCAGTTGAAACAAATCTGCTAATGATCAGGATTGAAATGTGCAAAGTATGCATACAGTAAAACTGGTATTGGCAAAATGATATGATACACATAAAGATTGATATCCTGGGAATTGGTAAGCTGGAATGGACTTGTAAGGTCCATTTTGAATCAGAAAGGCATGATTTACTGTGCCTAGAATAACACAATCCAGAAGAGTAGTATTCTCATTGTCAAATAGAATCTTGAAAAATCAATTTTGAAGTACAGTGTCATCAACGTTATAATTATCTATCATTTTAAGAAAACCTAATCAATACAGCTATTACCCAAATTCATGCACTAATCACAAATGCTAGGGATAAGGAAATTGAAGAATTCTACCAGTGTCTTCAGTCATAAATTGATCAACCATGCAATCAAGATGCACTGATAATATTGGTATTGGTATGCAAAAGTAGGAAAGAAAGAAGACAAGATTAGCTGGAAAATTTGGTCTTAGTAATAGAAACAAAGCTGGATAGAATTTTGTAAGACCAACTACTTGTTCATACCTTTTCAACAACACAACACAAAAGAAAATTATATCATCTTTGGGGAGAGATGAGAGAGAAACTCAACATCAACATCTAATACCAGAGCAGGGCCTGACAGGACAGACCAATTGCTCATATGTAAGTTAAGGTTAAGACTGAAGAAAATCAAAGCAAGTCAACGAGAGCCAGAACACAACCTTGATATATCCCGCCTGAATTTGGAAAATATCTCAAAAACAGGTGTGCTGCATTGACAGGAACCTGACAGATATTCAGGCTGGAATCAGAAGAAGTGAAGCAAGGGATATCATACCTCAAGTCAGATGGATCCTGGCCAAGAGAAGAGAATTGCAGAAATATATTTACTTGTGTTTTATTGACTATACCAAGGAATTGCACTGTATATTTCAAGAAGAATGGAAATTTCAGAACACTTCATTACACTCCTGAACTGGTACATGGATCAGGAGGTAGCCATGTGAGCAGAACAAGAGAATAAAGGAGGGTTTCAAATCAAGAAAGGTAGGTTAGGCTTTTATCCTCTCACTGTGCTTTTCCAGCTGGTATGCTGAGGGAATTATCCGAGAAACTCGATTATATGACGACTCTGGTATCAGTATTGAAGGAAGGAGTATGAACATTCTGAAAGACACAGAAGGCACAAGCGTGCTTGCTGACAGTCAGACAACCTGAAGTACTAGTGCATGAAAATCAAGGATCGCAACCTTCAGTGCATATTCCCACTCGATGAAAAGACGGTGAAATCCTCACACTGTACAAATAGGTAACATTATGATAAATGGAGGAAAAGTTTAGGATTTCAAGGATTTTATGTTGCTTGAATCCACAGTTACTGCTGATGGAAGGAGAAGGCATTGGGTAAATCTTCAACACAAAACCTCGTTAGAGTTTTAACAAGCAAATAGGTTACTGTAAGAACTAAGGTGCACCTGACCTAAGCTATGGCATGTTCAATTACCTCATAATCATGTGAAAGTTAAACATTAAATAAAGAAGACCGAAGAACTGATGCATTTGAATTCTGGTGCTAGAGAAAATTTTGAAAGTACCATGGATTGCTAAAAGGACAAACCTGTCTTGAAAGAAATAGGGCCAGAGTGCTCCTTAGAGGCAAAGAAGGCAAGACTTCATGTTATATATTTTGGACATGTTTTCAGGAGAGACAAGTCCCTGGAGAAGGATCTCCTGTTTAGTAAAGAAGTACAGAGAAGGCGAGCACAGCACAGCGCTCAAGGAGTTGAGTTGACACTCTGGCTGCACTAACAGGCTGAAGCATAGAAACAATGGTGAAGATGAAACTGGATTCAGCAATGTTGTGTTCTATTTTGCAAGGTCAATATGGTTGGAACACACTCAATGGTACCTAACAATACAAAAAAGCACTATGATTATGATAATTAATTGTCTAGAATTATGTAAAAATGTTTAATGGGTTTAGAAATATATTATTATTTAACCAAAAAACTAAAGCTAAGGCAATCTCATTTTTAAAATTCCACTTTAACTCACGTCAAGCTTAGACACAGTTGAATACTCCATAGAGCTTTCAGAGCTGTGATTTCACAGAAGTGGTTTGCCACATGTGTTCCCATAGATTGGTTTGTGGACTCTGTGTTCGTCTGCGTGCTTTAGAGAAACAAGTCCACAGAAACTTATGTATAAGAGAGAGTTTTATGTAACGGTTAAGTGCGCATCAAGAAAACATCTCAACCCAGTCCTGCCCAAGCCCACAAATTCAACATTAACCCATTAACCTATATGTCCGACACCAATCCACAAAGTCCTCCTCCACCTCACAAAACACACGCAATGATGCCGACTGCAGGAGGAAAGCCGAGTCAGTGAATGTGTAAGCATCTCAGTGCTGGCAGGAATCTCCACACCGCTGCTCCAGCACCTAGGGCTGCATCGGGGTAGGTCCATGTGGCTTCTCAGGGATGTCTTGCAGGAAGTCAGCCTTGCCAGCTGAAGCAGGGAACTGCTAAGGCAGCTGCACCCTGGTGCAACCATCACAAAGCAAGAGACCCGAAACTCAAAAGGCAAGGCTCACCAAGCCATTTATCCCTCCACCCTTCAATTAACCCCACATGTGTTTATTGGTCAGGTCGGCACAATAAATTACCTCACACTCCAATTGCAATCTTTTATGTTCAGTGTAAAAATGTTTCACACTGTTGGAAACAAGAAGTCTTTATTGAATAAATAATATGTTCAAAATATTATATAATTATTTTCTTCTGTAATTCAAAAATAGACAAAAAACTATATGGAGTTTGAATTTATGTTCACATTGATAGCTCTCAGGTGATGAATAAGTAAGAGGGGAACTAGAAATGTGGGTATTTTGATCTATGTGCTGGTCACACGAATGCACTTACCTAGTAAAAAAACCTATGTGTTTTTATTGTCTGGAATTCTTTCTGCACATATGTTGTGCCTCTGTGAAAAAAGATCATTTTTAAAAAAAGAAAAAAGAGCATTTAAATTATTAATTTTGCTTTGAAATAGGATGGGATTAATTTGTCAGATTTAAGAGACATCATGTATACCAGACTGGAATTTTAATTTCACTATTGTAAAGAAAACAAAATAAAATTCAGAGAGGAGAGTTTGACCCTTTGTCTGATTTCTCCTTCAGGGCATTTGGTAATTTGTAAATTTCCCAAAGTTGTATGCTAATAGTCCAAGTAAAAAGTACAGAAATAGTCCTAAACGAATATGAGGAACACTATAAAACAGACATCTTATATTCCTGGATTCTTGGAAGGAAAACAAAATAGAGAGATAAAACATAAGAGCTATTTTGAAGATATAATTGCAGAAGTTCCCTAACTGACTGCAAACAATACTGTTCCACAGATTCAAGTAATGACATGAATGCTGTGCAGGATTAAGATGAGCGAGAATGCAGACCAAAGCATACCACAAAAATTTACGCCAATAAGATAAAATATATGATGTCCCCTAACACATAGACTTCTTATAGCATATTTTTTCAATGTTCATCCATGTTGTAGCATGTGTCAGAATGTGTTAGAGTAATATTCCATTACATATGTTCTATTCCTAGGAATTGGAGATTAAAGATGTCCCAAATGTCCAACTATTCCAAAATGTTCTTCTGCTCCACTCTCCCACCACCACCACCTGTCCTTCCTTGAGTATATTCCCTTATATTCTGGATTTTGGAATTCACTGCAACATCCCATAGAAACACGACAAACGTTTAGGAACTGTCCCATGTGGTGGCATGTGTGGTTTGTGTCTAAATCCGAAGGTCAGCTATGGCTGAGCCCAATACAGGGACCAGAGCCAGAGCCAACAATGTGCAAAAGTCACAGACGAACTGCTCGTTCTACCAAAGCTCGGTCAGGAAACAGAGGTCTGGTCTTCTGAGTGCTGTGTGTGAGAATCATATCAGCATTTACACTCCATCCGAGGAAAACAATGGTGTGTTATAGAGAGTCACTGATTTTTTCTGGGGATTCTCTGGGCTGTATGGGGACACTGTGTAGCCTGGAACGCTAGGACAATGGTCATATGTTCCCCCACATTCCAAGACACCCTGAGTACACTGAGAATGCAGCTGCCTTTGTGAAGTTTAGTCCCTAGGAACTGTTTGTGCTTAGAGCAATTTTATCAAGATGCTATTATTAAACTATGATCCTTTGCCTCATTATATATAAAGCTGCAATTTGGAAATAAAATTGGCATTTGGATCATCAGTCCACTGGCCACTCTTTTTCTTCAGGTCATCACTGACTGCAGGTCCATGCCAGTGGATGGTAACACTTGGTATTGTAAGTCACACTCTCCATTAAATTTGCATTAAAAATGCCCCCAAGAAAACAAAGAGTGTGGCTTAGTTCATATACTACATTAAGGAAAATTCTAAAGAATCCTTCAAGAAAAAAGTGTGACTTGGTTCACAACCTCTACTAAAGTCAGGTCTTAATCCCACTCTAAGCCTATCAATTTAATATAGCAGAGAATGCCTTCTAAAAATGAGATTATAGTCAAAGGGCTAGAGTACAGAATTATACTACGTCACCTAAGGGTTTATGACTAGAAGGTTCATCTTAATTGACTATGTGCCTTTTGTCATCCACTTGTTGATAAACATTTATGCTGATTCTATCTATTGGGTATTACAAATAGAGATGCAATGAACATTAGCGTGCACATCAAAAAAGGAAAATATTTGATCATCTCACTTATATGAGATATCTAGAATATACAAATGTATATATAAGAGCTTATTAGTACTTAGTAGGTATAGGAAGAAGAGGAAGATGAGTCATTGCTTAAGGGTCAAAATTATTAAAGGTTATGAAAAATGTGGAAACAGAAAGGTAATACTTGTACAAAATCTTAATAACTTAATTAATAACACTGAATTACACATATAAAATGTTCAATAAAATGCTTCTATATATATATATTCTAAACAGTAATTTTTTTAAAAATTCAAAAACACATACACAAAGTATGTATTTAAAGGAAATTAAAGAAAATTAAATAAACTCTCCAAGGGTACTTGATAAAATGAACTTACACTATGATGAGACAACTATAAATATTAACGTTAACATTATCAACAAAAACAATGTGACACAAACATTATGTTTAACTATCTGGACAGATACTAAATGAAATATAAATGCAGTTTTGGAAATGATTGAATAAAATAACAGATACAGAAATAAAAGAACATGTGAATAAATATAGTTGAGGATTTCTGGGAAGATGGCCATGAGATAGAAGTAACCGCATTGCATTGGTACCTCCATGAGCAATTCCTTGTTTGGGGGGTAGGAGGGCTGAGTGAGGGGTTGTGGGATATGCAGGTGGACTTCATGGCACCCCAGAAGTTTGTAACAGCCCATGGCCAGATCTTCCAGGTGGCAATGACCTGTCATGCACCCCCCACCTCCACCACGTGCAGGCACTGCTGAGCTGCTGGAGCATGTGGTCTGGTAGCTAGTCCAGATCTGCCTGCATCATTAACCTGGGACCTCAGGTGACCCACAGCCTAGCCCCACTTACAGCTACCACTTTGTGTACAGTGTCTCCGTCCCCTACCGACTACCATGGTTCCATCCTGCCTGTTGTCCCACCCCAACCCAGCAACCACATCCAGCTGCATACAGGAACTGCAGCTTCGTGGCCTGCAGTACATCCCCCATGCCCCATCTGCTGCTCCTGCCTCAGGACCTGAGGCCCAGCCCCTCCGCCTACAGCTGCCACTTTGTGACTTGAAGCTCAACCTCTTGCCTCCCACTTCACCTGCCACAGTCCCATCCCTGACTTTTTGCCATTGTCACCACGCAGCCCATGGTCCTGCCCACTGCCACCAATGCTGCTTCACAGCCAGTAGCTCATTCCCACACTGTGACTGTTTCATGGCCTAAAGCCCCATCTCTATCTCCTGCCCTTGCTGCTGTGGACCCATGCCCCAGCACTATGTGGTTCCTTCCCACCAGCAACTCAAGAGTCATGCAGTTCCTTCCTGCTGGCACCCTGTGTTACGTGGGTTCCCCCTGCCAACACTCCAGCTTCCTCATGCTGGCACCTCCTGCTGCACACATACTGGGATCCGTGCCTCATGCTTCCTGTGTGATCTGCCTGCTTCGCACACCCCTGCTACCTGAGACACCACACCCAAACTGGCTGACAGGGTGACTTGAGCTGCCATCCAAGTAGATATTCCCAGCTGCCTAGTGAAAGAGCAAACCACAGTGAGATAGAAACACAGGACAATCACTGCAGTGCTGTTAGCTCCAGGAAGTCCTTTGAATCATTCTTATTAGCCTCCCTGCAAGAAAATACAGGGTTCTTTGTCTTCTGGGAAAATGACGTGTAGCTCTACCAAAATGACACACAGCCAGCAACCCACATCAGCCTCCACTAAGTGAAGCAAAAGAAACCAAATGAAATGCCAGAGAAGGACCAGAACCCAGGGAAGTATATGGAAGAAGCAGACTTTGAACTGCCATTGAAAGGAATCTTCAGAATGTTACTTAGAGTCATACAGGATATGAGGGAATCAATTCAGGGCAAGGATGAAAAAATAGAGAGCACAGAGTCCACTTACCATAGGGAAATACAAGTTGAGACAAGCTTACACTTCATAAATATATCCTGAATGAAGAGTGGTATATAGCATATATTATACATCTCAGAATCTACCCCGAATAGGGGAAACTGGTGCCATCTTTTGGAAGCAGCAGGTCAAATAAACCCAGAAAAAAACCCTAATAATATATGAGGCACCAAGATGCATGTTGGCCAATGTTGTTTTTTAATTGTACATTTTCATAACCTTTTGAAGCATCCTTATTTAAATTTCACTCTTTACTCTGTTGTTCTTTCTATGATGATTGTGCTCTTCAAATAGCAATTTTCCTCCTGTGAAACTACATTCTTTAATAATAAATGACATCATTATCTTATTGATAATTTATATCTGAAGAGGAAGGAAAAATCCTAAAGCTTTTAGCTATTCGTTCAAATTTAAGATGTGGGTTAAATCTTATGGCAGAGAACTTTTAGCACATGAATCTCAATGAGGCGACTTCAAAAATTTCATGTAGAAAATCCAATTATCCTTCAATTTTTCCTCAATCTTTCTTGATACCCCTTATATCTGCTACATAGTTATCCTCCACTGCTCATGATAATATTGACCTTCAGAGACATTTCTCGGGAAATCTTTTCTTTTTGATGTTTCAGTAATGTTTAATTATTGTTTTTCATTTATTCCAGTAAATAAAAGTTAAGATAAAGGAATACATACAGAAGTATCAGCTTTATTGTGTTTTTAATGTTATTAATATATTACTTAAAATATTTGGAAAAGCTAAAGGTTTTAGGTTTACTATCCAGTGACTCTAATCTAATGTATACTTCAGGGATTATCACAATAAATTAATATAGTCATTGTTTTTATCAGAAAGCAATGGGTCTAATTAAGTCTTCACCAACTTAAAATAATTATCTGATGGAAAGTAACAAAAAGAGCTGTGATCCTTTCCTCTAGATTGGATGAAGTATCAGAGTTTTCTGATGAATATGAATCCATTTTACTCCAATCTAACTAAGTAAAGGTTACCTTAGATATTTCACATAAGAGTATCAGAAAATATGTTAATATAAAATCATAAAATTCTCTGATAAATAAAATGAAATAATTTTGTGAACAAACGAGGAAGTTATTCTAATGTAAGAGATATGCCTCTGTAAATTGAAGTAAATCTTAAGAAACAAAATTGAGAAATATAATAAAATAACATTGATAAAAACATTCGTGAATAGAGTAAAGTAGAATGTACTAAAGTTAAATATCCATAAATAAGAATAAACCACAGCTGCATAAAAACAAACCTTTTAAAACCAAATATTGTATTTTAATTGAATTGCCTGCTGAGCCAAACAAAAATCTAGTCTCTCCCATAATCAGATTCTGACTGTCATGCACTTTAAATGAAGGCAAACAAAATTCCTCTCCATGCTTCCAGAGAGCGCAACGGTTTTCTCAGGGTTTTGGAAAGCTTTTCAACAGGGTTTTTTTTCATAATTGTATTCTTCTCCCAGTTGAAAGCAGTCTGTAATCACAGTCCTTTTTTATTCCCTTAGGTAATTCCCACCTGTGCTACACGAGGGACCACTGTGGCTCACAGGAGGAGCCCTTTTTGCAAGTTTCACGCTAGTTTTCTACAAACTTCACTTAGGTTTTAGAGTATTGGATCCCTTAAGTAAATGCAGCTGCCTTTTAAGAGCATTTCCAATTAATGTTTGATTCTTAATGGAATCTTTTATTCTTTCCCTCTAATTGACAAACGAAATTGTGCGGTACACATTTTTTTATGTTACATTTACACACACACCTTTCATACAAATATCATGCAAAATTTATGTAAGCATATATTATATGACAATACAATATGATTACAATTGCACCGATTACAAATTATGGAAGTTGACTTTTTCACTCCTTTGAAGAGACACTCTATAATAGGTATTTAAAAAAAGAGTGTAAAAATGCATTTATATTAATGAGCAGTTAAAAAGAAAACACTCATTTTGCCTTTGCCTGATTATGTAAAAGAACATATGCCATTGAGATCTGTTAGTACATTTCTTTTTCTATCATATACTTTTCTCTTTACCCTACTGGCAATCATCATTTATTTTATGTGATAACCAGTAGCTTGTTTTTCCTTAAAGTTTATAATCTTTGTGTATATATTTTAAACAACAATTTTCTTCCCTTTTTGCAGTTGCACAAAGGACATTAATTCCCCTTCTGATGAATATTCATGCCATTCATTAGTACACAATATGACTTTCTTACTAAATGTATTTGAATTGGTTTCTCTCTTTTTAAATTAATATGCAACCACAGATATCATTACATGTGTCTTCTTGTGCTAATGCACAAGTGGGTAGTAAGCAGGTACATTTTAAAGAATAAATATGAACAGTTGTTAGCATTTGCCAATCTGCTGTCACTAAAAGGCACTCAATGTACCAGTGAGTTGAAAATCTTCTTCTCTTTCAAAAATCATTCAAGAAGGGAACATCTTTGAACTGACAGGATGTTCTAATTCTGTGGGCATTCAGAGGCAAGGATCTTCTTTCTCCTCCCTTCCACCTGTATGGTAGCAAGATTGACTTTTACTTTCTCACTCTGTTGTGGTGTAATAGGTTACAGAAGGTAAGGATATTGTTGTCAAGGGTTGTCAAGTTGGTTCAGACTCATAGAAACCTTACATACGCCACAAAGAAACACG
>NW_022104341.1:11550099-11560444 GCF_000313985.2 Echinops telfairi | reverse complement strand
GTACTTGTGCAGGGGCCCACTGTCCATCTGTTTTCTTAATACTCAACCTATAAATATACGTACATAGATCGATTCCCCCTCATCATATATAAATATATTTACATCTTTATATGCCTGTATTTACATCTTTATGACTACCCTTTGCCTCCTGGTTCTTTCCTATGTTTCTTTGTACTTTCCTCTTGTCCCACTATCATGTTCTGCCTTCATTTGGGTTTTAGGCATTCCTCTTGGTTACATTACCCTTGATCCAGCCCTGCAAGGCCTCCCGCACCCTCCTTGACATTGAGTTTGGATCACTCTTTGTTCCCTTGTCCCTGTGCTTGTTAACACCCTCTTCCTTTCTCCCCCTCTCCCCTACCCCCATGTTCCCCTGATCTGTCATCCTGTTGTTCTCTCTTCTGGCTTGTTTATTCTGCCTATCCCTTCCAGGTAGACATGCTATGTACCATCACCAGACTGAGTGCAATGAAGCAACAACAGAAAGTAAAACAATGGCTACAAGAACAATACACACATATGCATACATATATAACCGTATGAATAGTTCAGGGTCTGTTTGTTGTCTTTCATGTGTGCTTTCCAGTCAAGTCTGATGGGGTGCCGTGCCTCGGCACCACCTCTATCCCTGAGGACCTCACCACTCTGCTTCCCCTGCTGCTTTGATGTATGCCCCCAGAGGCTGGCGTTTGGTGTGGTGAGCTCATGGTGGGCACAATTCTTGCCATTTGTCTCCAGTGTTGAGCCCATTCTTGAAGTCACTGTGCCAAACCATCTTGTTAAGGGTATTCCTCTGTTTCAATGTCCCTATACTTTATTAAGCATATATTCCTTCTTCAGGGATTGGTGTCTCCTGGTATGTAAGACAAAATTTCACCATTCTTGCCTCTAAAGAGGATTCTGGCTGTACTTCTCCAAGATAGATTTGTTTGTTCTTTTGGCTATTAAAGGTATTTTCAATATTCTTCTCCAGTACCATAATTGATTTTTCTTTGGTCCTCCTTAATCAGTGCTCCACTTTCACATGCATCTTAGTCCTAAAAGAAACATCCTCATTTTTCAACGCTTGAAAGAGGTTGAGGCAGATTTACTCCAGTAATGTGTTCCTTCACCTTTTCTGCTGCTTCTATGAGCATTGATTATGGACCCAAGGAAGGAAAAGCTTTGACAGTTTCAATTGATTCTCTGTTTACCATGATGTTACCAATTGGTCCGGTTGTGAGGATTTTGGTTTTCTATACTTTGAGTTGTAATCCATAATGAGGGCCATAATCCTTGATCTTCATCAGCAAATTGTAAGTCCTCCTCACTTTCAGCAAGCAAGCCTTCCTCTATGATGGATCATTCTGCTTCATACAGTCCAGGTTCTCCATGTCCACCCATACAGACTGAGTGAGTATGATAAAAGAATATAATCCTGGCGCACACCTTTCCTGATTTTAAACCATGCAGTATTCACTTAACTGTCTACACAACTTCCTCTTGATCCATGTTTAAGTTCCAAATGCATATAATGACGTGTTCTGGAATCCCCATTCTTCTCAAGGACATTCCTATTTTGTTATAAATCACACAGTTGAAGCCTTTGCATAGTCAAGAAAACACAAGTGAACAACTTTCAGATACCTTTGATTTCAGCCAAGAGCCATTAGACATGAGCATTGATATCCCTTGTTCCATGTCCTCTTCTGAATATGGTCTGAACTTCTGAAAGCCCCTTGTCAATGTACTATTGCTGAATGATTTAGAAGAATTTACTTGCATTGACATCAGTGATATTTTTGTATAATATGCTTAGAATGCACTCATTACTCACCAATGAAGACTTATTAAAATTACCATACAGTTGATTCAGTCATTATTAAGCTCAATGTGCAGAATTTCTAAGAGTTTTTCAATAGTTTCAGTTTAATTGTTTTTAAACAATGGACATTATTGCAATCTACACATAGAATTAATCAAGAGTAGCAGAAAGGAACACTATGTGCTCAATACAGCTTCCAAGTAGGAAAAAAATAAACTAAAATAAACACCTCAGTCAGTAGTGATCAGTTTATTGATATAATAAATTTATATTGGGCTGATATTCTTCATATCCTGGGAGTGAAATAAGTCATTTAACTTGGACAGGGCGGTGGAAAAGTGGAGACATTCAATGATATGGATTGACACAGTGGCTGCAAAAATGTGCTCAAACCCAACAATTCTGGACAGTTATCAGCAGTGAGAAAGGAACGTTTTAAAACTACCCCATGAGAACAAAGTCAAGAGCCATGTGGCTGAAAGGCTGAGGACTAGGGAGAGGAACTCTGCAAGCACAGCTGAGAGGAGGCACTCTTTATGGAAGAACTGTATCCTTATCATTTCTGACCATGACTTTATCCTGTTGACTTCCATATGAACTATCAAATGCTGTGGAGAAATAGAATGCTTCTAAAAGGGATAATCATAAGATAATCATAAACAAAATTAACTCGAAGTCAGTGAATGAGTAGGGACAATTGGTGCTAGAATAGGTTAAAGAAGCTTGGAAGGTGGAAATATGTGAGCTTTGACTCAAAGTCATTATTCTTGGGAAAATGTGAAATCAGATTTTCCATTTGCCTATTAGAGTCAGAAGGAGTCTAATGTGGCCTCCATGCCATTTCCAAATTCCATTCAGAATTCAATAGGGCGACATGTATATAGCAATAAAAATTCATTAACATCATGAATTCCCATGAAAGTGCAAACTGAAAAAATATTGAAAATAAAATAAAAATAAAATTGTATTGATACATTCAATATATTACAATTTTAGTATTCCTGCTACCTAAGGGAAATTTGAAGATTATGGATGGATCTACACATATTAGACAATTGTTAAAGAGTCTGGTGCCACATATAAATATTAATATGTACGTAAGTCATAAAGAAATTTTATGCAACTCTAAAATCATTTCAGATTTTCTGTGTCTTGTTCACATTGCTAGGGGAAATTTTCACAAAGGGGGTCTACTGATACTAAAGAAAATAAGGAATCAGAAGGGTCACAATGAAGGGATGAGCAGCCATGTGCAGTATAGCACTGGGAAAACACAACATTCCTCTAGTTCTCCCCACAAATATCATGACCCCAGTTCTACCTTACAAATCTGGCTAGACCAGAGCATGTACACTGGTACAGATAACAGCTGTTAACACAAGAATACAGAACAGATAAAACCCTCAGGAACAATAATGGGAGTAGCAATATCATGAGAATAGCGGCAAGGTGGGGTGAGGGTGGGGTGGAAGGGGGACAGAGGGGGAACAGATAGCAATGATCGACATACAACACCTTCCCAATTGGACAAACAATAGAAAAGTGGGTGAAAGGAGACAGCAGATGGGGAAAGATATGAAAATAATAATAATTTATAATTTGTCAAAGGCTTATAGGGTTGGGTAGGATGGGAAAAAAGTGGAGTTCATAACAAGGGCTCAAGTAGAAAGAAAATGTTTTGAAAGTGATAATGGCAACATATATACGAATGTGCTTGATACAATTGATGTATGGATTGTTATAAAACTTCTGAGCTTATAATTAACATATTAAAAAGATACAAAGCCACATATATATTTTTTCTATTCCTAGTACTTAGAGTTAATTTTGGATAGCACAAAGATTTACTTCACTAATCCACTTAACTTTCATTCATCAATTAATTATTAAACAAGTGTATATCTTGACCTTAAAACAGTTAAATTCTCTGTTTTTCATATTTGTCAAACACTAAGAACAAGAACATGGAAAATCAACAACAAAAAAACCCCTGCAATGTCTACCCTCAAGGATCTTAGAAATGGGCTAAGGGACCCAAACCCCAAAGTAAACTCACTGCCATGTAATCCATTATAACAACCCTGTAGCAACCCTACAGGACAGAAGGGGTTTCCAGGGTTGGAATCACTGAGATTTCAGTTAGCATCCCAGCCCATAACCCACTAGCCCATCAGGGTATAGACAATAATTTTTTTTAAAGGACAAAATTATAAAGAAGGCACACTGTTGATACCTATTAAAGAGGAAAATGGTTTTGGTAAGGGAACATAGAAAAGGCAACTGAAAATGTGACATTTCAGTACAGACTGAAAGAGATAACTGAAAGATCCTATGAAAATTGATACGTGGAAATTCTGGGCAGAGGTAAATACAAGTTCAAAGTTTCTGAGGCTAGAGAGTGACTTTAATGTTGCTAGGTCAAAAATGATTAACTGAAGACACTAATGAAATGTAAGCCACATGAAGTAAGATACAGATAAGGCAAATTCTTCAAATAGTTCTAGAATAATGTGTAAGTTTTGGTTTTATTATGAGTGGCAAGGAAGAAATGAGTAGGTTGTAAGCCACATGGATAACTTAATCTATGTTTAACTGCCTTATTCTAGATACTCTGTATGTACTGACAAAGTACAAGTTTAGAAGAAGGGCAAGTATTACATTGGATATTACAATATTTCAAGGAAGATATTTTGGTCCTTTTTTTCATGAGAGGTAGCAATGGTTGCTACAGTAATGGATTAATCAAACCTTCTATATATATTGTAAAGGTAGAGCTTATAATGTTTGCTGATGCCTTAATTGTAAGATGAAGACTATATGTTCATTAAAAATCTCTACCTACCTTAGAGTTTTGTGTTGGTCTGGGTAAACTGGGGAAACAAATCCACAGAAACTCACATCTATGAGACAACGTTATATAAATGGTAAGTGCATGTTAAGAAAGCATCCCAACCCAGTGCCATCCAAGCCCATAAGACCAACATTAGTCCATATGTCTGACACCAATCTACAAAGTCCTCAATCTCACAAAACGCATCAATGACACTGACTGCAGGAGAAAAGCCTTATCAGTGAGTATGTAAGCATCTCAGCACTAGCAGGGGCCCCCACGAGGCTGCTCCAGCACCCAGGGCTGCATCAGTAGGTCCATGTGGCTTCTCCTCGGGGAAGTAAACCTTGCAAGCTGAAGCAGGGAACTGGCTAAGGTAGCTGCACCCTGGTCCTACCATCAGAAAGCAAGAGTCCCGAGAACTAGAAGGGCAAGCCATTTATCTCTCTGTCCTTCAATTAATCTCATGTGTTTATTGGCCAGTTCAAGTTTATTCCAACTCCTAGCCACCTAATAGGATAAAGTAGAATGCCCACCCCTTACTCCACCCCACCTTGGGAAGGTTTAAATCTTTACGGAAACAGACAGCCCTCTGTCCAGCACAGTGTGTTGGGTTTGAACCACAGACCTTGTGGCTAGCAGCTCAGTAATATGTAGCACACATGCCATACATTGCATGCAAAATGAAAGGAGCCCACTGTGTATAAACTGAATAAAACAGCTGAAAATGAGCACTAGAATTTTCCATGTTTTGTGGTTGAGATGAAAAGAAACAAAAAGGAAGATAGAAAATAAACAGAGAATTAGAAGGATTATCAGAATTGTGTCTGAAGAAAACTGAAGAAAATGTTTCAAGAGAGAAAAATAAATGTCTGTGCTAGATGCTGCCACTAAATCAAATCAATGTCAACCTTTGGGTTTAGCACTTGGGAGATTATAGTGATTTAGCAAGCAGTTTTCATGGAGTGCAGATGTTGATTGCCAGAAAGAAATATGTTGAAGATGAGAGAATGAGGAAAGAACTTTTGGAGAAAACCTATTCACAGAGACTTACTGTAATGATAAAATATATGTATTTAGTGGTAGCTAGAGAGAAATTGACTCAAGTGATTTTGTAAAATGTGTTTTTAGGAATATAGAATGATACAGTCTAAAGGAAAACATCTGCTGATGTAAGACAAGAAAATTGCTATATCATTATCTTTGTTTAAATGAGAGAGGAGGGAATGATTGGAGCTGTTATATTAGTGGAGAAGCTGGATTTTCTTGAATAATAATAAGCAAAAAGAATGTCCTTTTATTATCAAGGGTAACTATAAAGAAAATGAGCACAGATTCAAATGGTGTGTAAACATTGGAGCTGGAACTGAAAGAAGTTCTCATCTGAGAAATCCACATTTTTCAGTAAAATAGGGGGCGTGTTCATTAATTGAGATCATAAATGAAAAAAAAGTGTAAAATTAGTTATTAGAGAAGATAGGAGACTTTATTTAATGAAAATTTAGGAGGAACTATCCTAATAAGGACACTAGAGAATTTATAATTCTGGAAATAGTAAGATTAATTATTGTTCAGTTTCTCATATTTTGTCATAAAATAATAGGTGTAATATTATGAGAATACCAAGGGAGGGGGAATATGAAGGCTTTTAAGTGCATTTAAGATGCTGTGGATATTTATGTCAGAGACTCTGTGATTATATTTATGAAGAAAACGGTAATGAGATTGCTGTCAGCACTAAGAGTTTCTTGAAATGTGTGGTCATAAATTTGGAGTAAGACCAATCTTTATCATTTTCATTTATTCCAATTAGTGTTTAGCTGCAGGAGTCTGGACTTGTGTGAAGATGACATAAATAAAATTGTAAAATATATAAACAGTTTCTGGTAGGTTTTGAGATTTTTTTCAAAGTAATAAAATTGATGCACTAGGGGGTTAAGGACAAAGGTAGGAAAGGATGAAGATAATGATTAGTCATGATATTTGAAAAGCAAGGTAGAAAATGAGATAACACAGATAAATTATGAGGTTGGCTCAAGTGATTTGTGTTTGTCTACTAACCTAAAGATTGGGAAGTCAACCCCACAAGAGTGGAGATTTTTGAAACCCAGTGGAACCATGGAAAAAAGGCCTATCTATCTGCCTTCCCACAGATTCTAGCCAAAAGAACCTTGCCAATTTGCCTAACCTAAAGCCAGATTTTTTTGCGTATTATATTGTCATCAAATCTTAAGATAAAATAATATACTAAAAATTTCAAAATCCATTCTTTTATTAATTGCTATTTTTAGAGTGAATGTTGGTTATAAATTAACATTCTGTGATAATAATCTGAAAATATTCTCCATCCTTTAAATAGTATCCTAGGGGACTTCAAAACGTTTATGGAACCATCTCATTTTAAAATTTAATTTTCCATGAACTTTTTCTTTACTTTGTTGAACTTTTTCAAGACCCTTGTAATTTTAGAAGTCTATTCTGAATGCCTATAACATGCACATAGTCACTAAACACTTTCCTAGGCTTAGCCCATTAAGATTTTCAGTTATATCAGGTTTCCAGTTTCAATGAGCACAAATAATCTTAATGACATTAGTTTCATTGCAATTCTTTGAGATAAAATAACTTGCTAATTAATCATGTCTAGGAATTTTATCTTACTTAGATTATTCAGCTCCTGCATATTTGATTCTTTAAAAGCTTTAAGTGCTATAAGTAAATGAAAATCCATACTAGTTAGTGACTGTTTGAGATAATTTGCATTCTTTTTAATATATTAACACTTCAAAACTAACATCTAATTTTCAAAAAGAAGCTTTATAATATGAATTTTGCAACATTCTTGCAGCTGGCTGAATTAATTAGCTCCTATGAAATTTCCCTAGAGCCTTTTTTTTCCACACCTTACTGAAGAAAGTTATGCTTTTTTGATTTTCCATTCCCAAGGGATAAGGATAATGCCCTAACATTTTCTAATCATTTTCCAATGTAAAAAATTACCAATAGGTGTGGAATTATGAGCTGAATAAATTACAAAAGTGATGCACACATAGAGACTACTTAGAGAACTTTTATAATTTACTTTTTATAAGTATTATTGGCTTTTAAAATTCACTTTTTAAATGCTAATTAATTTTCTCTTAAAAATCAAGCTAACTCAAACTTTGTAATGCAAAAAAATATCAATCAACTAATATTCCTTTGAATTGCTTGTCCAGTACTTATGTGAGCTGAAGAAACTCCTTGATATAAAAGCACTGTTTCTTTTCTTTTGGGATAGGCTAATATAGAGAAATTAGATGGCCAAGCAATTGCCTTCATTATGTGTTCATCAAATTTTAAGAAAAATGTCCTTATATTCACACTAAAAGTATAATTTAATCATTGATTTTTGCCACATAGTTAAATGGTTAATCGCATATAATCTTGACACAAACACAATGCGCAAATATCACATCCATCACTAAGCCCTTTAATATTTCTTGGTCTCAGTTACTTTTCTTTCAAAATGGCAATGATTATAAAATGTTTTGCCTAGTAGAGTATAGTGACAAATGCTAACTAGACAGATCCAGGCCAAGGGGAAGGTGATGATAAAGGAAGTGAAAAACCAAAGGGAGGTGGAGGCACACATCCCTCACAGCTCCCCATTAGAAATAAAGCTGAAGGACAGATAAGACACATTTTCTCATCAATGGAAGAGAAGGAGATTATAAAAATGTGTGAGCAGAAAGAGATACGATGTTAATTACACCCACGATGGTTAAATTAAACCTTGACCTTGGGCCTGACAACGAACCTACAGCTTGAATTCTAGGGCACATGGGTGCATATTAACTAGAAAACAGACTTGTGCTACAGAAATCCAGCCTTTAGCTGAAGACCTGCCATGAAGTCAGCCAACAATAAAAGCCCACCATTAGCTGAATTAAAAAACCTATAACCTCATTCTACTAAATTCTCATATTAACTGGGGCCCCTTTGATGCTCCACTTGGGAAACAAATCCACAGAAATTCATAGGTATCAGAGAGAGAGAATTTTATATAAAAGGTAAGTGTACATTAAGAAAGCATCCCAACCCAGTGCTGTCCAAGTCCAACATGAGCCCTTATGTCTCACACCAATCTACAAAGTCCTCCTCAATCTCACAAAACACACTCAATGATGCTGACTGCAAGAGGAAAGCTGAGTCAGTGAATGTGTAAGCATGTCAGTGCTGACAGGGGTCTCCACATGGCTGTTCCAGCATCCAAGGCTGCATCGGGCTAGATCCATGTGGCTTCTCCTTGAGGATGTCTCACAGGAAGTGAGCCTTGCCAGCTGAAGCAGGGAACTGGCTAAGGCAGCTGCACCCTGGTCTGATCATCATAAAGCAATAGTCCTGAGAACTAGAAAGGTTAGGCTCACGGAGCCATTTATATCAGTTAAGCCCACATGTGTTTATAGGCCAGGTTAGCACAATAAGCCTTAACTATCTCACTTTGTATAATGGCCCATTTTGCAGACAGAATATTTGGTGATTTTTCTATGGAAGTTTGTTATGCTCCAAAGCAAATGTAAAGATTAATTTTTATCTATTTTCCAAATTAGTCATATATTTTCATATATATAATTCTACACACCATATGAGTATAAGTTTAAAAATATTTCTACTAGGATCATAGGCCATATACTCACAAATATCTTTCAAACAAGACATGCTTAAATATGTCTTTATGTCTTTGTGATCAGTGGACAGCTGCAGACATGTTTTCTCACTAACGCCCCTGATGTAGTCTCATTGTGGTTGCTAGATGCCATCATGTGTGTTCCAAATCAGAGTGACCCTACCTACAACAGAATGAAGACTTCTGGGTCCTAGACCTCCCTCTCAATCATTCCTATGTTCGAGCCCACTGTTCCAGCAAGTGCACCAATCCACCTTGTCAAAGGTCTTCTTTTCCACTGCCCCTCAACTTTACCAAGCATGATGTCCCTTTCCAGGAAATAAATAGGCTTCCCTGATTATTTGTACAAAGTAAGTGAGGTGAATTCTCGCCATCCTTGTTTCTAAAGAGCATTTTCACTGTGTCTTCCAAGACAGATTTGTTTGTACTTCTGGCAGTCGATGGTACTTTCAATGTTCTTTGCCAGTGTCATAATTCATTTCTTTTTTGGTCTTCTTTATCCAGTGTCTAACTTTTCATATTATAGTCTCATTAGGGTTTCCTAAACAAGTAAGTCCAAAGCAAAAGAGTGGCTTCTAAGGGAATCCTCTGGGCTAGTTACACTCAAGTCAGAGCTGTCATCTTAGAAGCTTGCCTTTTTGAGGTTCCAAAAGCTAATTTTGACTTCAACGAACACAGGATAATTCTGCAGTTTATTAGAAATAAAGTTTTACTGGTATGGAGTGACCAAGGGCAAGGCAACTGCAAGGAGCTACCGAAACCAGAATGAAGGTTGAACATGGTAATGGGACAGGAGGAAAGCATAAAGAAAAAGGGGAAAGAAATAGGAGGCAAAGGGCATACATACAAGCCTAAATACCGACATGTACATATGTAGATATATTTAAGATTATGGGGGGAATGGACCTAGGTGCAAATAACTATAGGTTTGGTAGTAGGGTGGCAGGTGGGCATTGGGCCTCCTCATGTGCACTTCCCTAATACAAGAGCACCTTGCTCAGCTAAACGGTCATTTCATGATATCTACCTTCCCGACATGATC
>NW_022104341.1:11544595-11549134 GCF_000313985.2 Echinops telfairi | reverse complement strand
TTTGGGAATAATGAGGGCCACAAATGTATAGATGTGCTTTACACAATTGATCTATGTATTGTGATGAATTGTATGAGCCCCAATAAATTTTTTTTCCTGAAAAGTCCTTTAATAGGATTGGAGCTGGTGTAATCCCAGCCCCAGCTCGGTCCTTGCTGCCCTCACAACTTCAGCTGCCCCCCTTACTCCATACCCACCATGCTTAGGCTTTTGGTGCCAACCTACCCACCATTCCATCAGCCAACCCTTGCCTGGCATTGCCCAAGTACTAGGCAATGTGTGGTTGCTTCACACCTGGGAATGGAGGGCATTGGAGAAGGCCAAGGGCACCTGGAGACTAGGCAACCTTGGGCTCTGAGGCCAGTGCTCTTGAAGGGGCATGCCAAGCAGTGATCTGTCTCCTTGCCAGTTGCTTGCAAATAGGAAGTCAGGGTGGGGGTGCAGGAAGGAACACTCCCCCACGGGGTGTAGGAACTGTTGGAGTAAAGCGTGGACATACCTGGGGGGCCGATGGTTCTGGGCTGTGACCTGGGGACCCTCTGGCACCAGGGCGGATGGGATCCCAGCATCTCTCCAAGGAAGGCTCCGTGGGCATCTTTTACTGGACGGTAGATAGACACCCCAGGTCAGGACAATCCATGAAGTGGACAGAGGATTCCGTCCTGGTCTATCGTCAGGAGCACCCACTCTGAATCCAGGAGGAAAGAAATAAAGCTTTAAGAAAATTGAAAACTTTATCCATTAGAAAAGTCCCAGGTAAGTGGTGCCAAGGAATTTTTTTCATCATGACAATGTACTTGTTTATTGTTACGGGTGGCAAAGGCTGTCATAAGAATTCCTTTGGGGATCCTTATATCATTTATATCATATAGTGTACAACTTGATCTTACTCCTCAAGACATCTTTAAGTTTCTTAACCTCAAAGAATATTGGGAAAGAATATGATTTGAAACCCTCGAGGATGCCAAATCTGCCATTTTAATAGGGGGCTAATTGAAGAGCGTAGAATATTTCCAGGAAGAGAGAAGATGATAACAAATCCCACTTTCAGAAGTGTTAAGGCCTAGATAAAAGATATGTTGAAAACAAATTGCCTCATCATATTGATATTTTTGTTTAGTAAAAGTTTCTATGATTTTATAGCAAAACATTTTACGTGTGTGTGTGTGTGTGTGTGTGTGTGTGTGTGTGTGTGTGTGAAATAGCCTTAGCTATTCTGGTGGAAGGAGCCCAGGTAGCATAGTTTGAGCTGCAATCCCCAAGGTCCTCAGTACAAAACCACCAACCACTCCTCTGGAGAAAGGCAGGCTTTCAAATTCTGTAGACAGTGAGTCTCAGACACTCACAGGAGCAGTTCTACTCTGTCCTATAGGGATACTGTGAGACAGCATCAACTTCGTGGCTGTGAGAATACTCACTCAATCTTTTGCTTTTTAAAATTTGCATTTTTTAGAACATAATGGCAGAATTGGAACCTTTCCACTACTATATTTCCAGTACATATTTGCATTTACTTAGTAAATCATCAACTAGTTTCCAAAGTTTTATTTTATATGTGTTTCAATTTTTATCGTATAAAATTTGGGAAACTTAGGGAAGGTTGGTGGAAAAATGTATTAGGCCAATTGATTATAACGAAAATAATTAGTTATACTGCACTATTAATATTATTTCTTATTGTGCCCAAATAGTGTAATAAGTCTGTGTGTTCTAGTAATTGCTAGGAGAAACAATGCTCTAATTAGCAAACAATTCCCATGAAAGCCTGCTTCTGCTTTTCTTTACTTCACCTAATCTGAGACAAAGAGGAAAAATCACTTCAGAGATTAAATAATTCCCCCTTATTCTTCAAAATGTTATATCTGCTATCTTGGCTTACTAGAAGAGAGAAAAGCTGCACAGCTAAGGATAACCTCATGAAGAAAATATTTTTAGTGTATTAAGTAAGTTATAACACTCACAGTTATGTCACAAAGTAATAAGTGTTCTGGTAATATCTTCTTTAAATAAATATGTTGTTTTAAAAGATTAACATAAATGTCTGCCATGATGAATATTCTAAAAGTTGTATATTCAGCAAATTAAGCACTGTGATGCTGTGTTCTGAGTATTATTCCAAGATAGATATTGAATTACACAATTGAATGATTTGGAAAAACAACAAAAGCACATTTAGCAATATCCTAGCTGTATATGCTGGTCATATGATAAAATTTAACTAGCTTATGATATGTATATTATAATTCTCAGTGCAATATTATCACACAAATATACATTTTGTGTTAATGAAATTTTCAAGTCATTATCAGCTAAAATAATAAAACTTTAAATATTTGCTATTCCATAATATTATTGATAATATAAAAATGTTATATATTTATTAAATCTTAATTGTATTTTATTAATATACTCAGTCCTTTATAGAACAAAACTCAATTGCTTCAGAAAAGCATCTGGCACCTTTAAATATGTCATTTTCAGAATAGAGATTAAAACATAATATTTTAATTTCACCAATGTTTTAGTTGTCTGAACCTAGGAATGTTTTTAAGTATAATGAGCCTCATTGATTCATCTAAAATATGAGGTTAGGTATATGCATTCATAAAATATTATGTGAGCAGATTAAATCTTTTGAAAATTTTAATTTTCTTTGTAAAATTAATCCCATTCTACATCTGAAAATATATATTCAATGTTGAATACACACTGAGTAGCATAATTTTAGGGAGTTTGATGGTGGTTGAGCCAGCACTTGGCTGCTTATGGAAATATTGGTGAACAACCCCACCTTTTACATGGGAGGGAGCTCTTTCAATTTGCTTTTATAAAGATGACAGCCTTGGAAATCATATGGGTTAATTCTACTTTGTACTATAAGGTCACTCTGTGTCAAAATTAACTCTGGCAATTTTTTTGGTTACAGTATAATTTTACTTTTTCCTTATTATATAAATATTTATTGCAATACTTTTACCTCTTTATTAAGAAATAATGGGTGATGAGAAAATCTTATAAACTAAGATTAAAGAAGGCATAACATGCATTTATCTAAAATGAAAAATGAAATTTCAGACCTAGAGCTAATTCTTCATTAAGTAACAAACAGGTGAACAAAAAATGCTGCATCGATTTTTATGAGATAACCTTTCCCTGTGTGTGACCTACCCTACGCAGCGTGCTACTATTTGCTATTTTTTTTATGCAGAAAAGGTTTACTTCCAAATAGCTGCATATCAAATTCTCTTGTTTCATTCCAGTTTCTACTCAAATGTATTCCCTTCACAGGCACCTTTTCTAAATTGCATATCTTTCTTATTGCTTTATTTATCTTTATGGTTCTTAAAACTACTAGCTGGTATATATAATTTTATTTATTGTATCTACCTCTGAGAAGAATCTTACATGCATGAAGGCAGAGACCTGTCTGTTCAATTCATTGCTGTATTTCAGCAGTTGCTCGACACTGCCTAAGTTATAGCATGTCCCAAATAACTGTTTGCCTGAATGTGATTTGAAGGGTATCGAAAAAACAAAGTTCAATTTCCAAATATATTTTGCTTACCTCGTTTCTTCAAACTCACTGCCAATGAGCCAATTCTAATTCATAGGAGACCTGGCGGCTCCGGGGATTGTGAGTTGCATGCTTACCACAAGATCAGAAAGTCAAGTCTGACAGCTGCTTCATAGAGAATGATGAGACGTTCTGTTCCTGGACAGAGTGCAGCCTCTGAAAGCCCGAGAGTATCACTATGTCCCCCGATTTTCAGAATACTGGAAAATCTTTAAAAACTGTTGTGGGAGTTAAGTTTTGTGTCAACTTGACCTGATTAGCATTCTTCATGGTTTGGCTGTAAGTCCTCCCCGATAAGGTGCAGGTCACAGACTGATGATGCCCCCATAGGGGTGTGGCATATTTGATATATCTAAAAGACATGCTGCCGATAACTGGTCCCCACTTTATCGCTATTCTAGTTGCCTGGATCCAGCAGTTGGTCTCTTAGGACATGTTCTGGTGACTTGGTACGTTGCCTGATGCTCCTGGAAGCTATGCATAGTCTGCCATTACATCTGATCTGCTTATCTATCCCTTCCTTCAACCAACTCTGATCTGAAGGCTTCCCAGCCCCAAACAACGCAGTATCATGGTTCAGAAAAAGCCGCCACTGTAGTGTATCTTCTAACCAACCTGTCCTTCTACAACTGTAGGAGTCGTTTTTCTATAAAGTTGATATAAAGTTTTCTTTATCTCCTTATGAAAGTGTCTCTAGAGCAGTGTTCAGGTATGATCACGGCACCTTTCTACAGTGGATGCTAGACATTTTGAACACTGTATGGTAAACTAGAATCAGCTCTGCTAATGCTGCTCAAATTAAAAATGAGAAACTCTGCCATTATTGTGCAAGTGGTTGCTCAAGTGTTAATGTAAAGGAGAAACATCAGACTCCTGAAATGAAGTAAATAGAGTCATAACTGAAAGATGGTAATGAAATTGAAATTTAAAGTAACCTACTGCAATGGCTAAAGTGACCATAATAT